>NW_020955360.1:871704-906027 GCF_003031625.1 Empidonax traillii | reverse complement strand
CTCTTGCTGAAATATGTATTTGTCACTGATTTTTCAAGTAATGTGCTTGTCACTAGTTTTTCTCATGAGGAAAGACATTTTCATTTCATGATAACACTCTTTGGCCTTTTCTCAAATCCCACTGCTTGACAGTCAGACTGTTTTTGTATCCTTGTCTACTTTCACCAACATTTTCCTTCCAGTGGAGATTGTCCCCTTTTTTTTTTTTCAACACACATGCAAACACACAGAGGAAAAGGAAAGATTTTGACAATAACAGCCCCTGTCACTGATTGCCTCCTTCCTACCCTGTCAAATAAAAAGGCTGCAAAGTTCATCCTTCATCTAGTGTATATATATTTGAATGCTGCTGCCTCCCAAGGCTTAATTTTCTCTTGTCTGAAATGTGATATTCACATAAAAATAACTGTTAGAAAAGACTGTCATAAAGTATTTGTTTCATTTATATCCCGAGTCATATCACTGTATCTATCTTCCCTTTCTCCAACCCAAACCTAAATTTTTGTGGGGTTCTGAATTTTTCTAATATTGTAAAATAAACAGATAAGGAGGAAATCTCAAAAAGCTGAATTTATTTTTGAAGTAAATATTTTGGCTTCAAACAAGTTGAAATAAAAGACTCAATTTAGTTTTTGTTTCTATGAGGTGTTGTCTTACTTGGCCAGTCACCACGTAAACATGGTTATTCACACTCTCTGCTATATTTTTCTGCTTTTAGTGGTTTTCCATTCCCTTCCCTTTCTCACTTACAGTGCATCTTGGGCTCACTTTTCATCATCCTGTGACAATTCCCAAGTAACAAGCAATAAGACAAGAAGAAATAGCCTTAAGTTAGGAAAAAATTTCTTTGCTGAAAGGGTGTTCAGTCACTGGAACAGGCTGTGCAGGGAAGTGGTGGAGTCACCACCCCTGGAGGGATTTAAAAGGCGTGTAGATGTGGCACCTGGGGACATGATTTAGTGGTGGACTTGTCAGTGCTGGATTAATGGTTGGACACAATGATCTCAGAGATTTTTTCCAACCTTAACGATTCTGTGATTCTGCGATTCTATTTCATTCTTTTTCACTAGGCATCAGCATTGCTCTCTCTATTTTTAAAATATTTCCTAGTTAAGACATATTTCCTAGCTGTTTAATTTCAGTCTCAACAAGGAAATGATTAGCTGGTGGGCTCTAAGGCTTCAGTCCACCTTTCTGTAGCAAATGATCTTGAATACCCCTAGGCCAAAGTTTTAAAGAAAACTCAAGATGTATACTTAGCTGGTGTCTACTATATATGTGCATTATATTAATATGATCTGTGTAATGAACATTCCAGTGAACAGTCATACTTGGTGGTTTACAAGGAACAGTTTCCAAAAGCTCCAAACTAAAAGTTAGCAAATTCAGGTGGAGAGAGGATTAGGACAGAACAATGAAAATAACAATTAGTAGCCCTGCAAGTGCATTTAACAAGATGCCAAACCCACAATCCTGTGATTAAAAAAATTTTAAAGAAGCTTCTCTAGAAATATTGCGGAGGATCATAAAGCAAGAATTAAGAAACAATCAGAAGACATAGGGAACATTTTTTGAAAGACGAAAGTAAAAGGAAATGAATCTGGCAACACCAGAAGGAGTTCTAGTTATCTGAATTTCTGACAATTGTACTGGAGCACTTTAGGTGCAATTGGTTGAATTTTTATTTTTAATCTGCCAAAGGCAGAATTGCTTATTACTCGTTTCTGTTCTCTTTTGGGGAGGAATTCAGCTAGTGGAGATAATATTTTCTGTGACAATGCAAAAATCTTTTTTATTCTCAGAGTAATGAGGAGTAAATATAACAAAAATATGGTATTTTATCCTCGCTTCAGGGGTCCTTGGACAACTAGTGTTGTCTGAACAAAAGTTAGGATACCAACCAAGTCTAAAGAATACAATTTTTTGTATTTTTCATATAGTTACACAAACAGATATTGAGAGCATTTTTACAGGTTGTTGCATACCATCCTAGGAAACAGGAGACTTGAATGTGCTGCAGCTTTATGATGGAAAGCCAACTGACCACGAAATCCCACAGCAAACTACTGGACAAGTAGCCATAAGAGTCATTATTAATCTGTGAATGCATAAAAAAGAGGAGTATCAAGTAAGTTATTCCCAAACTAAGGAATGACATTGAAAATTTGGGAAGACTGAAAGAAGAGATGTAGGAATTGTTAATGAACAGGAAAACCTAGTCTGCCTGCTGAAATAACTGTCTGAAATAATGAGAGAGTAGGATTCCCCAGACATGTGGAGGAATGAGGTGAGCCCTCGAAGCAGTGGTCTGACCCAGTGATCTGGCTTGGGCTGTCTTCCTGCAGAGCCAGGTTTGGTCCCTTGGCATCCACGTCTCAGCTAAATCTGCACCAGTGAGAGGCAGGTGCGAGCTGCTCGTGTGAAACATCACAATGGCCAGAAACTTAAACTACACAAATTCAAGCAAAAAAAAGATATGTTTCTAAAAACTGAGTGCTACTGACCATGAAAACTGTCTCCTAAAGCTCACTTCTCTGCCAGTAGAAATACTTATAACAGAGGTAGACTGTTTTTCTTCTTAAAGACAAGTATTACCTGAGGCAGGAGTAAATTTCTCCTGGTTTCTCTGTGTGTTCTTTTGCTCTGTTCTGAACCTTTTGCTCATTTGAAAAACAATAAAAGCACTTTTTCAAAACAAAGCCTTCTGATTATTGTTTTACTAGATATAACCAATAAGTACAAAAGGTAGACAGTTACATTCTCAACATTTGTTTGTCATTATTCTCCTGTGTTTATGCTGACTTTTATATTCATTTCACTGTATTATTTATATCTATTAAAGTGCAATGCTTCATGTAATAGCATATTTAAAAACTTTCAGAAATATTTTACTAAGGAACCAATATATCATATGATTGTTCTATGCATTCAAGATGGTTAATTTTTAGCAATTTAGGCAGGTGATTTATCACTTAGAATGGTGGAATAACTTAAAGTGTAGAAATGCTTCAAATCCTTGACTATGCATAGGCAGAAATCTACCTATGCATTAAAACTGACCAAGGCCAAGCATTGTTCCCTGGTAGTTATGGCCAACAAATACATTTTATCTGGAAAGAAGCTAAATACTTGATTGCATTGTGAGCACTTCGAAGTGTCCATGAAAACCATATTCATGAAAAAACTATGGCTTGCGGCACATTTAGCGATTAATGAGCTTGTCTTGAGGAACTGATGCAGGAACTTGCACTTTCAACCCAACACAGCCTCCTCATTGCTCTAACATGTGCTGCCTCTGAAGGAGAGCAGCTGTTGGTGACAGCACACCCTGGGCTGGAGGGCGTCTCTCCCCCACAGGCACAATCAGCACTGATGCAGTTACGTGGCTTCTGGAGCGCAGTTTGCACGCAGCTGGCTTGAACCATGGGCACAGCCAACACCCATCTGCATCCATCTGGAAGGTGCTGAGGCAGCAGGACAGACTTCTGGCAGCAGCAGCAGGTGTGGCCAAGGCTCCTCCAACATGCGACTGATTTGTGTGGAACTTGTTGAGCTGGTAACTGGAATTATATGATACTACTTCCTGATCTCCGCAGTGGAAGACATCCCCTACCCCTTGTCCTATAGAGTTTGTTCCTATGACTTAGCCAAAATCAATGGATTCAAATACAGTGAGAAGAAAGCCTTGGTTTTTTAAACGACATCAATATGCATCTGTTCTGGTTCCGGCTGGGATAGAGTTAATTTGTTTCTTCACAACAACATCACAGACTCCCTGCTGCGTAATCAAACACAGCTTTGAGCATGCTGTTGTCTTGCTGAAAGTTAGGAGGCTCTCTCATAGTAACCTCACGGTTGGGTTATCAAGGATGTGCAAACCTCCAAAGAGATGCGATTACAGGTCTGATTGAATAAAATGGGTATTATTTGTTTCTGTATTACAGAAGAATCTGTGGGTAAGTGTGTGTGAGAGTACGTGCATGAGAAAGAAAACTAATTTTGCAGCAAAGGAACGCCTTGAGCTATCCTTTCACAGCATGTGCTTTAAATTCACTTGGTCCACTTACTACCAAACTGGCCATGAAAGTCGAAGCACAAAATTACTTCAGTCCAGAAGTCTTGCAGACATAATTGCCTCCTCCAGGGTGGCTTTGCATCCCGTTTCCACAGCCTGTGAAAGGTGCCTTGGATCAGCCTCCCTCTGCATGCTATTTGAAAATCCTTCTCCACTTTTCATGCCAAAGCAAGGTGCTTCCCTGTTGTCCTTTCCAGTTTGTCTGGGATTTTATCTCACTTTGGAAGAAAACTGATTGGCTGGAAGGGATGGGAGCTATTCTCACCCATCATTTCTGAGCTTCTGATAGTGACACCTTAAAAAAAAGTCATAGGTTCACTCCTCTTTGACTTCATTTGCCACTACTACCCCCTGAGTCTCCCTTATTATGTTATATATGGGAGAGGGATTCCCACAGCACCAGTCTTTACTGTGTCTCTTTTGCTTTAAAGTCTCTTACATATATCCCCAAGGACAAAGTCATTTGTAAGGAATGACACCAGGGAAATTATCAGATTGAGCCGTCATTGCTTTGCAGTGTAATACAGTTTTAGTTAAGCAGCAGATGTATCATGAAATTAGCCTTCATAAAGCATTTAGCAAGTAATTTCTAATGTTATTTCATTTCATATTTGTCTAATCTTTACAGGGAAATTTTCTTCCTTTCCCTATGCCCAATTTAATTTGGAAAAAAATGGTCTGGATTTTGCAGGACAGAAGCCCTAAAAAATTAAATTTTTTGCAGCTTCTGGATATTACAAAAAATTGAATCAAGCACCTTATGAGTACATTGGTCCTTCCTCTGCAGATCTCCTTAAATTTGCCATATGACAGTATAATTTCCAGATACTGATGCTTGGTGGGAAAAGAGCAGATCACATGGAAAACTGAGATAGATAAAATTATTAACATACAGAATTTTTTTGTGACACATTATAAAACCTTAATTACAGTAAAATGGATAGGTTTAATGCTGTCCATATTGAAGGCTGGAGTGTATTATGTTACCCACACAAACCTTTCACTGCCATGTCCTCCTTTCTGGGCCTCCTCTTCCCGCTGTTTTACTTAGTCCTGCCATGGCTGGTTTCAGTAGCAGGGATGGCTGCAGGGAGCCACCAGCATCCCGAGCTCTGCACAGAAAGGATTGTGTCGGTGGGGGTTTTCCTTCTCACTTCAGGATCTGCTTGGAGTCATTTCTGTACGTGCTGTACACCTTTTCTCATTCCTCATTTTGCACCTGAATGAACTATACACAGTGTATGTTACCATTTGGCTACTTGGTCTCCCATACCTCCACTCCTCCAGGCTGCATTTTTATCCCACAGTCACAGACAGCTGGCTCTGCACAGAATAACCTTGTCTTGTCACTGTGAGTTACAGAAATAGGCATGTCTTGCACCACACACTACTACAAAGCTAAGCAAAAGCTAGAACAAAGTAGGTTGGAGTCTGGCAAAGCTGAGGGGTCTGGAGGGCTGTGCAAACGCCTCTCACAAGCACTTCACTGACCAAAAGCTAACTAAAGGTGTGGGTGGAGGTATGGTACTGCCTCTGCATTTCAAGCTCACTTTTCATTACTTTCTTTATGTATTACAGAAAGACCTGAAGATCCCAATTAAAAAGTGCAATTCACTTCCACTGCTGCAAAAATATAATCTCATCCCCACACTTTGGATCAGAGTAGGAGGTTTATTAACAAGCATAAAACTGTGTTTCATTTTTCAACAGTTT
The DNA here is from genome assembly GCF_003031625.1 of Empidonax traillii. NCBI lineage: Eukaryota > Metazoa > Chordata > Aves > Passeriformes > Tyrannidae > Empidonax > Empidonax traillii. The sequence goes on along the minus strand of NW_020955360.1, from coordinate 900,239 downwards.
TGCACTACCCTTTTCAGAAAAAAGAGACTCTTTTGTATACTGCTCCCTGTAGAGATATTACAGAGTTTTGCTAGTAAAATGTAACATAATCAAATATTAAAAAAGCATTTTTTTTTCTTGAAACAGTAGGGAGAACTTTTTAATGACTAGATGCAAATCCAGTACCCAGTTCTAATAGCTGTTTCCAGTTCTAATAGCTGAGAAAATCATTGCTTTGTAGCATTATTGCTTTATTTATCAGCCACCACTATATTGCTAGCCTGGATTTATACTGCAGGTCCTAGCTTTCCAAGCACAGTAAAGCTGCCCCTGATTTATATTGCTCCAGAAGAACAGAAGAACAGGCTGTTAAAAACTTGACCTATAACTAAAATGTGTACCATATGGCTTCTAACAAGCTACACGAACACTATGTTTCTGCTCATGAGGCTTCAAATTTCTCCATGAACTGAAAAACATGTAAAAATAATTCCTTTCAAGCCAGCTTTCTGCAGTTTGCAAAGCACAAATTTCTTTCACTTCTGTGGGATGAAATTGCCCTAAGAAATTTTGGAGATTGCTTTGCTTCCAATAATTTGTGCTTTTTCTACTCTCTCTAGGACAGGAACAAGAATTATCTCAGGAAGCTCAAATGGTCACTGTCATATCAGTGAGTGTATTAAACATACTTGCTTTCCAGAAGGCACATTTAAAACCACTATAAGGCAGAGTACTGAAAGTTGCTGTGAGGGTGCTAATGAAAAGTCTGACAGCTGTGAAACAGAAGAGGATAGTGTGTGAATGCAGCACACAGCAGAGTAGCTGCATATTTCAAATGACTCCATTGTTCTCCTTGGAGAGCTTTGCTTCTGCATGGAAAGTGGTCACAAAATGCTGTGTTTTGGTTCCAGAGTTGGGGCTCTGAACAGGGGCTATGAGTTGAAGCTTTTCATGTTCTGAATATGAGGGAGGGGGGATTTTCAGGGCAACATCTTGTCTTGGTGACAAAGTGGTGCTAAGCATACAAACCCAATGTTTGTGTGCCTTCTGCTGAGTGAGTACAGCCCCAGGGTAGGATCCTGACTCCCTCCACAAACTATCATGTGAATTAAGTACCCAGACATGACTGAGGGCCCTGGCTGAGAACAGGTTAGAAAGGAATGGGAGGAGAAGTGTGGTGAGTTTGCTACTCACCTTTCAGGCCTGAGAATAATAATTTAAGACAACTTAGACTCAACAAAGCCTAAAGTCACCTGTTCTGTTCCTGAGTGGACTTCTTAAGCTGTGACTTTTGTTCTACGAAAGACTAAAGCTCCTGTGGGTAAAAAGAATATTTATGGACTGGATAGTCCCCTTCCCTCTGTCTCTCCCTCCTCCCATGCACCATTAACTGTTGCATTGTTTTTATCGTGGGGAACCAAAATCTAGGTGAGCCTTCTAGCCATGTAATGTAAACTATCCTATGAAATGTGCTTGTGCTGTCAGGATGCAGGATTTTGCTCATCTGTCAAAAAGCAAAATCACAGGTACTTAAGGGAAATGTCACATGGTTACGTCTGTCTACCGAGACTTGAAACAGTCACTGAAAACTGGAAGTAGATTTAACATGTCAGTAATCAATCATCAGAGTTTTGTTAACTATAAAGAGATTTTCAAGACTGGAAAGATGATTAATGTTATCTCAAGAGCCATCTGGGAAGCACAGAAGTTTTCTAGACCCAAGATTTATGGCTAAGATATCACATTTTGATTAAAGGCTGATTAAAGACTCCAGAGCATGTGAAAAGGAGAGCATCTTCTACAAGCATGACTTCCTGGTAATCAGAGTAACCTCAGTAGATAGGGCTGGTATTTGCATGTTAATACTGTAACTAATACTGTACCATAATTTTTTTTTTCTTCATGTAATTTGTTGGGAAAAAAAAAATATATTCCTTAGAGCAAAACTGAAGGGACTCCTGTAGTTGCACACCTCACAGATCAGATTGTCTTATGCAAGTTCTTAGGCTGGAGATTCAAACACAAACCAGAAAGTTTTATGTTTTTAAAATTACTAGTAGAGTGCTAGCTTGACCTTCTTGCATGTTTCTGCATAAATATGAGAAAATTCATAATCATAATAAATATGTTTTAGTAAGCGCTAGCCTGGTACTCATGTGAGCAGTTTGATTGATTTGGACAGGAAGCTGGTCCAGTCACATAGTGATGAAATAATGGCTCTTTATTATGATTAATCTCCTTCTTTGTTTGTTTGTTTATTTGTATAGTGCTGATGTTGTGCATATGTGAAAGTGTCTAAGAAATAATATTAAGTGATACTTAAGCATACTTTAGCTTTGTATGGAAGACTTGTAAGTATGCTAAATTTGCTGATAAATCTTTAGCCAAAACTGAACCAACAAATATTTTTGAAAAATAAAACCTTGACTTCAGAGGTCACAAAATTATTTGAAATTGATCACTTTTTTTTGCTTTAATGTGCTCATCCTATCCTGGTGTTCAAGCTGCAGTATTACACCATGTGAAATAAGGACATCATGCCTAATTGAAAAATGCATGCCAGAATTTATTTTATTAGAAGGGAATTTAAAAAGTCAGAGAAAATGAATCATTTCCTAAATTAATGAATGTATCACTTACTAACTGTCATTAAAACCTTGTTAATTTGATCCAGTGACAAAGCTAATTAAGAAGATATACGTGCTTCTAAAAACTAATGAATATTTTAAACACTTTATTCCTTTAACATCTTTCTCAATTGGTTTAATAGACAATGGCAGCGCTGTGTCATTCTCTGTCGGCCAGAAGTGCCTTTGGTGACCCAACAGAGAGAGGTAACAAGGCGCTGCAGGCAGATCAAACAGCAGGCAGCCCTTCTTGGAAGTGACAGCTCTGCTGGAAAGCCAAAGGGTGGAAGCAGAACTTCTGTGTGAGAGCAGATCTTCCTCACCAGCAGCACATGGCTGAAGCTAGAGACCAGTCATAAGTCTACTAACTTAAATGCAATTATGAAACTAAGGAAATAGCAAAAGCCTTGTCTCCCCCCTCAACTATTTAAAATGTTCTTGCTAGAAGACTTGTTCTCTTGCCAGCAACAATTTCAACAGCCATGTTTTCCTATGGAAAACAGGTTCCTCTACTGTGCCCAGCCTTGTACTCTTCAATCGTCCTATCAAATACTTCTTTTACCTGTCAAACTGTATAGCCTCTCTTGAGATGTTTTGTCAGCAATGTAGATAAAGATTTTAATCTGATAGTCTCTCTCTGTCACTATTTTCACAAGAATTTAAACTCTTAAATAAACACAAAAATATGAATGACTAGCAAGGTGTCATATCTAGTTTTGTACTGTAGCCTTTTAGAAATAATCCAATGACTAAACCGGACAGGCTTCCCTTTTATTACATTTTAACAATAGTTTAAAGGAAATTCCACTATTTTTCCCTTCCTGTCCTTCTTTGCTTACTCTTCTTCCACAAAATAAGCAATAAATTAAAATAAATCATGCAACTCCTCTCTCCTCACCCTTGCAGATATTACTTATTGCTTCCTGAACCATTTAATAAAAAAGGCTGAAATATGAATTTGAACCTAATGGTCACGTTGCAGATGTTCTTTACAATATTTTATGTACCTAGAATAGCTGAGACATTATTTTTATACCATATGCTTTTCATCTTGTTGATATCTTCAGGCTTTTAGTCCAAGTATCTTCATCAACATTAGCTGAAATGCTTTTTAGCTGGTGGAGATCTCACCTTACAATTTTGTACATGTGTGAATGCACAGTGAAGTGGATGTTTAACAGAAAGGCCTAATACTAGAGAGAGGAGTATAGTCTGTTCATTATCAGGAAAATAATATAGAAAATAGCGTAACTATTATACATTGAAAACCAGAAAATTTGGCCATTACCTTATAAAGAAAGCGTTGGAGGAAGAAGGTTAATGGTACAACAGGGAAGACATCCTCATGATATACATAAAACACAATAGCAAATGGGATCTAAAGCCACTTCATTGTTTGTGCTGTGTGACTGGGGCATGGAAATATCTGGCAAATTAAAGTAACTGGACACTGTTGTGTCTCACCAGAAAAACTTAGAATTTGCAGTCAGAGATGTAGCTGGCCTCCTTGTGCTCTAAATCAAGAAGTCGAGAAAATGGCTTACAGAGCCAAGAGTAACACCCAGCCAGGCTTTGACCTGACAGTGATCCCACTCCTTCTGTGCTCTCCCAAGAGCCTTCCAGCCCTCTGCACACAGGCAGAGGCATCTCATGAGTACCCTTGTAGAATTAGAGCTTGGACTGCAGCACCTGAGGTCTGCTGTTGCTGCTGCTGCTGCACTGTGAACTAACAAGTGGATCACAGGTGCTATTTCTGCACTTAGTTGTTGGTTCCTGAAAGTGAACCTGCTGTTGGCTCCTGAAAGTCGTCTCCATTCCACTGCACGGCATTTTGTAAGCCTCTAAAATATTAGCAAGATTACTGTAAACCAGAATTTTGGGGACTATTAGGCTGAAAGCAATTTTGTTTTATTGAGGAGTAAAACAATAAAAAGCTTGTCAACGTGTATTTGGAATAATTGGTTTGGAAACTTCTTTTCTCATTATTGGAATGGAAAAAGATGCTTTAAAGTGCTCAGCATTTCATTAATCTGGGGAATGTTTTGTTTTTGTGCCATTCTGACTGCTTTCATGAAAACAGATATAGGCTTGATGGACAGGAGTTTTGGAGATCTTGTGTTTGTACCATCTCCAGTGGCTTTAAATGGAAATCTGGCTCTTCAGTATAGCTGGCACTGTGGGCACTTCATCCTGCTTTAGAGACTAATAATTCTGTGGGAAAGGGAGGAAAAGAGACTGGGATCTTACTGTCTGTTGGGGAAAACCTCTAGGCTCTTCACAGCATTTGGGCACATACACAAGCACACACACAGATATGCTCAATGAACAAAGAGTGACACAAAGCTAAAAATATATTCCTTCTTTTAATAAGTGCAAAATTTGGAAGAACAATCACTTTAACTAAAGTAAACAAAGTTAATATTCATTAAATTATTAACATTGCATGTATACAAGTCTAAAAACCAGCTTGGTGCCAGGCTTATATTATGTGATTGCCATGCCAACCAGTATTCTCTATTAGTTTCCTTGTTCTCCTGAGTCTTGGTTTGACTTTCACTTTCAAAATGGAAGTGTTTCACTTGCAACGAATCAGCCCTTTCCAGCCAAAATAAATATTCCAGACAAAAAACCAAAGCCAAAATCAAAACCAACCAAACAAATTGCTTTCTTTCTGATTGTGTATATTTCAACTATGGATCTTGTTTGTTTGATGCATGTACCAGGTCTTGGGCAACTGATCTTCATTGACAAAAATTACTGCAGGACTGAAAATAATAACAGTGCACTGAGATACCTTCCTCAATCCTCCTGCATAGGCTGTGGAGTGACTCCTTCAGCTTCTCACCACGGCTTTTGCCACCAGTTTTATCACTAGATATTTGACATGCTGTATTGTTCACAATTGAGTTAGTATTTACACTCTCTGGCCCTGGTGGCAAAACACTGCAGACAGCTTGCTTGGGGCCACACAAATTTCTGTAACACTAGCCTTTTTGCCTCACTTAAAGAGGAGATTTCCTTACACTTTAACCCCACAAAGCCCTGCTCCTAAAATCTGAAATGTAAGGATGTGCCACGTGGTAGCTGGAGGTGCAGTGAGCAGTGACACATTTCCACATGTGCTGCCCTCACTCATGGAGATGTTTGAGAAAAGCCATGCTATTACATTGTTAAATCAGAATCTGTTTTCGGAAGACTGATAATTCTGCTCTGCAATTAACAGTAGATGAAGCCACAACGGCTTCTCTTTAAACCCTGAGTAAGTTTAGCTAGCAAAACTGATGTGGCCTGAAATCTGACAGCTCAGGAGAATATATTTAATTTTTCTGTCGTTTCAAACTAAAGCAATTGTCCTAATCATATCAGCAAAATGTCTGTGCAGAACATGGATGATCATTTAATTTGATTTTACTTTAACCTGTCTCTAAGTGCATACTTGTTCCTTGTGGATTTCATTAAGTTCAAAATAAATACATTATTTTTCCAGACAGAAAAAAATATTATTCTGAATGGTAGTGTAATTCATCTTTCTATCTCTTGCCTACTGATATATAATGCAAATTTGTTAGTACTTGAATCTTGTCAATTCTCTGATTGAATTTAGCTACAACTCTGGATCTGATATTTGTGGTAAATATGTATCACATGGTGATAAATGCACATGCAAATGTAGGCAGTATTTGACATCAGCAATGCATGGAAACACCTAGGAAAAGATTTTTGTATTGCTCAGAAACCGCTCTTGGTATGTTATTTGGTTTGGTTTTTGTTTGTTTGTTTGTTTTGTTTTGTTTTTCGTTTTAAGTTTTCTACAGCTGAGGGCACTTTTATTCCTAAAAAAAAGAGTCCCTAGAAAAGCACTTTTAAATCTAGAGGAGTGGCATTTGCCATGGTTAAGAGCAACCCAATGGAGAGCATGATTACTGAATAGTATGATAGTTTGAAGGTTAGGAGCATGCCAAGGACCAAACTCATCACTGAACATCCAAAGAGATGCATGAAGCCTTTTTCACCTTTCTTTTTGGAAGCCCTGAATGGGGATTACTTACTTGGTGAATAAATATTTTCACTTTCAATGAAGTGAAAGGATGATGATGCTCTGGTGTGTGCTCATGGGAAATTATTTACTTGTAGATGAACAGAACCATGTATGATGTACACATGATTGCAAATGATTTGGCAGACTATGGTCCTACTCCATCAGTGCTGTGGAGAAGTTATGGATGGCTGATCTCCAAAAAGCAAAGCCTGCCTATTCAAGTAAGACCTAATAAATCTAGATTAGTGCTTGTTGCTTTTGCTAGATTTAGTGCTGAAAACCCACAAATCACTTTATAGGAACTTACATTTTTCATCTTGATTTTTTTTTTCCTAGTATCTGTTATTGTTAAAATCAAAGTGTTGCTTTCACTTCATTCATCCTAGCAGAGCAATAGCCAAATGAAGATGGTATAGTACTCAGAAGTACCACGTGGGGAAATGTTCCCAACTGTTCATGTATCTTCAAAAGTCATTTATCTGCTTTATGAATTTTCTATACATTCACTGACTCTGATGATGTGAGTCTGATTGTTATTGACCATGTAAAGCACTGACATCAAACTTGCATTGCTGCATGTTTCAGTTCAATATATCATTATGACAACTTGTGCTAAATCACCAAAAGCAAGTTTTGCAAATAGTCCAAATACTCTAATCTAACAAAAATATGATGTCATTTATTTATGGTTCTGACTAACAAATGTAATCTGAATAACTTCCTGCAAAATAAAATAGTTTAGTATTTTCAATATTCCCATGGCTCAAAGTAAGGCAGGCATTAGCAAATTAGCACAGGAGAATTATAAAATACAGGTTAATAGATGTTTAAATACATATATTGTCTAGAGAGTTAGCTGTCAGACTAACAACAAATTATTTACAAATTAAATCAATACTGAGTTACTTCATCTTAATATTGTAAGGACTTTATGGGCAGTAAAACAAAGGAGAAAGATGATTGACCATACATATGTTTCTTAGAGGTGATGGCTGTTCAGCGTGCTTGTAGCAAGCGTGGGTAGAGCCCTTCTCAAATCTTCGTTCGCGAAGCCCAGCCATGATGTCAGAGGTGATGGCTGTGCATACATGTCACAAGGCAAAACAGAGCATCTGAGACTGCCTGTGTTTCTCTGAGCTTGCAGCACGGTTGTAGTAAAGGTAGAGCTTGAACAGCAGGTTTGTTTTTTTCTTGCAAAGTCACCTCAATTCTTCTTCTCCATTTGGAATTATTCCATTTACTTGCCTCAGCAGTTTACCAAGGTTGGAAGGATATCCAGCTCATCTGCAGGCTCAAGCCCTGGTGGTTGTACAACTTCCCTGGTGGAAGTTGTAAGATGTGAAGTGTACATTGAGCGGTGCTGGCATCTGCATGGTTAGTATGCAGAACATAAATAATTCATGTAGTGTCAGACTCAGGCTGAGCAGCAGAGAGCAAAGGGGTTAATTGTCTGGTGTCTGTCATTCTCCAAGATACAGTGTGTCAGTGCTACAGGTCCCCAGGGATTCACAGCTGAAACAAGCAGAAGAATAAGCAGGAAACTGATTCCTAAAAGCATCAATTCCTGTAATAATACGACTATTTTACTAGCATTTACCTTGCAGCTGAAAGAGTTTGCAGGCTGGACTAAGATGTGGCTGGATGGCTGCCCTGGCCTCTTTCTCTTAGTCCTCAAGTGTTTAAGGGAGCATGTCTGGAGGGTTGCACAGCCCAGCAACCACAAACAAGGCATGAATCATGCCTTCTGGACTCCTGTGGTACCAGTCTACACATCCTTATGTGCCTTTGAGGCTCATATTTCCTCCTCTGCGCTGTGGCAGAGCTGCTTGTGCAATTACTGTGGAAGGGGAAATTAGGAACCATCCTACTCCAAAACAAGACTTTCTTTGTTTCCACTCCATCTAGCATTAGCTTTGCCTATCTCTGTAGGGAGTCATAATAATTTCCTAACCACAACACTTAGTTAAAGTACCTTGCAGTGCTGGTTTAACATCTCGGGTGTTCCACAGGCAGTTTGAGATTTCTGTAATGACATGAGCTGGACTTTTGAGTTATTTGCTACTTGACAGGTAAAAATCATTTTGCACTTATATCCTGTTTGCTATTATATGTTGTCAGACATAAAACATTAAATGATGTTTAACATGTGTATTGCATCCTCTGTCTTTGCTGACTCTGGCTTCATCAGACTACCCTTAAGTTCAGTCTCTGTATGTTATGACTTATTTCAAAACAGTAGTGTGGGAATGTGCTTCAGGCAATCACAGGACTACTATCCCCTCAGAGCAAATTGTCACTGGAATTGGGGGTGAATCTGACTTGCTGAGGTCAGCAGCATATGAGGTGGATCAGCATTTGACTAGAAGTAGGTTGCTGAACTTACTGTAAATGAATCTGTGGAAGCATAGAAGTTGTAAACTGTGATGATTGTATATGAACTACAGGGAAAACAGTGGGTTTTGTCCCAGAATATCTCTGCTATGTGAAAATACTCACAAAATAACAATAACTGGAAACAGAAGCAATTTTTTCCAATGTAAGAAGTGAGTCTCTCAAAAAAAAAGACCTGTGTGGTTTTCTGGGAGAACATAAAGAAAACTGAAGAGGCTTGAAGAAGAGCTTGATGTTACTGTCAGTCCCAATAATAATACAATGAAAATGGAAAGGTTGCCCTTTGTGAGGAAACAACTTTGGAGCTGTCAAGCTCTAACACACCATTCTGCACCCTGCAGGTTAGGCAGGAGGCTCTGGAATATATAATCCAAAATCTTTTTGCACTTGAGCATGGGAACAAAGGCAGAAAAAGAACATATCCACCAGTGTTTGCACACTGGAATGGACTATTATGGAGTGATCAAGTGGGTCTTGTGAAGGCCTTGTGAAGTAGAGAGCTGGCCTTTGAGGTGCATGCTGTAGCTGTCTGTTTTCCTCAAGTACAGTAACTGACTTTTCTTTTTCTAGGTGGAAAAGTGCTTTGATTCATCTTGTTTGGGCATCTTGGCTGTATTAAGCACCAGAAACTTCATGTTGAAAGATATGAGAGTTAACCAAGAAATTTATGCACTACTCTGCAACTCTCATACTGAGCCCACTCTATCTATTGTCTATATTAATTGGATTATGTTTGAACAATTATCAGGAGTAAAGAAAAAGGAATTTCATAGACTTAAAGAGCTTTTTAGCACCTTTAGGACAAGGATAGGAATCCTTGTTCCTCACAGTTGTGCCAATCCTGTAGTTGGAGGGAATGTTCACTTGTCTCCTGTAAGCCAAGGAACTGTGAAAGGGGAATCTGGGAAGCAGGTTCTGGTTACTTTCTCTCAGGCTGCTCCACAGGACTAAGGTAAATGATACATCATTCAAGAAGTGATTTAAAAAAAACCAACCAAACAAAGCACCAATACTTGTTCATGTAATTATCATGTATTCCAAAATTCCAAAAGCTGGACGGTATAAGTGTCTTGAAGAATGCTAGAATTAGACACTGACCACACATCATCTGATGGCTACAGCACCAGGTTTCTGGCATGTTGTTTCAATACCTGAAAGAGCCTGGATCTCCTTGTAGGTAACCCTGGAAAGGAAATGCAATCAAGTGGTGATTGCTCAGCCATGAGCAAAGTGTGGCCCTGCTTTCCACTTTGTTTGCTGAAATATGTAATGTGCATGTTGGACTTGTTCTGTATGCTCAGGCAAATGCATCTTTCCATTGCCTGGTGGTTTCTTGCACTGCATGGGTTTGTCCTTTGGGCGCAGTTTGTAAGTTAAAGTTGTGTTTGTGTGCTTGGCTTTAAGGACAATGCAACTTCCAGCTCAGAATGGGAGAGGTTGCTGGTGCATTATGGTGAAATGTGAGTGCCCGCCTTGGATCAGCCATGGAGGAGGGCTGAATCCTTTACCACAGCTGTCCAAACTCTGCCCCAAGCCATGCACAATAGGTGTGCAGATCTGCCAAGGAATTAGATAGCATGCATAGCTCTCAAAATTATATTTTCTTCCAAAAGAGTCTTGGAAAAGTGTTTAATTTGCTGCAAAATGTTTTTCGTCTCTCTCAAGATACAGTAATGGAGAGGAAAAAATTAAGGTAATAGATTAATAAAATCGTTTGTCTTCCTGTTCAGGTACTGCTAGTCATAGTTTGAACTAAGTTTTTATTTTAGATTGAATTTCTGTCCTGTAAATACTATTATTTACACCTGCACTTCTGCTAAGGCCAGAGGTGCACATTTTTAAATGCATTATATCTGGGAAGGATGTAATGAAACAGATTAAACTTGCAATAGCAGAAAAGAACAAAAGTCAAATACTTGCTCTAGTTGTAAATTGGAAGGACTTGGCAAAACACTATTTAGCCTTAGGTAGAGATTTCCAGGATCCTAATTTTATTTTAATTATGTTTCAAAGGTTTTTTTAGATTTGAAGGACATGGGAAAGGTGGAAATATAATGAATCAAAGGTATTCCCTCTTTTTCCAAAGCAGAAAATCAGAGCTTTGTATTAGAATTAGTTATCATACAGATGAAATAGTACTGTAACTGGAATGTGTTGTGTAATGTAGACACACTAGGAATTTGTGCATACTCTTATTTTATTGTCTAGTTTTTTTGGACTATATGTGTCAATGTGGGGGTTTTTTGCTTTACTGTCTTCTTTGAGCAAACCATCTGCAGCTTGGTTTTGCTATCATCAGCAGTTCGAATTGGACTATAAAAAATCTCACACTTGGCAATTGAACATACATAGATATTCAATATAATATGTGGATTATGTTTATAGTAAGGTGAAAATATAGCTTCATGAATCTTCAGAAAAAAAGCTATGTGGTGTTCATCTAACATGTTTTGCATAACCTTTTATTTTTAAAACTTGTAGGTACGGTCTCTATATACTGCCCAAATACCATATGCCTTTTAGAAAATAACCTTTATTTTTCAGATCTAGTGAACTCCTGTGGGTGCATGTGTATGAAGTACAATTCATGTTAAATAAAGACCACCATGTTTAATTTAAAGCATGGCATGCTTTAGCAGTGGGTTGATCCTGGCTGGATGCCAGGTACTCACTAAAGCCACTCTCTCCCTCCCCTCTGCAACTAGACAGAGGAGAGAAAAAAAAAAAACAAAACAAAGGATTCATGAGTTGAGATAACATCTGGGAGAGGTCACTTACTGATTACCTTCACGGGCAAAACAGACTCAAAGTGGAGCTATCAATTAAATTTATTACTAACAGGATTAGAGCAAAAGAGGGAGAAGTAAAATAATCTCAAAAACATCTTCCCCCCACCCCGCCTTCTGCACTGACTTTGGTATCTGCATTGTTGTGCACATGTTCGCACTCTGCTCTTCCCTGGTTGGAATTTCCATCTGCTCAATAATTAACCATTCTTAAATATGTTATCGTGGAGGTGTTACTATCATCCCTAATTGGCTCGGCCTTGGCCAGCAGCAGGAAATCCACTGTGGAGCCAGCTGGCATTGGCTCCACCAGGCAGGGAAAGCTTCTAGCAGCTTCCAACAGAAGCCACTCCCGTAGCCCCCCTCTACCAAAACTTGGCCAGAAACCCAATACACATGCCTAAACCTGAGCAACCTTTTTTCACATCTGAAGACAACAGATTTTTTTTTTTTTTTCCCAGTTCTTAATTTTAAACCAAGATACGATTTGGAAGCTGTGCTGACATAATGTTTGAAGGTTGTATGCACAATTACACTCTTAATGAAAGATGGCCTTGAGTGCTATGGCTTCAGTCTCAAAGGCATGTACATAAAGAACCTGCCTGGGCTAAGAAGGTACCTGCAACTTCCTGTTTTCTAATACCCTCAAAAAGAGTGAGATAAACTGCTCTTCTGGAGATTGGAATCAAGTGAAAGCAAGGCTTTATTATGAAAGGCCAGACAGATCCTGGAAAATAAAACTTCAGTATTTTTTCACTGTGAATCAGTCTCTAATGCCCCTTGAGGAAGGTGAGTGAACCTCAAAACAATGTGTTGCCATGGACAGATACTTTATTGTCTTCTCTTATGCCATGAAATGAGGGCTGGAAATGCAACTCAGAGGCTGGAAATGTACTCCCTTCCCTCATGATTCCCACTCAAAGAATATTGAGCTAAAATTTCAGGCTTTTTAGGCAAAACCACTATCAGAACCAGGGCAAGAGAAAAGTTACATTCAAGATCCATTAACATGCCCTGGAAGATAATAGTACCACTGAAGAAGAAAGAACTTAATAAAGTCAAATAGAGGGTTTTTTCCAATGAGATCCTTAAAGCAGTTCTTGAAGGAATAGACTTAAGGAGTCTAATTCTTTTAAAATGTGCCTGTAGAAATAGAAGGTGCCTCTTGAGAATTCTATAATTTTTAAAAAACACCTCTTACTACTAAAATGTCCCACAGGATCATGCCTGGAATAACAATCAGGAGAGACTGAGTGACTAGTGCTAGAGTTACTATATTTGCTATGCATGTGTAATGTCCACAGGTGTCCAGAGAAAAGATGACCCTCGAGGAAACTATACCAACATATCCAGACTGCATGATGGTTTTGTAGTGTATTTGTGTCTTGTGTGCATGTGTGCTTTGTGAAGATATGAGCTGTCTCTTTTGTAGTTTTGCTGTTGAAGTTGTTACACTATGTCTGTTGCACTACATCCTCCTGTAGTCACACTCCTGTAGTTCTCCTCTGTGTCAACCCTTGTCCTCCTGTTCAGCTGGGGACTAGCACTGCCATACCTAAGGAGATGCAACAAGACCATGCTTATGTTGTGGCATACAGGAGAATTTGAGTGAGTACCTTCCCATTCTTACATCTTTCCAGCTTCTGCATGCTCGGCTCCTGTAACAGGTACAGTTTTCAGGGACCAGGACCCTACAACATGTCCTTAGATTGTCCTGCTTGTGCTTTTCAGTTAATTGTCCTCAGTGAGGGAATATTAAGAGAAGATGACTTAAACAAGATGCAGTACAAGGTATTATGAAAGAGACTGACCTGTTACATACAGTACTTGTTACTGGGCTGTAGTTATTGCAGCACCATGGCAGTATAGGGGGAATTATATTTTAAATTCATTACTTTAGTCCTTCCTGGCTTTCCCAATCAGTCATGTTCCTCAGCTGTGTCTTGAATCCACAAGGAAAGTTAAACCCGCATCTATCCTTCATTTCTGCTTTTTGAGAGCTGTGATCTGAGTGAAGCCTGGACAGGGAGACTGACATAGAGTCAGAGTCCCACAGCCAGAACTGGCACTCTTAGTGCTCCATGGCATAAAGACAGCCTTATACACTTCAGATGTCAAAATCCCAGGATCTAGTTGGGGTAGCTCTCCTAACAGCTACCTGCACCATTTTACTCAGCCAGTGCTAATAAGAGCTCTAGGATTTGACCTCAGGATAGTGATTACATAGCAGTTCATTTTTAAGAAATATTAAAACTGCCTGCTGCAGTAAAGCTAACAGCTCCATGGCTGTGCCTGAGTGTGTTCATTATGAGAAACCAATATTATCCTGTGCCAGAGGGACACTGAGCAGGCAGATATGGCAGCCACGCTACAGTGAGTTGTCACGATGAGGCTTTCTGAGCTCCAGGGCAAAGCTGGAAAAGTGGGGAAGTATTACAGCAACTTCACTTCTTTTGCATGTAATCTGTAATTAGTATTCATGTAATTACTAAAAGCTTGTGCCAGCAGAGGTATTGAAGCATGGGTTGTGATGAGGGGTGAGCAGTGTCAGGAGTGACAGCGATTCCCATGTGAAGACTTCGTGTTGCAGTTGCTCCTGCTTCTGGGCTCCTGCCATGAAGGGTTCTGTGTGTTGCACTTCTGGTATTCCCTAGTGGTGCTTCCATCTGGAGAGACGCTCCCAGGGTGGGCACAGCGTAAGAGGAAGCATGGAAGCAGCTCTCCCAGGCCGGGCAAGTGGAAAGCCTGCAGTAAAACAGATCCTCTGGGACTTCTGAAAAACAGGCAGGCTGCTGGGTACTGCTGAAATACAGACTTTGGGAGGAAGCCTTTTGAACTGAAACACTGTGCTGATGTCATAAAGTGTAGATCTTTTATATTTGACTTGTTCATTGGAGGTGAATTTATTAGAAGTGTCACAGTGTGAACATGGGATTGCAACAACAGAGAAGGGAAAGCTGCAAGGGCAAATAATTCAGGACAACTTTTCTACTCTGGTATGGACGAAACTGGTTTTGCCTTTGTCACTTATTCACCAGTCTGGGGGCCATGTTCTACTCTGAGCTGTAACAGGGAAAAAAAGAATAAATTACCAAACCAAGCGTGGGCTAAACTGAAGACAAATGATTTACTCTGGATTCTTCATGTGTGGTTAGACTTAAAGTTCAGGTATAATTCAGCAGAAAGGGGCCTCTTGTATTTTGTCATCCAAGGCACTTCTTTTCCCAGGCAAGGCACTCTTTCAGACAGAAGTGCTGCACATTACATGTATGGGTGCACATGTGTGGGGACAGTCCCAGCAGGATAATCCAAGGACACTTCAGGATTATGTCCCAAGCGGCAGCCGTATGTCACTCATTTCTACCCTAATTGTTTTACAGCCTCTGCTAAATTCTCCAAATCCAGTCACTTTTCCGGGGAGCCTGGCCCAGGATCTTTGGGACCTGAGCCAAAAGCTCTTTAAGAGACACCAGCCCTGCAGATGTTTTTAGCAGTGCACCATGAGAGATGATTTCCCTCTCTAACAGAGCTCCCTGTGCCCCTAATGGCACATTAGCTGTACCCCATGTCCAACTGCTCTTCCCTAGAGGAGCCCTCTGCTCTTTCCCTCCAGGATCTCAGCAGCTTCTCTCCCTTCCACAAACTTCTTTTTCCAGGCTGTCTTGTAAGCAACGGGGCAGTTTTAGGATTTACCATTACAGGTTTAGGATGACTTTTACAGTGACCTCATACCAAAGCATAAAATTTTAGTGGGAATTAATATCTATTGCAGACTTCCACTGATGAAGTATCAAGTATAGAACTGAAGAGTCCTTATAAAGCATCTGAGAATGCTCAATGGACAGTTTACTTCTGAAACACCCTCACATACAGTGTATCAAATTCTCCCTGGGCATTTAGGGGAATGAATGAGACTTTATTACACTTTCCTCTCCATGTAAATCGGTAGTTAATTTCATCATCTATAATGTAGAAGTTTCTTATCATCATTAAAAATATGCCTGAATATGGCATAATTTATTTAGAACTTTCAGTGTGGGATTATATTTGTAGGAGGGAATATTCCTTATGTCCCTCTCATAAATCACATGCTACACACATGCTAAATGATGAGCTACACTACAGCTGGTCCAAAAAGACTACTGTTTCTAAAAGCATCTTGGGATACTTAAGGTACTGGGCATCATTTGTAGTGTCACCACTTCATATGTATCATATTTAGGCTGCTTGAAGTAATGCATTAGTAAACTTGACCATTTGCACTAGCAAGAGAGGTAAAATTTAAAAACCTGGGTGTGAGAAGTTTGTGGCACAACAAGTTGCAGGGACGTGGTTTATAATGGTCTAGTTATCTCCAAAGACAAATTGTATTTAGCTAGCTAGGAAAAAAATCATCACAAAGAAAATTAAGAAAATAACAGTTCTTAAGTCAACGTGACATTTGTTGTCCTCCCTTTGAGAAAACTGTCTGAAAGAAACTTGGCCATTAGAGCCGTAGGAAAACTGGATATTGGAGTACTGTATGGATGAACTTGTTAGCTGCTGTGCTGGTTAACAATACACAACTGCTACCGCCACATACACAAGATAATAAAAGAGCCATCTTAGCCAAGTAAAGAGAAATTAAATTGGCCCATTCTCCACTCCTAGTCATTACACTGTTAAATATTTGGCAGTTTGGCTGTCATAAAAGGGGAGAACATTAGCCTGTGGAATCATAATTATAGTTTTGAGCTGTTCTTTAGTGTCCTGCAGTTCCAGCTCCAACAACTTAAATCGTTAAAAATGTAAATGGGCTATTGTTAAAATTTAAATGTGTTGTAGATATTATGAAACAAACAAATTGAAAGCAGGCTGGTTATATATTGAAAGCATGATTATTTCTATTTAGATACACTAGCAGTACCACTAAATCCTACAAACAACCATATTGGCAGTCACTTCAGTGCTTGCACTGCCATGCCTGCTTTATAAATCTTCTCCTAACTAATCCAAGTAAAGCACATGTACCTTACTTTTCCTTGGAAGTTAACTGAATGCCAGCATGAAGCCTTGTAATGGATATTTCTTGCTTGCAGAAATTTTCTGACATTTGGTTAGAAAAGAGAGAAAGGTGAGGTTCACTGGAGAACAAGAAAAGCTGTCTGAGCAACACAGAATTATTCACCTTTAAAGTATATTTAAAGTCTTAGCACAACACAGGTGATGTAGGTTGATGCCCTCCAGTGTCACCCATTTACATGCTGGTTAACAGCAAGTATTCACTGCAGTACCAAGGTACCAGGAAAACAGTGCAGTGACCTTGTCTCTGCTGCACAGTCAGAGCTGATGTGTGTTGGCCTTTGCTGGTGACCACTAAAACCATTTCATTTCTTAGCAGTGAGAAGGAGAAGGGCTCACTTTGCAACTTCATCTGCCTGTTTTCTTATGCAGACACCAGTTGCGTGATTTTGAACTCCACTGGTTGTTTAACAACAAATTTACTCCTTTAATCGCAGAGATGCCGCATCTCTCACTATGTCTAATTTCTACTGCCAGCACGAAAACCAGAATTTGAGTCATACACAGTATATGGAACTAAGTCTATACGAGCAACAAGGTTTAGTGTCCTTAGGCTAGGAAAGGCTGTAAGCCCATCTAACACACAGGGGCATTTACAATTTTACAGACCTTTAATCTGGCAGTGTACAGTGTGATCTGAATCAATTCAAAGTGTCTGGAGTGTGTTAATTTTTGTGGAAGATGATATCCCAACTGCCACTTCTGAATCAAACTTTAAAATTAAGCAAAGAGAAGGGATCCACTCCCCTTTCCTACGTAGGAGCCCCCTGAATGTGTACAGAGCCTTGTCCCAGCGGAAGGAAGTTTTTCATCTGTTGTTTCCTTTTTGCCTGCCTGTTAATTATAGCTAACTAATGTAGAGTGTGTGTGTCATGGTTTGTGCTCTTCTCTTTTTACTGACTGGGGAAAGAGTACGTGCTTCCATGTTTTGAAACAAGAGCATTCAAACCCGACATGGCTGTCCTTGTTGTCCTTTGATGAATAATTTCTAGCTTCATATTCTATATTTGAGAAAAGTACTCTGTTTAGCTTCCTTTCTGGGGGAGATGAGAAGTAGTTAACCTTTTTAAGTATCTGTTGCTGTAGAAGTACTATCCTGTACAAACATTTTTGTCCATGGGACTGGAAAACGCACACAAGCTTTCAGGAAAACATAGTCCAGAAAAGGAATGGCATTGTCTTCTTACTCTTTCAGTGAGTGCATTTGGGTTAAAACAGCACTACTTAAACAAAATATTGTTAAGAAAACTTATAAAACTGCCAAATATGTAACCATGATTCCTTTATAAAGGATTGCTCTTAGTCTTGCCTCAGATACACACATTCATCAATACCTGAAGCCTGTTCCCCATGCTTGACTGCTCTTTGTAGATTGATTCCAACTTTCTTCTGTGTCAGATGGGGTTTGATGAATCACATATTCATTAAAAAGACAGAAGGAATTATACTGTAACTTCCCACAAGGGCCCACTGCTGGTTTGTAGGGTGGAGGAAAGGCAGACCCTTGCCATAGGTGAGTGGGTAGAAGTCTGCAAATGTTTGAGGCCCATGGCCCTGTACTGCACCAGTGCATGGGATGAGCACACAGGAGACAGGAGACCAGATGACTTCCTGCTGTGCAACCTCCTTTGGGGCCTAAACACCAGCCCCTGGGTAGCAGCCCTGTAAATACCTCTTGAGCTGATTCAGCCAGCGCATCGGTATTATTTGGGTCTTAACTGTATTTGTAATCTTTTCATTAAAAGATTAGATTTACAAATGAATAAAAATTTAATGACAACAGAAGTTGTCTGGGCAATTAGACTAGGGAATATTTCCATGTAGCTTCTATGGAATTTCACTGATAGTTTTGTCTGTAATACTTTTCATTTCAGCTTTAGAAGTTTGGGTTTTTATCAGGCTATATCACTGTACACACGGTGACAACTGCATAACAAAAGGCTGGTTTCAGAAAACAGGGCAGTTCACTCTGTAGCCGTGCTTGCCTCCAGCTGTCTGCCCAGCACTTTGGTCAACTTTGAGTGACCTGCTGCAAATTCCAGCCTAACATGTCAGAGATGGTGCTGGCCACTAAGGAAAGTCAATGCTGGTGTGTCAATACCTTTCTGCATCAGCTTCAAAATTTGTACTGCTATTTGGGAGGAAGATGGAGAAAAACTCTATATGGAGCATAGAATATTGTATATGCAATATTCTAGGTACAAAATTCTACAAAATATCTATTGTACAAAAAAGTAATTTAAGAACTCTATATGCAGCACAAAATACTGTATATGCATATAGAGAAATATAAAAGGTGTCTCTAGATTCAGAACATTAATCACTAGGTACTAATGTCAGGAGTTGTCATGTCATGTACGTCTAGTAAAATGTCTAGTGAAATGTTAGCTCTCCAACCCTGACATTCACTGCAGCAGTTGCTTTAAAACAAAAACTTCCTGAACAGAATATGCTAACAACTGATTTGATCTCAGTTTAAAGTTAGTGTAGCTCCATTAAGTCACAGCTTCGCCTGTGTCAAACCAGAGTAACAGAGCAGTAGATGCTCTTTCATAAGGGACTGACCAACTGATAAACCACTGCATGCATTCTATACCTGCCATTCACGTGGAAATTGTATTTCCATTTAAAAGTCTATTACTTTATTATAATACAGTAAATGTGCTTTTGTTAATTGTGATCCCCAGTCTTTGTCTTTCACTCCCATTGCGTTTCTTTAGAGACATTTTTTCTTGTCAGGGAAAGGTCATGACATTTCAAGGTGTTCACTTCCTGAAGCATGACTCCTCAAAGTAATGAGATTCAGATGATCTGTCAGTAAAAATCTGCCACAAGTGAAAACAAGCCCAGGAAAAGCAAAGCTCAGAAGCATCAACGTGTGGTCACTCCTGATGGGGCTGATGGTTGCCTGTGTTCTTTGTGTCGTTACAAGATTGCCCGGAAAGGACAAAAGAAACAGGATTATATGTCACTGAGGGCAATTATTCTTTAAACTTCTGTTTTCAAGAATCCCGTTAATTTACATAGTGTTTCAAGCTCAGACAAACTTTGCTTTGTTTAAACCTTAAACAATGCTAAGCTTAAATGTCAAAAATTGTTTAAAGCAATTTCAGTTCCTTAACAATTATAAATAGAGTTCAGACTGCATATGTTAGTTTGAAATTTCCTGACTGAAATTTTTAGGCCTTTTTATGGGTGGTTGTTACTCAGGAGAGCAACACTAAGGATTTTCATCTCAAAGGAGGGTCCTTTTAATGCTGGCATCTCCAGAATGTAATTCAAAAGTAGATTTGGGCCTTGGTTGCTTTCTGTCCCAATTTGCTTATTGCAGAAAAGTTGCATACTGTTTTCATTTTGATTTCGCAGTGCCTTGCATTGACTTCTCACCTGGGAAAGACTACATCACGTTATTATGCAAAAACCATGCTCAGCCCAGGGCAAGTCTGAAAATAACCTTTACATGTCCCCTTTGTGCCAGTGTATGCAGGAATGGTAAATTATTTTATGGAGAGAGAAGTGTGCTCTAGTCCTTTTAAACACTACACAACCTCCTTCCTAGTAATGTTTGTTAAACAATCCTTGCTGAGAATTTCATTGTGTCTCTTCAAGAAGAGACACAATTCAATCTAGTGTATGTTATTGCCTATTACACAGCCTGTTACATAGTATTATGTATTGTGGCCTGCTTCCTTTTCCTCTGCTGTGCTTTAGGCTGATAATTTTTCTTTCGATAAGTTGCTGTCAGCTTGCAGCCCATTTGGAAAAAAAAAAAATCTGTATTTTTAAGCATGCACTGTTTAAATTAATTTGTTAATTTTTTTCAGAGCTCTCAACTTCATGGTTTGATTGGAATTGCTCTGTCATTCTTGATTTCTACAGTCTTCATTGCTGATATTCAACAACAGAAATGAGTAGTAACTTTTTAAAAACCTCATGCTGCCTGTAAAACTGGGTTTTTTTTACATAGATGATGTGTGTATTTGAGGAGTTCATTTGTTTGGGAAGACAGCAATATGAAATCAGAATTAAAAGAATTTATAAAGGAAAATCTCATTAGTATAGATTGGATTGATCTTTCCCTGAAGGATTTGAGAGTGCCATGCTCCTCCTGACAATTAAAATGAGTTTGTCCTTAATTTCTAAGTATATTTAAAAAAACAAAAGCAAAACAAAACCCAAACAAACCCCCCAAACAAACAAACATGCCTTTCTCCTGTCATGTTTGCAATTTTCAAATTATTCAAATATGTTACAATATTAAGTTACTATTCTTAGTAAAGTTCTTGTGAGCTCACTTCCACGATAAGAATAAAAAATAATGATCTTGCTCACTCCAGGGCTGTCACTTGAGATGGAGAATGCAAGAGTGGTGCAGACGGTCTGTTTTTATTTGCTGCTGTGGGGAGAGTTGCCACTCACAGTAGTAGCAACAACCTGTATTATTCAGCATTTGTAAATATTTCTTCCTGTTAAGTAGCATTTTTCATAAGGAAAGTTACTTTCTGTTTTTCCAGGAGGAACCCATGTGACCCACCATGTACTACAAACAGATAGATTCATAATGATAGGGTTTTCAACAAAATGTGGAAGAGGCGGGGAAACGATGCTGAGCTGATCAGCAGTGATGTATTTGTTCACTCAGCACTGAAAACTACTCAGTTTTTAAGATAATAAAGAATATGGTACGTATAAAAGGTTTCAGGAATTTCTGAGTTGCAGTTCATTATTATAAAGCCATTGAAAAGTTCATGTGGTTGATCACGCTGTCTGGAGTTGGAGAGTTAAGAGACATTACAAAACACTCCCTGTGACAGTTTTCAAGACATTGCCATGTAGACCTGTGACTGCAGTGCAGTTGATCTCATGAGAATAGAAGAATTTGCCTTCCAAAATCTAATTTTGCACAGAAAACTATTAGTTAATAAACTTCAGAGTTAGAGCTAGCAAGATCGCAGACCCAAAAAATCCTTAAACTCGGTAAAGAGAAATTTCTTGAGCTTTGAGGTTTGGAGGGCCAAGACTCAACTGATGAGTTTTGGCATTCTTCTGTATTCAGCGGTTGGTAGAATAAAAAAACAGTTGCGAGCTCTGTCCAGAAATCATATCCCATCAGATAAGCTGTCTCACTGATTAACCCACATAAATCCAGTAAGAGCAGCTTGGTGGTGCTTGGGTGAAAATGAAGGGATTGCTAGAATGGTTTTTTGTTTACCATTATTTTGACATTAAAAAAAAAAAAATCTATGAATTACTCTTCTGTTTTCTGCTCTATTAATAAATATGATTTCTAAGTGAAATTGACGTGAGCCAAGTGCCTTGGTCTTAGGCAGACAGTGAGCAGATAAACAGGCCAAGCAGCAGACCACTGGGACCCCATCACTTAACACTTTAGACAAAGAATCTCCAAATTATTCAGGCTAGAAGACAGGGGGGTTTAGTCCGTTATTTCAAATTATTTCCTTATGGTCTTTTCCTTCAGACTTTCAAGCAAGGGCTTACATCTTGCATGTATGCAAAAAAATTTCCTGCAGCTAGCATTAGTTATGGAAACTTATGATAAAACGTGTGTCAGAAACTTATGATTAAATGTCAGAGTTTAGACAATGCATCGAATTCAGCCTGGATTATATAACTTTTTCTGAAGCCAATGGGAGTTCAAAACTTTTGGCAAAATATGAGCTTTATAAACATAATTTTGGGGAATCTTCCTTCCTGCTGGATTTATGTGCATGTTGTGAAAAATTATACTAAACCATTGTGAGGTCACAACCTGAGCTTGTCTCTCTATAAAAGATAAATGATCCCATTGTAAAACCAACTCATCTCACAACCACATGGAAGACAAAATGACATTTTCTAAATGTTGTTACTCACCCACCTTCACTACTTTACTGACTGAAGTCTTTTCAGTTATAAAACCTGTAGATTCTGAAAGCAATTTTGAGGTTTTATTGTTATATTAATTATGTGTAAATAATTCTCAGGGTACTCCAAATTTTCTTTCTTCAGGTAAATGTAATCATCACAGTCATTGATCTGTTTTGATATGTATTAGAGAAAAGCGAGATGGAAGCATCTTGATGATTAGCCTTTTTTCAAACAATTTATGCAACCATACTTCTTACATACTAATGATTATAGAGAACTACTGCTTCCCTTGAAGGGAAATTTATATTTTTTTTCACAGTCAACAAGACTTCATAAAACAAATAAACTGTTCTCTTTCTGGTTCCATATTTTGTGTAGAATTAATGATGAATTTTGGTGGAAAAGTTGGAAAATGGTGTGAATGTAGTGAGAAAGATTTATCATCTGTGATTAGTACCACTTCTAAAACAAAGCCAAGTCCATAAAAATTACCCATTGCTGCTGGGTACCCACAGGTAGCCTCAGTTTTGGAAAGATTATCATGTTTTTGCTGGATTTAGTCACGGTCACCTGCTAGGCAAATTTTCTTTAGTCATGAAAGGGTTCAACCATCTCTTTTTTAAACAAGGAATTTTTTATGCAAAACATTCTGGAACTTTTGCAGAGCCCTCAACTCTTGCTGCAATCAGTCCCATCACTGTTCCCTAGTGGAGTCTCTCTTTGCACAGGGGCTGGGTTTTCCGTCCTCATTTCCAGTAGTTCAGGCAAGATCTAATTCATTAGAGGGTCATTTATATTTTACTTATTAATAAAGAAAGAGCTGAGGCATTATCTTGGGTAAAATGAAAAAAGAAATATTCTGAAAAAATGTAGGGCCTATCATGCCCTATATGGCTGGGGGGTTGTTGTTTGCTTTCTATTTGTAGGGAAATTTTTCTACTGAGGAAATATCTCTTTGTGTTAACACTGTAATAAAAGCCAGTTTGGTGTTGCTGATTCTTGAACTGACTCTCCAATGACTTTTCTTTGTGGATCTTTTTCACTTCTGATACCAATTTTCTATGCATTATTAGTAATAAATGGAGAGAATATCTCAAAGAAATGAAATATCTAAGCAGGCATTAATTAGTTATTGAGACTTGCCTACACAAAGTTTAATTCCCTAGAACATTTAACAGGTAAGAAGAAAATCGATGTACACAGCTTGTCCATTGCACAGAAGGATTACTAAGTTATTTACAGACCCATATGAAGCTGTGAGAAACATCAAGATGCTTGCCCACACAAAGCAGGCCATTTCAAGCACTGTCCAGTAAGTTTGGAATGTACTGGTGAAGAAAGTGCAACATGGATAAAAGTTCCCCTAATGCTTACGTTCAGATGTAGGAGGAATGATTTCTCGTAATTTTTATTAAATTGAAGTCATAGAAAAAACAGCATGCACCGACCTGCTCACAGGCTGCGTGTGCGTGTATGCAATGAGTGGATTCAGTGACGTACCTCCTGACCTTGCCTTCGCAGAAGACAGAGAAGATAATGTTTTCACATACTCAGCTCTTTGATTTCCTCTCCACTAGCCATAATTAACATTTATTCAAGCAACATTAGGAAGAACATAAATATTTCAAAGAAGCTAATTACAGCATCCAAAACATCCTCCAAGCGATTCGTTTAATGAGGATGTGTTTTGTTCCTGCAATAGTGTAACATTAATTTCATCAAGCAATTAAACAAAACCAAACCAGATACAATAGAGAAAGATGTATTTCATCTCCTGTTTACAAGAATGCTTACTTGAACTTCAGAGAGTTCCTTGCATAAAGGTGACCATCTTAAGCTACGCAAGCCTTCTGTGCAGTAAGATTCAAGCTTGGAGAACTTGCTCTGTCAAAATTAGCACAGATTTCAGTAGAAATATTGTCCTGGTATAAGATAGAGTTTGGGCTTAGTACAAATGTACATTTTTGTTACAACTCATATTGTTTTTTTCTATTATATGAGAAAGAGGATTACAGTTATGCCCAAATCAGTTTACCTTACCCATGTGTCAGGAAATGCAAAACTACACTTACTAAGAAAGGCATAGTTGAAAATGAAATGGAGTCCATACTGGGTTGGAAGTACTGGAGGACTGTAGCTTGCTAGGTTTCAGAAAAATGTAACTCATGGCACAAATAGGGTTGTATGTTTAATGGCTACTGATTTTGCCTATTAACAAGAATCTGCTGAGAAACAAAATTCAGTTTCAGATGAAAGATTATCCAGCAACACAAATTCAAGCAAGAGAGTAGTATTAGATTTTTTTTCTCGTAAATGGAAACCCAGAATTTTTCTACCTGAAATTTTTTTCTCATCATCTTCAAAATCTCCTAATACGTTTTTTGGGCAAGCAGGCTTTTTCAGCATTAAAACACACTGTGCAAAAATGTAACTTTAGAGCTAATCAGAACCCTTTCACCTGAAAATAAAGTTTAATTCAAGTTGTATCTTTTTCTCACTATTCTTAAAACACTCTGCACCATTCAACAGGTGCAGAATATTTACAGGTATCCCACTCTCAAACTGTAAAAGAGTGTAATTTATTTTACTTTGCAATCTATTAAATATTCAACGAGAATGTAATAATTAAAATGCATAACAAATTAAATCCTTTCTTAGGCCAAAGCTAGGGACACTGATCCGTGTATTTGAATCAAAGTGGATTAAGCAGATACCTTTCAGCACTGATGACTTCACATTTATGATAATTTTTTAAAATAAATATGTTCTACTTTTAGTAACAAAACCCAGAACTAAATGCAATTCCTCAATTTAGATCATTTTAAAACAACTCTTTTAATTAGGTAGATATAAATACAATCATAGATACAAAATATAGGCTTCTTTAATTAATGTACTAGTCTAATAAGTGGCTTTCCACTGACATAAGGATTAGCTCTGTGCTTAGTTGTATTAAGGAAAGCTTTGCTACTGAATCTTACAAAGAAGATGCTTCTATTACTAAGAGAACTTCATAGTATCTTAGCACACCACGTGTCAAAGCTTCCATAATTTTGATAGCCTTTCAAAGCGTTCAGGGTGGCAGAGCCCAATTTGTAGCATGTGCACCCGATAAGGATAAAGGCAAAGAGAAGCCACCTATAAATCAAAATTTTCTTTCGTTTCCCAGTAATAGCCACTGTTCTTGTCAGGCAGATTTATTCCACCACACACTATTCAGTCCCTAGTCAAATCCCAGTGAAATGGTAAAAAAGAACTGCAATTTGTTTTGGAAAATAACAGTCTCTAATATTCCACCATTATCTCACTGCTGGACCATGATATACCATTTCCTTTGACAGTCTGAAAAAAGCAACCAAGCAAAAAAAATAGAGCAAATGGAAAAAAAAAGAGGGGGAAACAAATAATAAATTGAGAGTTGCTGTCCTGAAACTCTCTCCCATAGCATTGGAGCAGCACCTCAGCTGGGCAGAATCTTCCTGAGCAAATGGTGAGGAAGCAGAGACAGTTAGATGTGCACCCTGAGGCTGGGATGGGTGTCAGGAGCGGGTCAGCACAGCCGGAGCATCCTGCTGGGCGTGGGCATCATTTGTTGGATCTGGTAGCAGGAGTCACTGGCAGACTTGCGTAGCTGCTTCGGTAAGCCAGGGCTTGCTGTGCTTCGGGGACGTCTGGACTTGGCTGTCCAAGTTCTTAACAGATTTGGGGTCTGTACTTTTGAATATCTTAGAATCATAGAATTAACTGGGTTGGAAGAGACCTCTGAGATCATCAAGTCCAACCCTTGATCCAACCCCACTGTGATTACTAGATCATGGCATGAAGTGCCACATCCAGCCTCATCTTAAAACCCTCCAGGGACGGTGAATCCACCACCTCTCTGGGCAGCCCATTCCAATGTCTGATTGCTCTCTCTGTAAAGAACTTCTTTCTAATATCCAACCTAAACCTCCCCTGGCAGAGCTTAAGCCCGTGACCTCTTGTCCTAATGTAGTTGACTATGTTATCTACAGGGATAAATAACACCTGGGACTCACCTCTGCAGCCGCATTTAAAGTAAAATACTTTGCTAAGCACAGTATTAGGTTTTAATTGCGAAATATTATCACATCACTGAGTTCTGTTCCGTGGTGCGGCACTGTGTGTATATTTAAGGCATGGGGAAAACCAGCAGTCAGTCACACCCCTGGAGCCGGGGAATCTTCAGAAAACTCGGCGACCAGTGGGCGGGTCCCAAGGCAGAGGGGTGCAACATCCTCAGAGCTCCGCATCCCAGCCACCAACGGCCTCTCCCACATGAAATATCCGTGAGTTTTTACTCCTAAGTTCAGCTAGTTGGGGGCCAATCTGTGTCCGATTTCCCCACTTTAAATCACGCCTCTTCTCCCTCCCTCACCAGGCTGGGACAGTGCTTGAACGCTGCCCCTTGCCACACTCATTTCATCAGTCCGAACGCCCAGGCACGGCAGGGGAGAAGCAGCACCTTCCACGCCGGCCGCTGCGCCTCCTGCCAGGGCTCGGAGTGGAGGGCGGGGAGGCGCTAAAACATGGATTTTTCTTAAGAAAGGAGTTTAATACCTTCGTGGAGCCTGTCCAGCCCCTCCCCCCCCCCTCCCCCCTTCGTGCTAAGCAGGGACATCCACCTCCCCAGCCGCGGTCCCAGTGGACCTACCCCCGGGGCGGAGCGGAGCGGAGCGGAGGGGAGCGAGGTGAGTCACGCCCCGGCAGCGGGGCCGCTCCCGGGGGCCGCGGGGCAGCCCTCTCGGAGCCAGCTGGGGCTCGTCCACGTGTCAGGGAGATTTAAAAAGTTGGGGCAGGGAGGAAGGACATGCCCAGAAGAGCGGCCGGCAGAGCGGCGGCGCCGGGCACTCCGCGGGCATGGGACACCTCTGCCACCATCAGCCTCCCGCGGCCACCCCCCAGCGCAGCCTGAGGAGGGCAGGGGACGGCGCGGCGCTGCCAGGATCCCCGCTCCTCCTCTTCTTCCTCCTCCTCGCCTCCTCCATGTGTGCTTGCAAAGGTGAGGAGCATCCCCCTCGCAAGCCCTTCCTGCGCTGCCAGCTCTGCACACTACTGGAGGAGCGAGGGGTGCCCCCAGCCTGCCAGCCTTGCGGGGGGTTGCGGAGCGGCCCGGGGTGGGTGTGTGTGTAAGGATGCGCAGGAGGGTCGCAGCTGCTGGGAGCAGTTTCGGGGATTGGTCTGTGAGGCTTCTTCGCATATCCCGGCAGGATTACTCTGTCCTGGCAGAACTGCATTCCAGTAACTTGGAGAATTGACTTTTGTTAAAAGCGGTTTAATTTTAAATATAATTTACTCTGATTTGAAAGGTGAGAAAAGAAAAGAAACAAGATGCATCACAGAATTGCAGGAAAATTTAGGATCCTCTGGCAGTCACTTAGTCCAACCTGTAGCAATATTTATTGCGTGAGAAATCCTAAAAGGTGCTACTTTCATATCAGGGTGTGCTTGTGAAAGGACTGATGGGCTGCTTAACAAACCATACTCTCTTTCCTATTGTGTTTTCCCACCCCAGGCAGATTAGCTACTTACACTTAGTGAAGTAATGAAATGCTATGCAAGGATTAGTTCCATTTTGTTTGCATTATATGTGTGCTCTTTATTAATTGTGAGTTTTTGTTCTCATTTGTTGGGTTTTTGATACCAACAATCAAAATCTAAGTACAGTATACTTAATATTATGTTAAAAATACATTCTGAAGATGTGGAAGAGGGTAGGAAAGGAAAAAGAGGGCAGAAAAGGACAATAGTGCACATTATTTCATC
>NW_020955360.1:828512-871495 GCF_003031625.1 Empidonax traillii | reverse complement strand
TATGTGTGCTCTTTATTAATTGTGAGTTTTTGTTCTCATTTGTTGGGTTTTTGATACCAACAATCAAAATCTAAGTACAGTATACTTAATATTATGTTAAAAATACATTCTGAAGATGTGGAAGAGGGTAGGAAAGGAAAAAGAGGGCAGAAAAGGACAATAGTGCACATTATTTCATCATTTTTCTTATGCAAATGATTGCCAGGATCTAGTTTAGGGAGAGCACAGAGAGATGGGAAGATGTAAGACGTGAGTCCAAGTAGTGCATCTGGCATTCTACTGCCTTGAAAGAAGTTGAGTTTCTAAGAGATGGCAGATTGAAGGATGAGAGAGCAAATGTATTGTGGACAATGTCGATTTCATAGGAGGATTTCCTCCTCTGTATGCCTTTTGAATAGGATTGCTTTTCTCAATAGCACTTTCTTCTATCTTGTTTGTTTTTTGTTTCCCCCCCCCATCATTATTTTGTGTATATTACAAGATAATCTAATGTTTCATCGTGTGCGTTGTTGTACATGTGTGTAAATGAATGAAATCCTGTAGGGACTGTGACACTGTTCTGGGCAGGGTGATGGAGGGACACGGCTTAGCCCTTGGAGGAACACAGTCCTACGTGTGAGCACAAAACAGATGGGACTATACATGAAATAAGAGGTTTCGAATAAGTGGAGTAGGATTAAGAAAACTTGGCAGCTGGTAAAATAATTTACCTCCTCTGTCCAAAAGCTTATGCTGCAAGAGTTGAGGAGAGAAAAGAACAAGGAAAAAAAAAAAAAAAAAGGCAAGCTTAAATATTCAGCCTTTCTTCCTTGCTTCCCTAAGACTTACAGGCAAATGGGTTTCTTCTGCTCGCCCTGAAAAGCCCTGGGAACCAGGCAATGGCAGAAACAGTGTTCAGAGGCAGATAGGCAATTGGAAGGCAGTTTTCTTGTTATGTGAACATCTTGGAGTTTAAAAAGAAAAAAAAAATTCCACTTCTGTATAGTGTGAAATTGAGAGCCTGTCTAAGTCTTATTTTTAGGGGAAAGCAAACTTCCAGAATAATTAATCACCTTAAGTCTGTGCCAGTACCAACATGAGATTTTGAAATCCTCTGTTAATGCCTGAATCTAACTACTGTTGTGATTATTGTTATAAGGAGTACATATAAAACAAATGAATATGATGGGCATTCACACCCTCCTTGCCTGGCCTTTCTACATAAGTCTACCTTCACCTCTGTTTGTTTAGTTCAGTTCAAGTCCTTGAAAAAAATGTGACAACACATAATTTTAGACTTCCTAGGAATTTATAAACTCTCTATTAACCTGAGGTCTTTTAAGAACAGTGTATAAACAGTTTAAACGTGGCTCACGGTCACAGCTTTGAGCTGGGAGGTAAATTAGATTACTTTGTAGTGCTTCCTGCGGTGGTAGGCACTTACAGATAAAGCATGACCCTCTCCAGCACCAGTCTCCCTCCCAGAGGAGTTACAACACCTCACTGATATACTTGTGTGGTGTCTAGTATACTCACAATTCAGTAATGCTTATTTCTATTTTTTACAGAGACTGTAACAATACATTGCTGTTAAAAATATAACACTGTTATTTTATCAGGCAGGGTAAGGGGGATATTCTGGGCACTGAGTTGGAAGGAACCCTGGTACAGTGACTTCCAGTTCTGCAGCCTGGGTGGGCAGAGATGGAGAAAGCTGCCCCAAGCCAAGCACAACATCACTGCAGCATTGTGCAATTAATAACGCATTTAATCTTCTAAGGGACCAAGCTTTTTCACATCACATATGTCAAACAGAGGAAACAAAGCCAGTTACATGTGTACTATCACCTTTTCAAAAACACCTTGTTCATGTCATGGGTATTCTTCATACCCAGGTGTATGTTACATAGCACATGTTTAATTATTTAGTTGTAGCATACAAGAAGGCAAGAGGTAGGATCCAGATTCTCAACCTGCAAAGCATGTGCTAGAGGTGAGCAGAGTTCTTGGAAAGCACAAAGTTATAGGCACTGGAATGTGCTTTCCTGATCAGGTCTTAACATGCAAGGGCTGCCATGCAAATTTTCTTGCCTTCTGCTTATCACTGAGCATGGACTAATACTAGCCTGACCCTCAGTGAGACTTCCACGCTGAGATACATCTGTCTCTGCTGTGAACTTGTGAAGAAACATCCTGCTGTGTTGCTAACATACAGCAGGTACAAACCACTGGACAAATCCCAGAACACCCAGGGCAGCAGACTTTTTTGGATCATGCAGCTCTCAGGCTTTGCAGTTAGTAAGTGTGTTAGGTATCCTAGCATGTTCATAGTTTTTATTTAAATCTCTGACATGGTATACTTACACAAATGACCTTTGCTGTACAGCATTGCTAAGCACAGTTTGTGCTTCCAGGTGCACCGATGCCATCCCAAGCATTTGAATCAGATGAAGATTTGCAGCTGTGGAAAGAGGTAAGCATCATCTGCCATGGGTATACTCCCATTTCTTCTGTGCCCATCTTTGCTACACCTCACTATACATATTTCTCTTGCATGGGGTTCAGGTGCATTTTCTCCCAGTCCTGTGCGTCTCCTATCTTGACATCAGCCAAGAGGTGAAATACTAGATTTTCCAGAGATTCTTAACAGTTCCTTCAAGAGAATGTTGGATCTGAGTGTTGAGATGTCATTCTGAGAAAAGACTGTCTTGTCTCAATGGAGAGCTGTGTTTGATAACAGTTGTCACTTAAGTGTCAGTGACCAGGCAGCCACTGTTCCTGGAAGCAACACACCTTTTCCTGCCCGGTAGTTTTATAATGTGTGCACGATACGCAGGAATTGTTTCAACTCATCTGGTCTTACCTCTTGCATCTGCTGTTCTGCACACAGTGCTGGGACACTATTTAATCCTATCCTAGCCTCTCAATTTACTAGATAAAGGTAAAAGATAATATACTGTGCCAATTAGCCACTCTAACATTTTGCTAACAGCTGGTACCATAACTTCCACTCTCATCTCTGAAATTAACGTTTGTTTTGACTCTGAGATGTGACACGTGTTAATACAGGCTCTTCTCTGCCCTTTTGGAACAGATGGAGTGGCAGGGCATAACATGAGGAGAGGGTTTAGCCTGCAACTTGCATGCCCTGGTGTTGCTGTAACCTTCAATTATTGTGTTGACATTTAATTTAGTAGGTTTTGATAACGTTAGAAAGCAAGTGACTCATCAGGGCTTCTGATGCAGAGGGTAAATTTCTTCCTATTGAGACCATTACAGGAGGCATTACCCTTACTGTCATGTCCCCATAGTTCATATTGGAAGTACTGACTCAAAATCTAACATATTTCCAGACTGGCACACAAATATCACTGATCCCTAGTGATATTTATCTCCTGGTGGAAAATGGTCTCTTGGGCAGTAAGATCCTGATAACTGTAAGGTGTTTTTGAAAAATCAGTTATTTACATTCTGAGTTTAAAAATGCTCTTTTGTACACTTCTGCATCTCTTGATAAGATTTGCTAGCTGTAACACAGGATTTGTCGCTCTGATGACTGGAAATAAAGGCAAAGTTCCTGTTGATTTCAGTGAAGAAAATGGTAGACATAAGATACTAAATTCTGTAAAATTATATAATAGAAGCAATCATAAAAGTTACCATTGTAGCGAGAATTATGCAGGACTGGAAAGGGTCTAAGGAAAGAGAATTAAATACATAGCTATATATCCTCAGTCAACCTGATTACACACTCATACTAATTCACTAGAGTTTCTTGAAGTGAAAATAATAATTCTTCCCTGTTTGCTACTTTACTAGTGGATCATTCAGGAGAAGACCTGCCATTAAATAAATCTACTATTTTCCAGGAATGACTCTGAGTTTATAAATATGAGAACTTTCCAACTAGGTATTTTGTTTCTTTACTTGTCTCTCAGTTCCTTCTGTTTCTTTATGTTATTTAACCAACTCTGAATAACTTGCAATCCCCTACCCTAAGGCCACATTTCTGAGATAGGAGAGAAAATTACAGAGAAGATGCATCCAAGATAGAAATTATTATTTTTTTTTAATAAAGGAATTAACAGAAACTCTGTTTTTTCCTCAACCCTTGCTTTGTCCATGAAAGTTTTACCTGAGAGAAACTTTGCCTTACATTGTGTTAAATACAGTCTCTGACTTGTTTTGCTACTGAATTATGGTAGTTCTGAGTCAAGCAAATAAAGAAATAAAAAACCAAACACAATCTCTTGCCAAGAAACAGAGTTCTTTTAACATAGGTTTCCAAATGACCTCAGCTTAGTTTTATCTCATTGACTGATTTCTCCCTCTATGTTTTCTTAATCTAAAAGTAGTGAAGCTGAACTAACACACCCAGAGACAAACATATGCAAGTTGAAGGAAAAAGACAATGGAAAGGATATGTTACAAACAAAGCCTCTTTGAAAAGAGAATTCTGTGAGCTATTAGTTTTCCCACTATGTCTGCTAATGCTTTTTCATAGATTGTCTCTAGAGAAATGAATCATCTCATCTTGAAGTACTCAGATATGCATTATTGGTTTTTAATTGCTTTTTTCATTTAATACTTTCATTGCTAAAGAGTGCTGTTTAGGGCTTTTTATCTATAATAAAATTGGAAGAACAATTGCATTGCCTACTCTATTTAAAAAAAAACTCAAACAAACCTTATGTGTTTGTGTGCAGTCTTTGAAAAAGATAGTTGGCCAAAATTTTTGGCATTTAACATTATCAGATATTAAATGGAAAAAAAATAGCACATACTGAAGGAGGTTACTATTCATACAACTTTAAGGGTATATAATAAAAATTTAAGCTGCTTTTTTCAATCACTATTAAACTGTGCAACTGTTTAATAATGAGTGCCAGAGATCCTCTCTTTTCTTTGAGCCTTCAGCACTGGCAAAATTACGTCCATGAATTCAAATACCCTTTATTCCATTTCTTATCCCTTCTCTAATAATAACACCACTAAAAATTATTCAGCATTATAGGATTTTTGCATTTCAGAAAAGAGACAATAAGAAGGAGGATGTAATTAATACAAGGTTATGAACAGTAGGGAGAGGGTGGCTAGGAATCACTTATGCAGTACTTTTTCCAAGACAAGATCATGGCAGCACTGAATGAAGATAGCTTTGAAAAGACTGGTGAAGACAAACAATTAGTAGTATTTCACACAATCTTCAGGAAACTGTTGGCACAGGACACTGTGGATGCTGATAGTATAATATAGATCAGAGAGACACTGGTCAAATTCACAGCACAGAGGTTCATGGAGCTGTATTGCAAAGACCTACTTCCAACTCAAAGTACTTGCACTGCAAATGGTTGGTGGTTGGAGAGCATGAGCTTTTCTTCACCAGGAGTCATGTGTTAGGGTTTTGCCAGGTGTTGACATTTGGCCATTTTTTGACATAAGTTGTAGAGCTAAATGGACGTTTTGAACTGAAGGAAATGGGAATTGGGACTTCTTGGTTTGGTTTGTGGATTTATTTGGTTTGGTCTTGGTCTGTGTGTGTCACATTCTAGTCTGCACTGACATGTCTTAGGTTTGTCAGCAATGACTCCTTCCACAGTGCTCATAGAGTTTAAATCCCTTGGATATCTCTTACTAGTATTGTGATTTGAGAACCATCTCCTTTACACAAAATTATAGAAACACACGATGGTTTGGGTTGGAAGGGACCTTAAAGATCACCTACTGCAACCCCTCTGCAATGGGCAGGGACACCTTTCATTAGACCGAGTTGCTCAAAGCCCTATCCAGGCTGGACTTGAACACTTCCAGGGATAGAAGTGTTCCTCATTTGCCATAGAAATCAGTGCAAACCCCAGATATTGGCTGCTTGGTGACTCACACAAATTGATTGGCATGCTGGCACATATCATAATCACTAAAGGGGTATGTGTGTCATAAACCTGCAGGGATGCTGGAATCCAAGTGAAAGAGTTGTGTTTGAGAACTGATCATTGAGTCACTTCCTTTGGCTTTGTTATTTTCTGCACAGTTTTGTATAATCCAAAGATATTGCAGAAGAGATTTTAGTTCATAGTCCATACCCCAGATATTTCAAATCATAATTTAAAATATGAGTTAGTCTGAGAAGGTTACAGTCAAGAGAATAAAGGTCACAGATATTTATGCTTGTTCAGATCAAGCAAGTATAAGTTAGGGTTTTTTTGTGTGGTTAAGGCCTTTTCCCCCATTTGAATGTAAAGTATTTAATGGATGGACCTATAAGGATATCTGACAGTAGACAAGCTTGCCATGCCTTTAGCTGCACCAAACTGCTTCTGAAAATATAAGTGTTTCACTTCTTTTTATTAATCCAACTTCTTAAAAAAAGACCTTGTGAACTTTTACAGATAGATGATGCATGTTCTGCCTACCTGTCCACGGATTCTGGGCCTCAGGTGAGTCAGACAGAGGTTACTTTATATTTGTCTTACTGTTTGTTATATGTAGTAGAATTGAAAGTGTGTTACCTAAGTTCATGTTTTCTTTGCATTAGGTGTCCAGTACACTGGAAGAACTTTGTTTTTTGGTCATGGGATTTCTCCCAAAACCACAGGTAACACACCCAAAAGATTACTTAGAGTTTGTGAAGCCTGATCTCTCACTGTGCCATTGCCTAGAATGAATTCTGAGGACCCAGTATCTCAAATGTCACTCAGCACTGGAAGTCATACCATCAGTTTTTACTCTGAAATGCTATGTGTCAGAATCCAACACCTATTAAAGATAATAGGGAGACATCAATGTTTGGAAAATAATCTCCAGGTTGGACATAAGGTTTTAGGTGTTTTTATTGCTCTAGATTAGAAGAATTATGAGCTCTCAGTGGAGAAAGAAATTTGCTTATGGTCTAGGGATGTACAAAGAAGCATTCACTAAACCCACCTACCTCTTCTAAGGCAGAGTGATCCATGCTGTCTACAAAGTTTGAAAGGATTAGTTACACTAATAAACAAGGACATATATTATATCTGTCAAGGAAGAATGATGTTCCAATCCAGTATAGAAGAGTTTATAATGTAATCAAAATTGTCCATTGGTGTTTTTATTTTAACAAATAAAAGCCTCTCTGCCGATTATTCCCACAGGGTGTAGATGAAAAAGACAACACCAAAAGGGTAAGATGTCTATGTATGTTTTACGATCACACTAAAATTGGCAAGAAGATCATAACGCCCTTGCCCTGTTTTGTAGTAAACCCCCATTTTTAATTTTTTTGAACAGTTCTTATTTCATTATTCTAAGACTCATGACTCGGGCAACTCGGACATCGTGGTAAGTACTCCTTCTGAGTACATCTGTGCTTGTATATAAAACCAAAGCAATGTTCCTTTTTGCAGTAATCTCTCCAACTGTGTAGCAAGCTCAGGACTGGGAGTTACATGTTTAAGATACAGAAAGTATTTTAATAACATGAGAGAGGATCATCAGTACTGTACAGGTGTGGAAAAAATCCAAAACCCTAACAAACCTGACCAAACATTTGTGGAATCCCAATGGAATCCTAATCTTGTAGTTTCAAATTTTAAGAATGAGGTGAAATGCTTTTTTCTGGTATTGGAACATAGCATAAGCAGTGTAACAATGTGGACTTTCAGGAGCTGAGAACATGATCATAACTATTAAGAACTCTTAATACATTTTTATTAATTATTAATTAAACTGTATAAATTCATTTGCACAAGTTATAAATATGTAGCAGGCAAAATAGTATTTCTCTCACTCAAACTTTGGATTATGTTTTGAATGAAAAATATGATTTAAAACATAGTCAAGGATTGTTGCTATAAAAGTATTGTCATAAACCAACAATTCAATTATGTGTGATCCATTTTTGCTTTTTAAGTGGAAACATCTGTGCACCATAGGATTTTGAGAAAGTTAAACATATCCATATTTTCTTGTTTCTTAGCAATCTTCCTACATATTAATGTTCTTTTCTGCTTTTTTGTTTACATTTCTTAAGAAATATGTGGTGTATTTCCTAGAAAGTCATATCGCTGGTATTGTGGTCAATGTTTTCATGATAGAGATGCTTTGGAGGCTTTTTCAAGGCACAGTGAAATGAGCTAGTTCTGCTGCTGCTCCTACTTAAAAGCTTACTGCATCCCACTTCATCACTATCCTGAATACCTTTGCTGATACCCCCCCCCCAAAGATTACTGCTTTCTCACTTCTTTTGGTTTAGCTGTTCAGTTGACTATTTTCTAGTCCCGTTCTCAGAGATACTAACTTAGGTGGGATCCATCACTCCTTAGCTTTATAACCTCTATCCACTGGCTGCAAGACAGAGCTGAAGTGACCAGCTGGAATATCCTTTAATTCCTTCATTCACATCAGACTTCTACTTTTTTTTAGATACTATGATGCCATATTGCCTACCTTAGGGAGACAATACAAAATTGGCCCCAAATAGTCAAGTTTATTGTATCTATTAAGGACAGTAACACTTTGGTAACTGTTTACTCCATATATTACAATTCTTTTCATTGCATTACTTTCTAAGAGGCATTGTATCAAAAATGCATTATCTTTAAATTACATTTATATGAATTGAATGTTTAAATTGGTTAAAGGAACATGGGTCTTTTTACTTTATTTCTCACTGTGGACCTCTCCACCAGCCCAAATGGTTGTGTTTTGCCAGGGTGGGCACTTAGGCTGCACACAGTGCCACTGTGCTTAACCAGGCTGTCTCCAAGCTTAAAGTCTCATGAACAGCAGGAATTTCATGATTGGAGCTTAGATATAGTGACCAGTTCCATGGTTACAAATGTTTTCTAACAAAAAAAAAAAAAAAAATTTTTTCTGCCATTTAAATTGAAGCTGCTAACTTCCACAGTAGATAATCATAGAAGTGTTAATAGAAGAACTGTATGGAAATTATCTCTGTACCACTCCTAGAGACCGATCAAAGTCTGAATAATTGCAGTAGTCTGAAAATGGTTCTGAACTTTCAATCAGTAAAGCTGAGGATGCGTAGCTTTTTCCTCCATCACTCTTTGAGTCACATTCATAGTGTAAATATAAATGTTTGTACTGGTTTGTTGTCAAGTTGAAATGTTAAAAAAAAAAAGGTTCTCAATTAGCATCTTCAATCCTTTTTTTGTGTATGTTTGGTCCATAAGCCAATACTGTGGGAAGAGACTTTTTTTGCATCATTAGGTCCCAATTTCATTGTTGTTCGTGTGTCTGTGTTCATGTCCTCTCAGTCGTCTGTCCTGCATCCTTTACTGCAACTCGTTCCTCAGCTTAATGAGAGAAGACTGAAGAGATACAAAGTGGACGTATGTAAATTTAAACTTTGCATGCTTGTGTTCTCACACTTTGTTATTAATTAGCTTTTCTAAAAATGTTGTTGTGGACCTTTCTGCTCATATATTTTGGTTGGACTACCTGACTCTGGTGTCATGGAATGTATTATCTTGCTGCTGACAATTTTTTCCCTCATATTGGGAAGAAAACCAGAACCTGCTATATGTACATAAACACGTTCCACCTCTCTCCATGCCTAGATAAGGAATTGAAAAGGTGGATGGGTGAAGGAGGAAACCTGCTTATTACGGTCATTTTTATCAGTTTGGACCAACACCAGATTTTGTCATGGATCTGATTTCCCTTGAGCTCCATCTTGCGTGATTGAATATGATCTAAGAAAGAAGACGTGAGCATTTTGCTGGCAAGTCAATCTACAAGACTGAGCAAGACACCTTCTATAGGGCAGGCTTTAAGATAAAACCCTAAATAATCATACATCTTCATGGATACATATGTTTCTGTGTACATATATACATGCAGGTTTGTGAATAAACATGCATGTATACTACAGCATGTATTTATTTTTTAACATTTCCAAACCCTTGGAAGTTTAGAAGGTAAGTGTTACAACGACAGATTTTTAGCTTCAGTTGTTTTCTGATACCAACTTCTGACATGAAATCAAATAGGAACACTATGTAATCTCTTTTAAGAGGTATCTGGCTGTAAGCAGAGAATGATATATTAACATAAATCACAATTCCTCATGAGTAATTCTACTCTTCATTCCTTTTATGTTCTAGATAATTTCCTAAACTTACAACAGCTGTCTGTTTTGTTTCCGTTTTCAGTAGAAATTTGAATAGAAAAAGTAGAAAAATAATGTCATATGGCAATGGACAAGGCTCCATTGACAGAAAATTTGAAAATATAAAAAAAATATTTTTTTTGAAATCTAAAACCCAATAGTAGTGAACAGGTTATAAATCCGAGATGAGTATTTCAAACCCAATTAATGCTGGAATGAGGTGGAC
Organism: Empidonax traillii; assembly: GCF_003031625.1. Lineage (NCBI taxonomy): Eukaryota > Metazoa > Chordata > Aves > Passeriformes > Tyrannidae > Empidonax > Empidonax traillii. The sequence goes on along the minus strand of NW_020955360.1, from coordinate 861,185 downwards.
AATATAAATAAAAATCACACAGATGTTTTCCATACAGCAAGAAACTGAGTATAATGCTACAGCTGGTGAATTGAAGTCAGAACTAAAATCAAGACTCAAAAATTATGTATAGTTTAAACCCTACTTCCTTTGAAAGCTTCCCTGGATTGAATCTACTCCTTTGTTTGGAAATTATGAGAGTCATCCTGTTTTACACATTTCTCACAGCATTATAATAGTAGTGATTTCTTTCTATGACACCTCAGGTTATGATATTTGGGTATCATATGAGAGATCATATGACTCCAGTTTTTAATTGAGAAACACCATCATTGCTGAATAAATACCATCTAAATTTTGTGTTTTGGTAAGCATAAGGTTTGAACTATTTTGTTTCTCAATTGGCCTGTCTCCCCATCTGCAGGACAGGCACATCACTTGTATCTGATACTAGAAGCAAACAAAATACTGTGATTAAGCTTAGGTGTTCTCTAATTAGGAAGATCTCATTAAAGCAACTGGATACTTCATGCCTTGTACTTGTTGGAATTTCTATTTTCTTCCATCTTTTTTTACCCTCCTTGCTGTATGGATCACTAGACAGTTGTTTCTCCATGTGTGCAGCACAGATAGGATACGATATCGTAAGCACTGGTCTGTGGGAGTTAATGTGTGAAGTGGTTATGGTACACCTCTGGGAACAGTCTGGGGTCTCATTCCTGGGAGGAGCCCAAGTATTTCTGATATTTAAACTTTGCATTGTTGTCTTTCTGCAAGATGCAAAAGGCCACTCTATCTATAGAGTCTCCACCACAATGAAGACACTGTGGCTGGGTAATGAAACCTGGAAAGTCAAAGGCAAAGGCTGCTCATCACTTCTAATACCATTCTAAAGCAATTCGAGCTGAGCCAAAACTTCAGGTGGAATTTGGCCCCCATTCATACTTCTGCTATTTCTACATAACTTCCTGTTACTGACATGGAAAAATACACATAAAGCATTCCTGAAGGGGCAAGACTGTGTAGTAGTACTGAATAAATACTTTTAAAATGCACATAAACTACCTGTCTGTATGTATTAAATTACAGCAGTAGGTATAATTTCAAATACTTTTTTTTCAGGAGGAACTTCAAGGACCTGGAGGGATTCAAAGCAGAGGCTACTTTTTCTACAGGGTATGGCTTGTTTGACTTTTTTCATTTTGTGATGAGTTACCAAAAAACAAAAACAAAACAAAACAAAAAACCCCACACTGTATAGGACTACTTAAGCTCGCTCCAGACTTTTTCTTGGATTAAAATAAAGGCATAATAGGAATTTTTAAAAAATATTTTTAGGTTTGTGTATACGTGATACCTTGTTATCCCTTAAGAAGTTATTGGTTATTATGTATTTAATTCTCAGATAAAGTTCTAGAAAATATGGCATCTTGGACAATCTTTCTTAAGCATTTTTCAACCTGGTACGTTTGCATATGATATAAATACAGTGCCACTCTTACACACTGTAATAAAACAGCTATTAGGCCTGACCTTGCCATTTTCCTTTTGACCAGTAAGGTCAGAAATTAAATACATAAATTCTAATGAGACTGAATCTACTGAATTCATCTTTTATGCCATGTTGCATTTTCACTTCTTTTTGACAAAATTGAGAAGATGGAAAGTCAGACTTAATAATAGTTCCTTTGATTTTGGTTACTATTTCTTTCCGCTTAAAAAACGTGGTTAATGGCTTTAAATAAGAAGGGGGCTAGGATTGGACTCAGTGATATTAAAGGTCTTTCTTGCAGTTTTATGAAGCACTTACTGAATATTTGTCTTTCAGCCACGTAATGGAAGGAGATCAGTGGATTTTCACTAAGGAGGTATTTATTTAATACTTTTAATCATGATTTATGTATAAATTAGTTTATTTTTATACATATAGACCACAATATTTATATTGATAAGTAGTCTCAGAAAGCTTTTAACTATGGGGTCAACTTAGATTTCCACCCACAAACTTCTCTTGGTTGTGTTAAATACATTGATCTTCAGATGAAGTGAATAGAAACTGTAGGTACTCAGTTCGCAGAACAGAAAACAGAGAGGTGTTTCAGGCAGCAAGAAATGTAAACAGTTGGGAAAGTTAATGATGATGATAAGTATATGTAAGAAAGAACTGATCCAACTACATGTCACATACACACTGAGCAGTAAACTGACATCCTAGAGGTAATGCCCTAATCTTACAAAGACATAAAACTCACACTGAAACCAAGAAAAGACTTCAGGATTTAATTTCAAAGCATTCAACTATTTTTTGAGAGATATAAAAAAGAATACCAATATTATAATGCTCTGTTTTCTAATGTATTTTATACCTCTATCATATTTTAAGTACTTAGTGTTAAATCAACAGCTAATTCTTTTTTTTTTTTTATTTTTCAGGATTTTAGGATCCTCATCTAGATCTAATACCGCAGGAATGCTGAGTACATGGATGTACTGTTTTCCTTACAAAAATTATTCATTACTAATGTACAATTAAAAATAATTTGAATGTAAATGTTCTTAAACTAGATTCTGTTTAGGATTCAAAAGTTTCTTTACTTTCTTGATTATATTAAAAGCATATTAAAATTATTTGCTTCCTAGTGTTATGATGTTTGCAACCACATGTAATCCAGCTGTAAAACAGACATTGCCTCTACCAACACTGTTAAGTAAATAATTTTTCCTTTCTAAATAAAAGAACTCAGCTAGAGAGTTGTTTTAATAAGAATTTTTGCAATACAAATACAGAAAATTGCGTTTTTTTCAGAATATATCATAAGTGATTTGTGCAGTCTTTAAAATCACAGCTTATCTAGGCAGGCCAAAGAAAGTGTAGTTTGATATTCAAGATGATGTTCTCTCCCCTGTACTTCCTTTGATGTAGTCTGTGGACTTGTGGCAGTCTACAGAGTCAAGGGCAGTACTGTGCAAGTGATCTGCAAAACTATATTGATGATAAAGGAGTTTTGCAATCCCCAATAAACTTCAAGATTATACTGTTTCACTGGAAAAAAAGATGAGATTCTCTATTCCCTTAATAAAAGAAACATGAGTAAGTTGTATGTTTTGAAGAAATATCTTGACTTTAATTCAACTGAAATATAATGGCATAAATTTTTTAGCCATTAAGAACAGAGATGCACTATGGTTCTCATTCAGAAGAAGATTTATTGCAATTGGGATTAGGATTCACTTGAAAATTCAACTGCTTTCAATGTAGATTTTAAGAAATTCTACTAAGAAGCACAAGTTAGCCTCACAATCTTCCCAGCTTCTCTCTCTGAGTTTATTTGTAATTATGTTGAACATAACTAATAATTCAGATGGGATGATCTTCATGGTCCATTCCAATCCAAACCATTCTATGATTCTATGATTCAGTGTAGAAACAGACTAAAGTTTTTAACATTGTATTGACTGGTCATGGCTTGAATTGACCTCACCATTCTTACTCCTGCTTCTGCAATTTTGGATGAGCACTGTAGCTTCAGAAGGTAGCTGGGAAAATGAGGGCCTCAGAAGTGGAAGCCAAATTGAGAAGACCTTTTCCTCTTTTTGCTCACTCATTTTTGCGCTGCCGTTTGCTGTGCCTCCAGTTGAACTGGCACCATTATTTGTGAACTGAGGATCTAGTTACCCATGGCCCCTGCTCAGAACTAATGCGGGGCCTGCCACAAAATTGTATTTTATGATGTGTTGTATTAGATTAGGCTATTTGTTTGAAGTTTTTCCCGCGAGTGCCTTACACCCCACAGCTGACAGCTCCTGCTCTGACAGGCAGGGTGTGAGCAGCTCACAGCTGAGGGCAGGGCAGGGCAGGGTGCGGGATGGCTGCCTTTGGTCGCACCAAACCACCTCAGAGTGCCACCCTCTGACATTCTATTCCTTTCTTCTGGAATTGTTTTAAAGGGGATCAGTTTTTTCAGTGGTAACCCACGAAGGATGGGCCAAGTGGACAGGGCTGCCCTGCTGCCCCTGTCCTGCCAGCACGGGGTCAGGCCAGCAGGCTCCGTGAGGGGCAGCGATGCCTGGGGCAGCCATGCAGGTGGGCACGGAGCGTCACCCCAGCACCGAGCTGTCCGGGGCAGGCAGACGCTGAGGCTGAGGGCAATGAGGGATTTGGGTCAGGGGCGTCAAGGGAACGGGGGAGATTTCGGGTGGGTGGTAGAGGGCAGTGCTGGGGCAACCAGAGTGTGGCTGGGAGCAAAGGCAACTGCTGGGAAAGGAAGGCTCCGTCAGCAAGGCCGTGCCTGCCACAAGGCTCTGCAGGGCCCCGCAGGGCAGGGGGAGCCAGGGACGCTGCTCTGGTCCTGCGTAACCTTCCCAGCCCCTGCAGGGTCCTGAGAAATGGCAGGTGGGACAGCAGCTTCTGCGGGTTTCCTTGTGCCAAGACATCAGGAAACTCTACGTCTCTAACCATTAAGAATTAACTATCACTGCTGTCCTGTAAGGATAATAAAATGCTACAATTTGTTAGCTGAACAGTTGTAGGTGTAACATGTTTTAAAAACATCTTTGAGGATTTGTTTCATGTCATTAGCCAGGAAAAAAAGAACTGCAATTTAAATTTATTGGAAGTGTTATTTACACGTAACGATTGATGTAATCCAGGGTGTAGTTCACCAGCTGGTGGTAATTAACATCATCACTGGCAGCAGTCAGACGTGTTATGGGAAGGGTTTTCTCTTGGGTTTGTGCCCTGCTGGTAAAGTAATGCTGTTTCAGTGATGTAGCTTCATACTCTGAAACCAATTTATGTTGGATCATTTTTGCTACTTCTTGGCTCCTTTGCACTCTTACCATTTTAATTCAATTTGTTAAAAATTGTTAAAGGTTTGCTAGTTTCTGACTTCCATGAAGCAGGAGTTCAGATTTATCAGATAATCATTTCTGTTACATTTACTGTGACCTGGGATTCTTGATGATTTTTTTTCTTTTATATTTTGTAGATGTAACAGCATCTAGAAAATGCTCAGTGTAGAACTGGTTACACAAACCTATTGAATGTTGCAAGCATTAAATAGATATAGTATAAAATGCACCATTTAAGTAAAATACTATGGAAAGATTTTATGTTGGACCTAGATTTACAGAAGAACACAAGATGTCAAAATATTCAAAATATTTCCTGCCAAAAAAATGGTCAGAGCTTTTCTTCTAGGTTACCTATATTCCAATTCCATTTGAGTAGTCCTTTTTGCTGTGTGGTTTTGAAGTTATTTGTCCAGTTATGATGATGATTTTTATTATGTTTTTTAATATCTTGTGGTTCTTCATAATCCTGCTATGAGAAAGGATTTGCATTCTATGAAGTGGGCCAAACTGATCCTGGCTTAAATCAGGCAATCATACACTAAATGCTAATTTGGAGGCCAAAGTGCATGTCTATCACTTGTGTTTCTTCTGTGGTTACCTTGGAGGAGGAGTATTCCTAGTTATGTGGATTTTTTTGATAGCCTGGCTGTACCTAAGTCAAAATTCTGCTTTGGTGAAGGATTGAAAACTTGCAGTAAGACTGAGTGTAAGACTTTTGTGTAAGTAAACCCTGAGGAATAACATTATAGCAAAATCTTCATTTGGGTTTTTTCCTACTACAGACCCATTAGTGACCATCTAACTCATTAGATTATTTATGGAGCTTCTCTTTTAGTTTTTTCCCAATGGATTGTATCAATTACTTTTCAGTCAAAGAAAGAAATATTTTTATATGTGGATAAAGTCAGTTTGCGAGTATATTTGAAATATCATTTGGAGATGAAATAACCACTTTCTTAGAGGTAGAAAGTTACAGAAAATAATTTTCTGTAATTATTGTAAATATTTACAGTGGAGCAGTCCAACATCTGGATATCAGAGCTTTGCAGAAGGAATAAATTACTCAGATGTGAAATCTCTTCTTTATCTTAGCAATAAGGCTCTCGAAGTTTGCAGGGCCAGAGTGCTGAATTAGTAGTGCATGTTGGTAGCAGTACCCTTGCCTGCAGTCTTCTGAGCCAGTGCAATAGGAGTATTGGAGGAACTGTCGTGAGCTGCTGCCCCTTCCTTTCCACTTCAAAGCCTGCCAAGCCTTGCTTCCTCCCTCATGCCAAAGAAACTGGCAGAGATCAGAGTCTTCTTGCAAACCCAGTTTCTAACTTCCTTGTGAGTGATAGCATGATTCTATTTACCCTCTCTATGAATTCCACAAGCATCTTTTCATCTAAATTGCAAAGCAATTTTTTCTACCGTTGTGAAAATCCTTGAGGCATTGTAGCATTTGATCTCCATTAGAATTTGTTGCATTATACTCATGCTAAATTCTGTGCAAGAGCCTTGTTGAATAAAAATTAAGCAGCTGTCAGTTGAAAAGGCCGATGCCGTACTCGTGGGCACAGTAGTAATCCAATGGAAATCCTGGATGTTTCCTCAGGTAAAATTTTTGTAATGTACTTTTTGTTCATATTATGCATTATTATTATGGAATATGTTCATCACTAAATATTTCTGTTATTCATATTTATATAATTATTTATTTATGGAGGCTTTTCCAACAAGTCATTTCAGGGCCAAAAATATCATGCTTTTTGATTAGCAATCAGTTTTAAAATCTGCTTTACTACTTCCAATCCATATTTGAGACCTCCCAAGTGTTGCTATTCTATCATTACAACAGCAGCCCTGTTAAAATAGAGTCTTTTAATGTGATTATTTCAGTAGAAATGTAGTCTTATGAATAGCATGCAGTTCCTTTATCTTAACCATTGAATTAAAATTACCACAGAAGTCCAGTGTTACAAACATGATATATTATGTTAACAGATTAATATTAATAATTGATTTAAAACAAAATGGTCTTCAGATTCTAGGTATGCTTTTATACATTTATTCACAGCGTCAATACCTTATTCTTAGTAGTTCTTGCCGTTTTCGGTTCTTAAGTGAAAAATGACAAATAAAAATTCATGATAGAGAATGGTCCATGAAGGTATTGCAGCCTCAAAATAATGGATTCCTTTTCTTCCACCTTTAACACATGCCAAAGTGAAAATTACTGGTTTTGATTTTAAAAAAGGCACACAAGTATCATTCGTTGCTTTAATTTTGCTTCGTACTATTAAAACAGGATCCAAATGAGGATACTGATTGGAATGACATCTTGAAAAATTTTGGAATTCTTCCTCCGAAAGAAGAACTGAAAGCATGCCATTAGTATAACAAATTTTAAAAAGTGGGAATATTTTCAATAATACTTTTTATAACTTATTCAAGTTATAAAAATATTGTACAATAATTATGTTTTATTTTTTATTATTTTCACTTTTTTTTTAAATGATTCTGAATTAAACATACAACACAGTTAGTGACAAACAGTTTACAAAGAATAAAAAAGCTAACTCCATCAAAACATTTCCTCTGTTTAGTTTCTACCTGTACTTACTGCTTTTGAGTTTCTGAAATGACCAAAATATTTCTAGTGCTAACACTGTGTATCTAGTGCTGTATTCTCACAGGAAGATAATAATTCACAGTTATGCAGAAGTTGTGAACCTAAACTATCTTGTATTGTTGCTAGAGTGTAATAATACTGTACATGTATTATTTAATTTTAATTTTTTTTAAAAGCCACTTCTGTGTGGCTTTCAGTTAGTAAAATTAAGAGCTGCTTTTAGTTCAACAGATCTCAATAAAGTATTTTCCTTTTCTACCTTGCAAGTATTTTTATAGATGAAGACTGCCATCTACTGTTTTTACATTTCAGTTTTCATGAATTATTTTAAAATTGGTAAATATTAGTGTACATACTGTAATTCCTTCTTAAACTAATCTCATTTTCAGGATCACAAAAACAATTAGTACCTGCTTTAACATTTTCTGGCTTTTTCTCGAGCCCCCGGTGGTCCAGGGGAAAATTCACTGCACTGTCACTGCAGAGACCCAGGTTCGATTCCCGGTCGGGGCCCCTCCCCGGGCAGATGGAGCTCGTTAGCCCGTAAGGCAATCCATCTACGTCCTGAGGACCTCGCTGCCACCGTCCAAGCGTGCTTGGCCCCGGCAGATGAACCTCTGGATTAAAGGGTGGGCTCAGTTCCGCGCACACTGTGTCTCACCTAAAAAATCCAGTGCGCAGGCTGGAAGGTGGAAAGACCTTCCCCGGTTCTTCGTTCGCGAAGAGACTGGCCATTATTAAATGCCTGTGCAACTTGTTACTCAAGTTTCCCAAATCTGATACTGCTTAATTAAGAAAATGTATTTTAATGTTATATTATTGAATGACGATTGGCATAGAAAACTTTCTAGGTGTGAAATTGTTAGAAGACCTTAAGCTAAAGGGTTACTCAATTTTTAAAGTAATTGAGATGCACTAGATGTTATTTTAAAATGCATTTAAAATGTTCCAAAGATGCTTATTTTTATTTTTAGTTTTTAATTAGTCAACAAAGCTTGCAAGAATGGAAATGTCTTCAGAGGAGGCAAAAGTATAGGGAGCTAAGAGAAAGCTGTAGAAGGCAGTATCTAAACAAAGTTACAAATGTTCCAGAGGATGTTTGGGTTATAATTCATCTTTATTGGTCAAGGTAATTACAGTCTTGCGTAAAATGTTGAATACTTCAATACGAAGAATTAAACTGGTAATTAAAAAGCAATACCAGGAAAAATTCAATATGGGAGACTTATGAAATAGCATTTGGTTGGAGGCAATGGAATTACAGAGCATCTGACCTCCTTGATTTGTTAATTCACTTTCTGTGAGTTAATCACTTCACTTCTGTTCAATTATATGACAAAAAATATTTTGCTGTGTACACTTATCACCACCATGTATGCAACCTCACTGAGATCTCTGAATTTCAGTGAGAAAGTGGTGACCCCTGTTTGTTTGTAGATTCTTTTCCTAGCAGGAATGCTTTAACAGGATTTTTCTTTTCCCTTTATTTCCCCTTTTTTACCCTTTGACTCCAGCAAATCAAAAGTCCATCAGGAAAAGTTTCAGTTATGAAAAATGAGGAAGGCTAGGGGACTTGTTAGTTTATCAGCTTCCCAGTGAATTCTGTAGCAGTAGCAGAAGTTGTGATAGGATCCAGCAGAAATGTCAGAGGTCTCCTATGATCAATTCCTTATATGTTAGCAACTCTATTAGATGTTTTTGAAAAGCACTAAGTATTAGTATGGAATATTTAATTATTTTTTAGGCTCAGACCAGATTTAGATAAAATTACAGCAATTTAAATTTGCAGATCTGAAGAAAGAAAATAGCAGCCTTTCCTGATTTTCACTGTGTTTGTATAATGGAGAACCAATTCTGTAAGTTACCACTGCGCAAATACGAGTCTGTGAGGAAACTGGTAATAATGAATATGAGTATCCCCAAAGTCTCTCATGGCTAGTAATGAAACTGCCTCTTGGCTTCCAGGCTGCTGCCACATCGGCTGCTTTGAATTCTGTCAGGTACAACAAAGACCCTAATTGCTAAAACGTTAATGGGATGAAGGGAAACAAGAAAAAGGGGATTTCTGTGTCTGCGTTTTTGGTGTGTTTTGTTTGTTTGTTTGTTTGTCTGTCTTGTTTTTCTTTAACTGATGTTTATATAGTGATTGCATTGCAAACAGTCTATGGAAGTAATGAACAGTTCTATGGTGATACTATGACTATACAAAGGTTTCCCTGACATTACTTAGATTTTACTAGAAGAATAAAGAATTAATGACACGTTAAACTGAAAGCTATTCTAAATAAATGAAAGTAAAATGTATGTTATAGGTTCAAACATTTCATTTAGACTCTCCAATAAATGGACAGAATGAGCTTTAAAATCTCAGTGGAGAACAAAACTGAGGCACAGTGCTTGAAATGTCTGGTAGCTTTACTGACATATTTCATAGACTGTGCCTCCTGTGTAATTTCACTTGGACAGCTCTTTGAATTGCAATGATCTTAGAAGAACTTAAATATAATTTGTGGTGCAATTCTTATAACAAATTAAAATAGAAGCAGACTATAGTATTCTTTAAAGGCTTTAATAACTTTAGGTACTTTACGAATACCTAAAGTGTCATCATACTTTCTTCTTTTCTAGCATCCCAATGTGTTTACTGGTTAATGAACACCTCAACCTGCTCTCCTGGAAGTTTCCAGAAGTCAAGTTTCTCAAAGCCATTGTAAACTGTTGCATTCAGAATTACCATGATAGATACAATATTTGCATATGAACTAGTGAAATAAAAGGCAGGTGCATTGGAGTAGCTGAATGTAGAAGGTATGAGAAATACTTTTAAATAACTCACAATTTTATGTTGTTTGTAATCATTTGATCTAAAGTCCACTGCTTAAAGAGTGAACAGTTTTTTAATTATTTTTGTAGGGGAAAAAAGTCTACAAAAAGCAAAGAAGTAATTTATGTAATTCTGTGGCAAGAGTATTGCCTAAGCGTGGTTATTCTGCAGTGTCACTGTTAGATGTTTTACCGAGATAAAGTTGGGTTGGCTCTATTTTTTGTTGTTGAGATGTGTCTTGCTCTTTATTTAAAGTCCATTCCTTTTAAGTGAGAATTATCTGGAACTATTAGAATAAACTGTAGCTTGTTTTTACAAGAGTTCAACTGAAAACTAGCAGAAGTCAGAGCAACAAATACTAAGGAGAAAACCCCCAAAATGACATTATATGATGACACTGCCAGTGTGAAGCACTTCTGCTCATGAAGACACCAATACAAAAACCAGTGATGTGATGAAACAGCTTGAGAGCCTTTTGATGCAAATCATCTGTTCTGGCATAAGTTAGTTCATATACAGTTTTTCACTCCTTTGGTAAGCCTGAAACTATTAAAAACAGGGAAAAAAAAAGAAAAAAAGAAAAAACTTCTGTTTCGCTTGTGTATTTTTTGGTTTTGATTTGCAGAAGAAAACTGTAGTAAATGGAAGCCATACTTACCTTTAGATTCCTATAGATGACCATCATTGACATGGTGAGTCTGGAGTCTCCATTTCATATAAACTCTGCTTAAATGCTTAAACCAGCATTAGCTGGTGGGCTCTAATCCATACTTTTGTCTTCCTTTTATCCAGCATGGGTGCAAGATATTCCTTTAATTTTCAGTGACATTACTGCAGTAGAAGTCTGCTCTGCAAAGTACCTTCTCAGTTCCCCCACTGAAAAGTGTGACCCAAAGACAATGATGTTTATAGGCATATATAATCAGGATTTGGATGTGAATCCATTGACTAACACTTGTGTTTGTCTGATAAGAGTTCAAGAATTTTCTCTAGGGTTGTAGATAACTGTCCCACTATTTTAGAACACTGACAGTTGGATCAGTTTTTCTTTCCCTAGAAACATAACTGTATCTTTTACAAAGTAGTTTACAGTACCACTGTAGAGAAGCAAAACTATCTGAGTGAATGAAGAGGCCTTACTCCTGATTCAGCATTTTTATTTCTTATGAGTAGTGAATCAAACGGTATAGTATTAATGTTATTTTTCCAGTGACTCATCATACAAAAAAAAATCCCAATGTGCTTATGAAGATTTAGTTAAATACAGTTGACATGGTTTATAACACCAAAGTGCAGAAAGAAAAATGGAAACACATGGCACACAGATATATAAGAAGAAAAACAAAATGAATTGGTGATTGTTTTTTTTTTTTTCCACCCAGTGAGATACAGCTGTCCTATTGGTAGATATTTACTGGCAGATACCACTTCTGGGAACTTTTATTTCGCAGATTCAAAGAGACAACTCGTAGATACATTTCAGAGACAACGGCTTATCTGCCGTTTTCTGCCCCTTCAAACTAGAGAGCTAGTTACTAGTTTTAAATGTACATAGGTCACCAGGGGCTTTAGATATGATTCCAGAGTCATTTCAAGTACCAGTGTTGGCTGCTGCAAAAGGAGTGACCTCATCGGTGACCTCCCTGGCAGCACCGTGGCTGCTGTGAGGGACACAGGCACAACTCACAGCAATTCACAAGTGCCAGAGCTGTCACATGAGAAGCAAGATATGGTAGGAAAGTGCCAAACCTCCTCTTTGGTGACCGTTACTTCATAACTTCATCCAAGTAGTGACCGTGTGATCGTGGTTACGGCCATCAGGTGTGACAAAGCAGAAGCAAAACCCAAGGGAAGCTGCAGGTTAAAACCAGATGTTTCTGGTGCTGGGTCAGTTACACTGTTTGGAAGTAAAGGCTCTAGGAATGAACGTGTCAACCTTGCTTTACAAGGATTATGTGGATTGTGGCAGGCTTTCAAGTCAACATCCACTGACTTTAGTATTCTGGTGTGATGTGAAATTTCGTTTCAAAATCAGCCTCCTCAAATAGATCTCTTTTGAATAGGCCAGTGAGGATCAAAAACGAATGCCCTGAGCAGGTGTTTGCTCTACAGTTCTGAAGTACATCACACACGAGACGACAGCGGCGGTTCTGTAGGAAACATGGAAGATTTCTGCATTTCTGGCCCAGTCCAGTTACATCACTCAGTAATTCCCAAACTATCTGCTGCTTCTGATTTGGCACTATTTAAAAGCTACATTGGCTCTCTCATAACCCTTGTGAGTGAAACAAAACAATAATAACATACCAGAGCAAACTTACACTGATGACAAATGTATAGTAATAGTATTTCAACGAGAATAGTTTCATAAAATCACTACAGCACGTCTAACCAGTCCTGTACCCCCAGCATCCTCTAACATACTTTCAAAAGAGAAGTAGCATTAAAAAAAATTACCTTGCTTAGGTCATAATTTTTGGCAGAAAACACAAATGTATGTCACCTCCACAGCTGTCATACAGTAATCTTGTCATACATTAATTTGCTACTGCAACACTGCAGTAGGAAAGTGTTATGTTCCCATACATGCAAGATGTGAAAAGAGACAGGACAGAATCTCTACTTTATTTTTCTGAAGAATTACTGTTGGTTACTAAAGCTCTTTTGGCAAATTTGATAGATACAGCTTGATGCTATTTTTAGCTTCCTGGTTTCTTTGCCATATTCTACTTCTGGTAATTATGCATTTTTGTTGGGAATATTCCTGCATTTTCTCCTGGATGTTCCCTTCCTGCTATACCCTATTATCTCTGCTACATTTCATCATAGAAGCCTTATCCTTTTAATGAGTAATGGTATTATTAGTTTTGTTTATATCACATTTTCCTTAATTGAAAGCTAGAAATGAGAACTAGAAATGGATCACTAACAAAAATGAGTGTTTTTACTAATGCTTTTTAGAACTCTTTAGCAGAAAAGCTGAGCTCATGGTTAGCTCTTTGGCAACATTACTGTTAAAGACGCTCCTGCCCTGCAAATACCTTTGCATAAGACTTTTGGGTGGACCAAATGGGGAAACTGATCTACCTGGAAAGTAACCCAGAAAGGAAAATCCATGAGATTTTGCAGCCAAGTTCCTTATTTCATTCCAGACACAGACACGAATTAAGTTTCTACAGGTACGCATTTGTAATCGCACTTTGAGATATGTTCCTTGAACTCTCAAATAACTCGGGAAGCCCGTCTGTTCCCAGAGAGCATCGGGGACGCCGGGTGTTTCCCTACGGGAAGGCGCGTGTGCCCGCGTTCCGCGCCAGGTTCACCGTGTCGCAGGGGAAGCTCCTATGGAGACGCGGCTGCGAGCTCTCTGCCCGCCTGCAGATCACCCCTCGCAGCAGCGTCGCGGCTCTCCCAGCCGCAGCCCAGCGAGCCCCGGCGCTCTGTCCGTGCCGGGCGGTGCCGTGTCCGCCATTCCCAGCGCGCGGGGTGAGCCGAGGCGAGGTGAGCCCAGGTCAGGGCGGCGCGCGCACCGCGCCTGCGCAAAGCCAGCTCCCCCCAGCCGGGACGCGCGGCGCGGCGCGCGCAGAGCGGGCCTCCCCGCCCCGGTGAGCCGCGTGTGCGCAGGCGCGGCGGCGGCGGCTGGGCGCGAGGTGCCGCGGGTTGCAGTGCTGCCGGGCGCACGCGCGGTGGCGCGAGGCGCCGCGGCGGCCGGCGGCGGTGGGGGCCCGGCGGCGCAGGCGCAGTGGCGGCGTGGGGACTGCCGGGCCCGGGTGCTGCTGGAGCCGCCGGAGCAGCAGCGGCAGGAGCAGGAACAGGAGCAGGAGCAGGAGGAGGACAGGGAGGAGGGGGAGGAGGCGGCTCAGTCAGGCAGTGCCGGCGGGCGCGGGGCTGCGCGCGAAGAGCGGCGCTCGCCGGGACAGCTGGGGCGGGCAGCGGCAGCGCGGGGACAGGTGAGCGGCGAGCGCGGTGCGGGCGGCGGTGCCGGGCCCCGGCGTGCGGCGGCGAGGGGGAGGCGGGGGGACGGCTCGGAGGGCAGCGGTGGAAGTTGGACAGCGCCGGCGGGTCCCCCGCCGCGCACCGGCGGGGCGGGAGGGCAGCGGCTGCCCTTGGGCGGGCACGGCCACGGCCGGGGGCGGGGGGCGCTCGCGGGGCACCCGCTAGGCCCGGTGACCCACTTTGCTCCTGTCACAACTCCGGGCGCGCCGGGAGCGCTGCCCGCCTGGCCCGGCGCCCGCCGACCGGGCAGGGCGGCCGCGGGGCTCCCCGGCATCCCCGGGCCGGGCCGGGCCGAGCGGAGCCGTGGGCGCCGCCTCCCCTCGCGGCCCGTCCGCCGCCGCTCCGCGGGGCGGCTCGTCCCGCGGGGGCCGGGGGGACCCGCCCGCCCCGCTGCCCCACGTCCGGGGCAGGTTAGCGCGAGGGCCCGCGGAGCGCGGTGCGGGTGATCGCACGGCCGTCGGGCTGCGGTCGATGCCCGCCCGGCCCGGGCCCTCCCCGGGCGGGACGGCGCTGCGGGGCCGCGGGCTCCGGACGGCGGCGGGAGCCAGCCCGGCGCTCGACCTGCGGCAGGTGGAATGGAGCTGCGGGCTCGTACTCACTTTGTAGGTTTTTTTAAAAAATCTTCGGTTAACTTTATTGCGGTACCTCTAGCGTCTTCGCGCTCCGAAACGTGCGGGCTTCTCAGAAGCCCCCGGTCCTCGCCCCACATACTGCGGCCTTAAAGTCAGTGTGACAAATACTTCAGTGCGTGCAGGTGTGAAATAGGACCAGCGAGGAAATCCGTAGTACTTAAATTTTGTGTTTGTATTAAGGTGGATCCGCATTTCTTGTTGGTTTCACTTTCAAATTCCTGCTGCTTTAGACCTCGATATAAATTTGAATTTTATTTTTTTTTTCCATGAGGAGCAGTGCTTGTGAACTAATCAAACAGATATGTCGTGAGATCTCCGTAAAGCAGTTGTTTTCATGTGCCTGTTAAGGGCTGACCTACCAAGAGTCACAGGGAAAGTCAGATAAGGTTTTAGCTAGGATATGAAGTGGCATTTAGAGGCAGAGTGGCTGGTCATAGATCCAGATCCTCTGAATGCTTAAAGTGTTTTTTTAAAATGACATAGTTTGACAAGCAGAGCTTTTGGTGGCAGTGTGGACTTGACCAGGCCTGCCTCTTCCTTGCTCCCCACTCTCCTCTTTGCTGCCCCCCCTCAGCTGCACCAGCACAACGGTTCGTGGAATTGTGTCCTGTAACTGGCTTGGGGAAATGATCCGGGTTAAAATTAACTACCTGGGTTGTTTTTCTTTTTTCTTTTTAATGTGGTTATTTATATTTAACTTATATAATTTCCTTGGGTAACAGGTGTGCCAGGAGGCAAAAGGATTGTTTAAGCAAATGCTCTAGTGAAAGAAGTACTTGAGAAATAGATCTCAACTGTTGAAGTCCTGGCAAAGTTCAGTTTGAGCAGTTTTAGTTGTTTCAGACTGTTCTATCTAACAGAAATAAGGTTGACTTTGTTTATAAATATTTGTGGGGTTTGGGCGTGTTATTTGAAATTGGACAGCATTTGGCTGTTGTAGTAGAGGTATTCTGTTTCACAAGTAAGTCTGCTTTTCTATTTTTTTTATGAACTGTTAATTTTCATTTGTATCTATTTAAGATATTTCTTCAGACATATTACAGACACTACTTTCAGATTACCAAACATTATAAGTTTGAGTAGGTCTGTTTTGTTAGAATATGGCTACTTCCCTGAGAATTTTTTTGGTAATGAAGGAGTTACTGCTTCTTGAGAAACAGTTCAAACAGGAGAAAAACACCCCAAACTTCCGGGTTGATATTTAATAGTTTAAGGTGCCATTCAGCCATGCCTTGTTTTTTATTTCTTCTGCTGCATGTTCTTACATGGAAAAGTTTTAACACATGTAGGTAAAATAAAAGAATGTGAGGAAAGCAGTGTTTTCTTTACTAGTGCTCTAAGGACTCCATAAACTCTGCTATAGCTGATTTTACTCTCTTTGTACTAAGCAATTTAAAAACTGAGTGGTAATTACTTTAAATTTAATTTATAGTGTTGCTTAATTGTCTTATTAGTATAGAATTTCACAGAAGTCATGAATCTTAATGGCTGGATTGGTCTTGCTGAGGAAATTGCTGCTTTCAGAAGCTTTTTTTTTCCCCCATTCTAAATTTCTGCAACAAGTTGAAAATATGAGCCAGTAACAGAGAGATTGCTCCCTATCTTTTTCACATGTTCTTTATATAAAATATTTTTATCAACTTGGAAAATTGTGAATTTGTGTTGAAAACAGTTGAGAATCAAAAATGCAATTTTCTTCTGTAGGTCATTTAATAATTTTCAAAACAGCTCTTCTTTTAGCTGTACTCCTTCAGGAGATATGTATAATTTGCTGTCAAAGCGTCATGGCTTCAGCCTAATTTTGTAGATGAAGACCATGGATAGTTCTCCTCTTAGAGTAGAAAATTAGTACCCTAATACAGTTTTTAACACAAAACACAATTCAGAAGAAGTGGAGTTACAGCTAAGGTGCCTTCCTTTTCATCACATTGTAATGAGAGAGTTTTTCTTGAGGCAAAGACTTTGGTAGATCTGTGAAGTAAAGAAAAGTGCATTTTAGTGTTTTAGCCTTTTTAAAGCACAAATTTCCATATGAATGCTGGAAACTGTAAAGACCAAGTAATAAATCAGATATAGAAATGTTTCTGAGGATTGGTGGTATTAGTAGATAGTTGCATAGCAAAGACAGTAGTGGCTGTTCCTGCTGTTCTTACCTTCTGTTTATTTACTTTGCAAAGTATTTCTAACCTTTCTATGTCAATGAGCTGGTTTGCCCTGTAGAAGGTTCACCTCCACTGAATGGGTGAAACAGGAGCAGGAGTCTCCAGGCTCTGGGAGAACAGTAGCTGTTTTGCAGTAGCTTTATTTCTGGAGGGGAAAAAAGGTATCTGTGAGACTACAGAGAAGAGTGGCCAAAGCATTCCACTGTTTCTCTAATTTTTAACTAATACCGTATTATTATTAGTTGTATTATTATTTTGGATTTAGTGGTCTTTCAGAATAAAAAGAGGCATAGGAAGCACACCTTCAGTTCTGTAGCAGAATCTGAAGTGAAAGATTCCAATGTGCCTCTACGTAACTCTGGCACAAGCAAATTTGACTATACCCATTGGGAAAGTACCTCATTTCCTTCTGTGGGTGATCCACGTGGAGAAAGCAACTTATTAGTGTAGAGGGTTATTTTGTTAAGTCAGTTAATGGGAGGCTGTAATAATTTGAAACTGTCAGACGTTGCCCTGTTTATTTATTGCAGGAGTTAAAGATGTGAAATGCAAAATCACAGAAGAGGAAGAAGACTCATGCTTAATGCAGCTGTGTGCTGCCCTGAGGGGTTGAATTCTCAATCCCTACTGCTGCCACAAAATTTTTTGTAATGTAAAAGCCACTTCACTTTTGGTATACCTCACACCTGAGTGTTTAATTTTATAGTCTTAATATTCTCTTACCATACTTTTTGTGTATAATATAAATTCTTAATTATAGCTGCTTTTGGAGTATATAATCATATACATAAAAAGTTTTGGGTGCTCTGTGGTGTTCATATATCTAGTATTCTGTGGAAGCAACAAGGCTTCTCAGATTCTTTCAGCAATTTAGCATTGAACACTTTGGACTCTATCCAACTGTTACATTTTGTCATTAAAATCAGTGAATTAGTTTTCTTATTCCGTACTGATGTTCTGAGGAGCATTGCTGAGTATATTATAAAATCACCATTAGTAGTATTAATATTTTATTAAATAAAGATCCTTAAATAGTCATACACATGAGATTCAAGACTGGTAAAGATGAGTGTGATGCTTATGAAGCTCAGTAAATACTATGGGCATTCCTCATCTTCATGATAAAAATGTATTCAAATCATAAATGTGGCTACTTAAATGTTTTGTCCTTAAAACTGTGTATTTAATTATATTGGAGTGTTTGTGAAGGCTTCAGTTTTGAAGCTAATGTCATTTTACCCATAATGACAACCTGGTATCACAAGATAAATGGTGCTAGACTATAAGGCTTATGTTAAAACAGAAGAAAACACTTGGAGTAAGACAGATCTAATTAAAGTGGAATTTAAAAATTGTAAATGGAATTTACAGTTCTGTCAAAAAGGATGTTAGCAGGTATCTCTGAGAAAGATTTTGATATATATTATTTCGGCATATGGCCAGATCCATAAAATAACACAGAGGAGTCAAAACTGTGATTTAGATGGATTTTGGATCTCTAGCCCCAAATAAAATTGTAGCCATGTGTTACCTAAATTTTACAGGTTTCTAGGTTTTCTCTTGTAAAGTTTTGCAAATGCACTGAAGTTTTGTTCTCACTCAAGTCTTCCAGAATCTTGTCACAACTGAGCATCTTGGCATCTAAATCTATTTATTATTCATAAATTGGGCAATCTGCAAATTAGGCCTTCACTTGTTCAAAGGCATGTTCAAACTACACCTGAGGCACACCTATGGGATTGGACTTGGACCAAAACCCTGTGGTGACTCTCCCTTTTGTTCAGAAGCACAAAGAGGTGAGGAGGAAGTGGTTTTGTTGATTTCTCCTTAAAATAAACAAACAAACCCCCCAAACCCAACAAACAAAAAAACCTCCAACCCCTGAAAAACCACTTTTCCTTGAATACAAGATGGTTAAAGTCTAATTGGGCCAAAGAGAGATACTAGGCCAGTTATTTTCTTGGAGAAAAAGGAGGTGAGTACCTGTGTTCTGGCCTGTGTTCTGAAAACTGTTTTGTCTTTTCTTCCATTTAAAATTTTAAATTCCTTTGGGAACTGGAAATTAGGACTTAGGTCTCTCATTTGGGTGCCCTTCTCCCTAGAGAGGCACACACACTGCTGGTTCTGCTCTGTCCAGCAAAGCATTACTTTTTGCTTCTGTATTCTGAAGATTTCCACGGAAATGGTTAGGATTTGATCCATCTTTCCAGTCTCATGTGGAGCCTGCTGAGTGATTATGGTTTGAACCCCTTCTGGCAGAGTAGAGATTGGCTTTCAGATTTCTGTGTTTCAGGTTACTGTGCCGTAACCCTGTGCTGCTGGACAAAATGAGAGCACATCCTGTTGCCCCTGCTTGCATGTTAAAAGAATATATTACTCCTGTTTTTGATGGGAAAAGCTTAGCTATGTGTCTGTCAAGGACAGGGACTAGGATTGTGTGTACTAACCTTAACCTATGGCCTAGGCCTTCAGAAATAGGTGAAGGTGGAAGTGTAATACTGTGTCCACTGCTTACTTTTATAGTTTGTGTCTCTATTAACTTTTTCAAAAGCCTTGCTGAGCAATGTGTTTCTCCCTGGCCTTGGTACTTTAGGATTGTGGGTACTGTTGTATGGAATCCCCTTGTGCCCTTTTTTAGTAAAGACTATAGTGTAGAGTCGTATTGCCTATTACAACCGGAGCAGGCAGCAGAACTTAATTACTAACTCATTGTGTGGTAGTTGTGTTGCTGTGGGACGCTTAGAAGAGAAGGAATTCATGGGAATGGGCTGATCATCCACCATAATAACAGAATTTTAAGTGCTTTATAGTAGAGAATAGTATTGCTAAAAACATCATCTACAAGAAATTTTAGCTTGCAGATCCAAATATTTGTGAGCATATCTCAATTGCTTGCAGAAGAATTGATCCGAGATCCCATAAGCATGTGGAACTGGTAGATATCCAGAAAGTTCCAGCACTTTCTTCATCTGGCAAGTATTTGGGAACATAGAGGAGACAGGCTGGCCTTAAGTACAAAGTGGCTCTTCTAGGAGTGAGAGAAGTTAATATGTGAATTTCCTAATCTACATTAGAAATCTTGAGGAAATACATATTTTTACAATTTAAATTATGACCTTAAAAGAATAAGAGTATGAGATACTAAGGTGGATAATAAAAAATACTTCAAAATATATTATTATAGCTAATTTAGTATTTCAAATACTGAGTGCTGATGTTATGAATAAAACAAATCCCCATTTTTACATTGAATTAAGTTTTTAACGATATAGCAAATAATAGTCTCTGGCATTTAAAGATATTTGAAGTGTTTGGTGGCTCTTCCATTGCATGTTTGATGCAATGTCAGAGGCTGCCTGTTGGGTTGTGGCTGCTACTGACATGCACCCTGACAGAATAATATTCCGTGATTTTGGTGGTTGCTGGTGACAAGGTGGTTTTGAATAGAAAAACTCCTGCTGGTGTGATAAGGTAGAGAGTTTTTAATTTTTCAAATTAGTTTTGCTAGAGAAATGCCAAAGGTTTGGATTTTCATCCGTCATCCAAAAACCTCTAGATATATTAGGGGGAAAAACCTGTCTTGTTACATGGAGTAATTTTCCCAGTCTTGAGTTCCCTAAAGCTTTATTTGAAACCTGTGATGTTATAAAACGAGAAATCAGAAAATATTTTACCAAAATCTTATTTCCCTTGGCTCAGTAAACAACCAGGAAATTTTCTCCATTAAAAACTATAGGTAGTTGCTTTTTTTTTAATCATATTTTCCTAAGAAAACGTGATTTGTGCTTTTTTCCTTGTTTTCTCTCATTCTTTCCTTAGATATTTGCCAATACCTTTTGAAATCGTCGTCCAGTTGCAACCGTGTTTGTAGGAGGAATAGAAATAGCAAACTAATGTTCCTACAGGTTTTGGGAAAACGGGCAAGCTGGTTAGAGGGAAATGTGTCACTACCCTTTCTTCAGGGAGAAACAAAGCAATGCAGTTTTGGCATAAGTTCTTTTAATAGCGAAAATAGTTTTAATGAAACTGGAAAGGGTTCTGTCCAAAGATTTTTTGTTTATATCAGTTACTGAATGAAATATATTCATTATAGCAAAATATTTTTCTCTCAGCATTAGAACAAAAGCCATTACCTCCCAAATCGGATTTCCAGTAAGCTCACTTTTCTGTCTGTAACATGGAGTTACTTGTTAAAAAGAAGGAGCTCAACTTCTGTCTAGAATGACATTTCTCTGATTCTTTTCTGTCTGACCTATATTTGCAATATCTATTTATCATGATAAACAACAGATAGAAATCTACCTCGAAATGTTCAACTTGAAGATTTTTATCAAGTCTCAGTACACAATTGTAGGGTGTCCTGCTGATAGGTTTAGAGAAACTTCTCCTGGTGAAGGTGAAGAAAACTTTGTTAGCTTGTGCTACTTTTGTTTCTAGAAAATTCTCTGCTCTATAATATCATATATACTTTTCAAGCCTTTGGTAACCAACATAGTCTTCACAAATTTTATGATATTCACAAATAATTCATTAAAGTATTAAAATAGTTCATTTAAAAATATCATAATGGACTGCAAAGTAGGTGATTCTGACTTGTGCTTATTTTGAAGTAGTTTTCATAGTAACAACAAATATTCGAAAGGAAACTGGATTTTCCTCTAACTGTGAGTAGAAAAGCAAGTAGCAGAATGAATCACAGCTTCCAAGAACTGTCACAGTAGGAATGCAGATTCTCTCTCTCTCTCTCTCTCTCACACACACACACACACACACTTTCCTCTCTGTCAGTTTTAATGTAGTAATGTGATTTAATGAAGTTTTTCTTGCCATCCACAGCAGCAACACTCATTATATGTAATCAAGCTGCTACTAGCAGTTGAGTGTTTGAGAATGAAGCTACAGTTTGTAACTAGTATGGTGATTCCAGTGATAACTCTCTAACATCTCAGCAATTTTACATGCAAGATCATTTTCTGGAGATTTTTGTTGTTAAAATGTTGTACTTCATTTTTATCATATAGGGTTTTTTTCAGCTCAGAAGCTTTAGTTAGACATTTTCTGCTGTGCTAAAGCTTTGCATGATGTTTCATAGATAATAAGATCAGTTCCGGCCTTGAAGAGCTTGTGATCTGAATTTCACTGACATAGAAAATGAAGAGAATGACCTCAGAAAGGGGGACAAGGATTCAAATTAATAAGTGACTCATAGTGAGTGAATTAAACAAGTTGTCATTTCTAAGAACACAATAAGGTAGATCAGCAATGAGGGAAATGAAAATATAGAAGCAAAAGACAGCATAAAGCAAGTCCAAATAGTATAGGGATTTGAAGGAAAAGAGGCAAAATGCTTTATTTTGTAGGATCTGGAAACATAATGAAATCAGAAAGGTAATCTGAATCAAGAGGAAGAGTAACTAGAGGGTTTTAGGAAATGGGGCAGGAAAAAGATATGTAGAAACTTACAAATTGTGTTGATGGATTTGGCTCTTATGATGAACAAAAATGAGAGAGGTAAAAAAATTGAGAATGTACTGGTTTGATCAGTTTGGCAGGAAAGTCAGATCACAAATTATAGTACTAAGATTTATTTTTTTAACCCTTTAAGAAACGTAGCTGTCAATTGAACTTGCATTTAAAGTGAGTGGCAAAACAACAGGCAGCTGTGCCTGAAAACTTGATCTCAGGCTTTGTTGCTACTTCTGTTTACTCTCAGTTCTTGTGTAAACTGGAGGCCTTTGTATGAACTTCAGGACAACTGAGGTGAGACTATAGTTTTTAACATCAAAGGTAATTGAGGTACTACCACTTTCTTGAAGTCAAAAGGATCACAAACTTTTTGCATTAAAATAACTGAAATTGCTTTTCAAAAATATTTTAGTTAAACTGTTATTACCTTTATATGGACAATTAAATTTATGATTGATTTATACTGAATTAGTTAAACTTTGTCGCAAGCATAAGAAATGAAAAATAGTGTTTCGTAAACTGGGACAGATTTTTTTAAATGCACCTAGATGCTTTTCTTGCCCTATAGAATATAGTTTGCCATTTCTTATCTGTATACTGGAATTGGATTCAAAGCATCGATTTCTAACATTATAATATTTCATTTTACTGCCTAAAAAAATAAATATGTAGATGATAATGATCTACCTTTCGTGTCCCATTAGGCTTGGCAGTAGATCTTCCTCAAACACTAGTATTCTTCTTCCCCATCTTGACAGCTGGTTCTGTGTTACATGTATTGAGAGACACGGTGGTAAAGAACGGGGGTTTGAAATTACTTTGGTTATTTTATATCAAAGGAAATCCACCTGTCCTTGCATAGAGTGGAATGGAATAGATTTGTGTATGCCTTAAAAGATATGCTTTGCCACACGGAAATGCTGAATAGAAAGTATCAGTAGTGGTAACTAGCAGTAATTTTCCCACTGGGGTTGTCAGCAGTGAGTTATTACCAAGGTGGTGCATGTGTGTTTAAAACACAGCACTCTATATATGAGTACAGAATTTGTGATCTATAATAGGTGGGGAGCTGTTTCTTTGTTGAATAAGTAGAGTGTATGTAGAAATCTCTACTGTATAGTTAGCTTTTGCTCATCACAACTTATTGAAATTAGTTTTTCATCAATGAGAGGAGTTTGAATCTTTCTTGTGCAGTTGTGTTCCATGTTCTTTGAGAGATTCAAGCTGTGTTCTGAGGTAGATCATGTGTCCTGTTTGAACCATAGTACTCTCAGTTAAGATTGTATTGATGCATTTTCTTTCCAGAAATCTGCAGGATGTATTACTGATGTTCTACAAGGTTACAGTATAACCAAGAGCAATTGTAATGCACTGCTTGTAATAGAATGCTTTGTAGGCAGCATTAGAAGTGTAAATTTCATTTTACCGTTGGACTATTTGTCTTACAGATTTGGATTTCGGACAGTGCCAAAGCTACGTAAAAGGTGATATGGAATGTTGAAGTTCTCCTTTATGGGTATTTACTTCATTATGTTGACTAGAGGAATTGGAAAGTGAAATTGTGGACAGTTTAGGGATGCAAATAAAGCAACTGAAATGGCAGGAGAGAAAATAGAGAGTAATAATCAAGGCTTCACCTCTGAAAGTTGTTTTGAATGGATTAATTTTTATAGAACTGTGGGATTTTTCTTGTTGTTTTTCAGAAGACTGTGCCAAAGAAGGCTTTCACTCAGATGACATCACATTTGGACTACTAATGCTACCCACCCACTCTACAAGGCACAATGCATTTCTGGGTAATTTAAGTAAGTATGTAGATTTTATTGCTACTAGAACAGTAATGCTTTAAACAGAAACATCTCTCTTTAAACCTCAGGCAAGGTAGACGTTCCACTTCAATTTGAGATTCAAATTAATGGGGCGTGTGGGCAAGAATAAACTTCAAATAAGCTTTTAATAAGCTTTTATCCTTTACACTGGAGCATGGAATGAAACAACTGAACTGTACCTGAGCTGCCTTGGAAAGTAGAAGGGAAAAAAAAAAAACCTCATAATGGCACTGTCCCAGCAATGAAGTGAGCTAATGTGGCCCTGTGATTTCTGGAAACTAAATAATCTCCCTCCCAGGGATGTGTTGCAGTGAATGAGTGTGTGTACTGCCACGCTCACTGCTTTTCTGACTGGTTTTTTTGTTTTGGTTTGATTTGTTTTTTTTTTCCTGGATGCTCTTGTTAAAGTTGAAATGGGCTTAACACCCCATTCACGTGCGTAGAAAGCATCTTAGTAGGTTCAGATAGCAGTATCTCTGTTCATGTCATCTGATTTGTGAAAGGGGTGGTGTCTCCCGACCTCCTTGACTGGATGCAATGTACCGCCCAACTGAGGATGGGCCAGGAGGTGCAGGTTTTCATCTTTGCAAGATTTGTCAATGTCATACTTGCATTAAGGTTACTTGTTGCTTTGTACATCACCTAAAGAGACACACGGAACAGAGGGGGTGGTTTGTCTGTGGTTTGTCTTATGAGCAAGGGGTTTTGTTTCAATGTATCATGAGGATCATGGGCGTAGCCCTCTGTAACCCTCCTCATGTATGTATTTATATGCTTTTTCTTTCTGAGTAGGTATTGTTTTTCAAATGTTTTGTTGGTTTTTTTGACTGGGTCAAAAACCCCCCAAGAAACTGATCTATTTATGCAGATCAGACACTGTGCCAATCTTGCTGAAACAGGAGTATTTTGTCTTGCTGGCACATAGCTTTTCTATATTCCTGATGGCTTATAATGGATTGGAGGTGTTTGGTCGTGCATGAAGTTTGGTCATGAATAGAATTACAGGTAGCAGTGCTTGCAGTTAATGATGCTTAACACTTTGTATTCTAAGGCCCTGGTTTTAGTTGCTTGTAATTTAGTACAACTTGAATCACTGAGCAGTAAGTCTTTGAGTTATATATCTGTTTCAGCTAAAATTTTACTAAACATCAGTTTGTGTCTGAGAGTGAGTTGAGGGAGAAGATACACTGTTTACTTGATTCAAAATGCAATGAAAACCTTGCGAGTGGAAAAATGAGGCACCTGCATATGTTACAGCAAGCAGTCAAGGTTTTAGGAGAAAACAAGCCATTATGCTGCAGTATCAGACTATTTTTTGTGCCATCCCAAACTCTTACATTAGACAGCATGATAGATTTCTGAAAATGTTTTGTACCAGTTCAGTGATTTGCCTAAATCCATTTCATCTGTCCAAATCAGATGAGGTAGATAAGTTCCAAATCCTTTTAGTCATAACCAGACAGATCTACTGAGCATGTTCTAGCTGGACTGTGAGAAGTAAACAGGAATAATCTTCTCAACTCCATTGTAATGTCAGGTACAAACACTGAGTAAGAAGATTTTCTTCTGTACTCTTTGTGCTTTTCCTTAACCCCATCTCCCATCTACTGTTGATTTTGTCCTTTAAATGCTGTTTCAGCAGTTTATTTACATAACTGTCATGCATTTTTTTCATTCAATTTTTCTATATTCTTAGAATTTTTTTTTTATTACTGCTCTTGTGTTCATAATAGAATTGATAGTTTTGAACAATGTGTGTGGTTAAAAGTTATTAAATACTTCTTTTTGAGCATCCTGAAAACTTATGCATGCTGTGCATATTTGGTTTTGCTTTTCAAGTAACATTTTTAGACCATGAGGACCTGCTTGTTTTTATTAAGAATTTGTGTTTTCCAGGGCATACTTCAACTTTATTTACTGCTTGTGTTTCCTTAGGCTGTTTTCCTTCATCTTTACATTTTCAATAGTCCTTTTACTTGTGTTTCTTCCTCAGAACATTTTTTTGAACTTGTGCTGAAAATCCTCAGTTTAAAACTGTCCTTACATTACAGAACTTTTGTACTTACTTATATAAAGACATATTTTATACATTTTTTTCTTAATAGTTTCTTATAGAAACATGAAAAACAAATAACAAAATAGAAAATACTTCAGACACTGATTTGTAGAAATAGGAAAGATTTGAAAGTTATACTCACTCGTGCATGTGTGAGTGCTCTCAAAAGTGTCTCTGTGCTTCTCTGGAAATGTGCCTGTGTCACTACAGGAGAACGGGAAGTCAAACCACCTTCTTATTCATATTTGTTCTTACACAGCTGCTGTAGAAGTCCAGTGTGTAAGAGGTGGCAGCAATCAGAGCCCATCCACACAGGATGGAAGAATGGAAGAAGTAGCATTGTAGGGCAATTGGTTATCTTGGTTGTAATCACTGGGTCTGCTCTACCTTTCACAATAAGAAAAATTGCAACTCATAAAATCAAAATTTGTTTCCTAGGGTATAGGGAACTAAAGATCTGAAAATAGTCTGTTGATTCCTAACTGAGATGTAAAGGAAAAAAGATTGTTTCTGAGCAAGCTAAGAGATTATCCTAGGTTTTAGATTTGAATCAGAGGAGTTGACTTAAAAGAATAAAGTAATGGAGTTGCCAGCCAAAGCAAAGGTATGCCTTGGGCCAGGCAGAGAGATGATAGAGGTGCTATGTGGAAGAAATGATCACCCTGTTTGTCTTAAGATTTGAATTATGGAACAGAGGAAAACTTTCTTATAAGAACAGGCTGGAGACTTCTAGTTCTACTTTCTTTTGCTGAAACTAGAATTGGTATTGCGGAAGATGATTTCGGTGTTTCCACCCCTCCCTTTGCTTACTGCAGGATGGTACTGAACTTCCTTTTTTAATGTTTTCTGAGTTTTGTATTGAAGTGATGCAGGAGCATCTGTTGTTCACAAATACAGGAACATGGAATGTGTGTTCAGTGTAGGACTACATGGGATGACTTATTGCTTCTTAAGTTTTTATGTATTAATATGATTTCAGTACTAAATTTTTAAAATTCTGTAATTACTTAATAGGGTTTAAAAACCCCAATGGAATAAAAAAAAGCCAGAATTAATTATAAGCTCTAGGTTTTGCTTTGGATCTCAGGTCCACACAGAAGGAGGCTTCTGAAATGGACTGTCGATATACTTAAAATTTTCAATTTATGTTTATGTGAACACATGTATAGTGTTGTTTTGTGGTGGTTTTTCTTAAAAGACAATTTTTCTTTAGGAAGTGCTTCAAAGAGATCTGATTCTTTTTTTTTTTCATCTAAATTTAGCAAATGTAGAGAGAAACGCATTCTTTCATTTGCAAAATCTTCTGGAAATTTATTTGGATGTTGTATACTGAATGTCACTGAAAGTAGGTGAGTCTCTGAATATTTTGGTTATTTTAAGCAACTGAGTTAATTGTACGTGACAAAATCCTGTTTGTCACTTAGATTGCTAAGAGCGACTTTGTCATTTAACCTAAATCTAGAAGATTAAATTATTAGATAAACAAATGACAAAGCTCAGGAAAAAAGAGCAGCCAAACTCTAAGCAAAATATTCCTGACTTTACTGTTAAGGTAAAAACCTGTGTATACACCAAATATATTTTATCTAGTGTTTCTATTACGAAGTTCTTCCGTTCCATAAGTTGCTTGATTAGCTTCCTGTAGTACTTCTGTTGTCCTATGGCTGTTCTCTGAGATGATGTTTAGAACCAGGCTAATTTCAGTCTTACAGAAGACTAATATTCCTGTGTCATTAATCTGATTTTTCTCAATTCACGTAGTTGCTTAGCACTGGATTTAGAGATCAATTTGAATGATTGCAGTAAATATATCATCATCTTTATTCCTTTTAAATTTTGTTTGAGTTAGGGCATGTTAAATCACAGTGGTAGTGCTTACATGCCTGTCTCAGTCTATACTATATAAATTTCCAGATAAAAAACAATACCAGCACCTCTGTCTGAAAGTTTAGATATGTGAAATTAATCGGTTTTCTCTTACTGTATTTAACAGCACAGGGAATAGGAGGAAATAAATGAGAAAATTCTGAAAAAAATATGGGGGAAACGAGAAGTTAAATATTTTAAGTGAAAAAAACCCCAGGATATAAAAGATTAAGTAAATAAACAAAGAAAAGAGAAATGAAGCCCAAGCAAGAAGGATATCCAGATTCATGTCTTCTACTGAATTCTGGATTAGGGGAAATTAATTATTTTTGTGTAAACCAGTAGACTGTAATTTATCATGATCCTTCAGTGCCCTCAAGTATTCTGCGTGTGACCTGACACCTGTTTGTTAGTCTGGCTTGAAAAGGTGGGATATAACTCTGGTGTACGCATTGCCATTGTGATTTGGATCATTAAAGCTGCTTTGGACAAAATCTCTCTGTCTCCCCTTACCACTTAGTTGCTCAGGGTGTTGGAACTACACTCCTTTCTCAGAAAAGTAAGTTCTGCTGCAGGTGCAAAGTGCTCTTCTGTCTATATTGAGGAAATACAGGTTTCCATCAATCATGAAATTCCTGGAAAAAGGTGACTGGTCCATGTGATGGTTATGTTTTCTTCTGGACACCAGATGAAATCTAATCCAGAATAAACTCTCTTGAACAGCTAGCACAGAGTGTCAGCACCAGCTGCTTTGATCTGCTGATCCATTTCTACTGTTTCAGATTACTTTGTAATGGAGACATAGCCAAAATTGTTCACTTGGGTTGCAGGTCAGTAGATGAGGGCAGTGAACACCTATGATATGTGTGTTATGTTATGCTGCAAATACGTATGTTATATTGGATATATATTACAATATGCCACAGATATGTATGTTATGTTATGCTGCAAATGCAGGTATAAGTTTCAATGTTAATATTGACAAATGTCAAAGTGCCAGGAATTTTTTTTTTTTTTGCAATTTTGTGACTACAAACTTTCAGTGAAACAAATATCACAGGTTACAGTGAATCAAATGACTAAGTCATAAGGGTCTTTTGAAATTCTGATCATTTACTTTTTCTTCCGTGCTTATATATTATTATTGTTATAAACAGAAGTATTCTGATTTCTTTCATAAGTTTTATGTAGAATTGTAAAGTTTGTATGCTTCCCACTACACGTTTTGCTCAAGCTACTCGTCTGCCTTGAAAAAAATCATCACAATGAGACCAGTGCTTTATTGCACTCATGAAGTAGGAGCAAGACAAAAAATGAAAAGGAGATGGTCTTCACAGGTGTTTGCCACTATTACCGCTTTTTGTGCCTTTAGCTCTCAGGAGTCAGGACATTTTCTTTTTTTTTATTTTGCTGGAATGGATACCCGAGTTTGAGGTTATAGATGGCAGTTGGTAAAGTTTTGAAAATCTAAGTAATATTTAGTATTAATTCATTTTGTCTTGAAGTTACAGTTGAAAGAGTTCTCTCCATCTGCCCTGTCTAATTTTAAGTTCAGAGACTCTCAAGAAAATTTCATGTTTAATGTTAGTGTAATATCCCACATGTCTAAGCCAATTATTAGGACTAAACTAAGTTATATTTCTTGTTTATTAGATCCTTGCAGATTTTAAGCCTTGTCTTTCAGCATTTTTCCCCAGAAAATGTCCAAGATTTGATTTCTGTTGATAGACACATTTAAACAAACAGCCTTTTAATATGATCATTAAAAAACCCCTACAACTGGATAAGGTGGTAGCACAACTATCAACAGCATTTGGGAAAACTTTGTTTGAAAAAAATCCCTGGCTTTAATAAAAAAAATAAAGTTATTTGCAATCTTATTTAATTTGTTCAATCTATTCCCTCATGTTGTAACTAGCATAAACATATTGTAAAAGTTAGCATATTTTATTCTCTTAGGCTTAAGGATTTCTTCCTTCAGTTTATATAATCGTTCCTAAAACAGTGATTATTACAGCCACAGTTATGTTTGGCACTTGAGCCCAGGGAAGTGGTGGAGTTCCCATCCATGGAAGTCTTTAAAATTTGTGTAGATGTGACACTGAGGGAACATACTTTAGTGGTGGACTCGGCACTGCTTGGTTAATGGTTGGACTCAATTATTTTAAAGGTGTTTTCAAACCTGAACAATTTAATTCTATTCTGAAAAAGCAATGCATTAAGTAAAAATCAAAATTTAGTACTCAGCTGCTTCATATGGCAGCTTAGAGAGTAGACTTCATGGAGGCAGGTACAAGCCTCAGTTTAACATGAAGTAAAATACTGAGAGTCAAAACATGGGAACTGTAAGCCAGTAAGTTACAGAGTCCTGATTATTTTAAGTAATCTTGTTTTAGGAATATTGCACTGTTACATTGAAGTGCTCTATCTGCGTATTTTTTAATGTGTTTATCATAAATTACCTGTTTCAAGCTTTAATGTGGGTGTAAATACAATACAGCTCTTTTCATTAGCCTGTTAGCATGTGACCAGAACATATACTTCATGCTAGTTTCAGGATTTCCTGTGAATATTGATAGCTTTTGATATCCCATTCCTCAATACCAGCGTTAAATAGGTCACTAACAAGATCCTAGGTCTTTGAAACCATACTCACAATGTGCTGAGCAGAAGAGAGTTAAATAAAATCTGATTGTAGTTTTGATTTTTGGTAACTGATATGTTAATTGTAAATTGAAATGGCTATAATGCCTTTATAAATATTTCTTAATTTTATTTTTTGGGACTTAACTGCTGGGTGATCTAAGGTTTTGTTAATAAAGTGGGGCCTTAGTCCCAGCAGTGAAAGTCTCTGACGGTGGCCGTGACTGCCGGAGTGGCTCCCAGATTGTCAGACAGAAAAGGTTCCTTAACTGAGAACTCGAGAGTGCAGAGAAAGCTTTGAGGGGCAAAAGGAAGCGTGGTGAAACATGTGTTTTGGTAGATATGTGGTCTGATCATTCTGTGAAAGAAAACTTGAGAAATGGTAAAAAAGAAACAGAAAAAGCTGAGGAAGAGAGTTTAAAGTCATGCAGATGCAGTGAGTATGGTCCCAAGTAGCTGATATGATTTGTGTTGAATATTATAGATGAAAAGAAGGACTGGCAGATAAATATTACAGAGGGTAAAAAGGACCAACTCATGCAAATAACTTTGAGGACTCATTTGAAACTTTGTAAGGTTTATAGGGGATATCAGGTCAGAATCTAAATTTCCAAAAATGCAAAAAGGAACTGAATTTGTGACTTTTTTCCTCCTCATAACCTAATCTTGAAAATTCTTATCTTAAATATTGTAGCAGCAAAACTTAAAAAAAGTTTGGCATAGGATTTCCTCAGTTATATTTTATCGTTCAATATCATGATCTTAAAATATTTTTGAAACAATGGGAGATAGTTGACAGTTTTTGCAGGAACATTGAATTAACCTTCAAGGCACTGGAAGCTTTCATTATAAAAATCCCCAGTATCTGAAGATTTATATTGTCATCATAATTACTCAATTTAGAATTAAATTGACCGGGGTCAACATTTTGAAGATGATACTGTTCTATGGGAACAAAGAATTTGTTGTTTGTCTTTTGCTGCTTCTCTGGTGACCCTCGGAAGGTGATTTCAGTGGGTTTTCAGAACACATTTATCACAAGCTCTGAAAGTTTCTGCTCGTGTTAGTAGCAAGCCACAAAGGAGGAGTGAATGCTGCTGTTGCTCAGGAGAATGAAGAAAGAAGATGAGGAAATTTGTTATCTACATAATCTAATAATGATTTAGAAACACGGAATGCTAAAACCGACTTGGTTAAGTGTTACAGTGCTGCTTCAAGCCATAATTCTTCTTTGAGCTTTGTTTCCTGAACATTCAGAAATTCAGTTGCCCTGTGTTCTGATGTTTGAATTCTTAAGTAAAGATGTTCTTCTTTTTTTTATTTCCTTATGTATAAGAATATATGCAGAATGATTATAATAAAATTAAATCAAATTTAAGGATGATTTTTATACCCTTATTCTGTCATTATATTGCTGTTTCTGCTTAGTTCATGCAGCGCTACCTCTTTTGTTAAAATACTGCACCATTTTTCCTGCCTGAACAAGTCTCGTTATGGACTAAATGTTGGCTGCTCTTCCATTTCCTTTGGATTCTTGCTTATAGCAGGGTGATAAAAGGATACCTAACATCTATTCCCAAAGTGTTTTGCAAAAAGCTTCCGGGGACAAGAAGAGTGAATTTTTTCTGCCTTGGTTTTGTCCATTCTTTAGCCAAGACAACAGATGAGACATTTCCTCTCTGTACCAATTGCAAAACTTTTGGTGGTTTTTTTTTTTTTTTTTTTTTTTTTTTTTTTTTTTTTTTTTTTTTTTTT
>NW_020955360.1:744306-828400 GCF_003031625.1 Empidonax traillii | reverse complement strand
CTAAGTGTCACATCCTGGCCTTGAGCACTTCCAGGAATGGGTCATCCACAACTTCCCTGGGAAACCTGTTCGAGTGCCTTACCACCCTGTCAGTAAAACAGTTTCTTCCTAACATCTAATCTAAATCTCTGCTCTTTCAGTTTTAAACCATTCCCCTTTGTCCTATAATTATCTGCCCATGTAAAAAAAAGTTGCTCTCCCTCCTTTTTTTAAGCCCCCTTCAAGTACTGTAAGACCTCAGTGAGATCTCTTTGAAGCCTTCTCCAGGTTGAACAACCCCAGTTGTCTCAGCCTGCCTTCGTAGGAGAGGTGCTCCATCTGTCTGATCATCTTCGTGGCCTCCTCTGGACCTACTCTAACAGATCCACATCTTTCTTGTCCTGAGGACTCCAGACTTGGATGCAGCACTCTGGGTGGGATTTCACCAGAACAGAGTAGGGGGGAATCACCTCCCTCAACCTGCTGGTCACTCCTGTTTTGATGCAGCCTGGGATACAATTGGCTTTCTGGGCACATACTATAGGCTCATGTGCAATTTTTATCCACCAGCACCCCAAGACTTTTTTGGCAGGACTGCTCTTGATCTGCTTATTCCCCAACCAGTATTGATGACTGTGTTTGCCTCGACCCAGGTGCAGCACCCTGCACTTGTCCTTGTTGAATTTCACATTGAGGTTCACCTGGGCGCACTTCACAAGTTCGTCCACATCCCCCTGAATGGCACCCTTTCCTTGTGTTGTGTCACCCGCACCACTTACCTCATGTTGCCTGCAAACTTGCAGAGGGTGCACTGGATCTCACTTCTGTGTCATTGATAAAGATATTAAAGAGCGCTGGTCCCAAGACAGAGCCCTGAGGGACACCACTCGTCACCAGCCTCCACCTGGACATAGAGCCATGGACCATAACTCTCTGGCTGTGTCCATCCAGCCAGTTCCTTATCCTTCTAATAGTTCACCATTCAGACCTGTGCCTCCAATTTGGAGAAAAGGATGTTGTGTGGGACCATGTCAGAAGATAATGACATTGGTTGGTCTTACCTTGTCAGCTGTTGCTGTCACTCCATCACAGAAGGCCACCAGATTGGTCAGGAGTGATATGCCCTTAGTACAGCTGTGCTGTCTGTCTCTGATCACCTGCTTGTGTTGTATATGCCTTAAAATTACTTACACGATCTTCTCAGGCACAGAGGTGAGGCTCACCGGCCTGCAGTTGCCTGGATCTTCCTTTCTCCCTCTTCTTAAAAATAAGAGTTGTGTTTCTGTTTTTCCAGTCCACCAGGGTATTTGACTGACCACCATGACTTTTCAGATATGATGGAGAGTGATAGGGCAACAACATCAGCCAGTTCCCTCAGGACCCTGGAATGCATCTCATCATGTCCACAGACTTGTGGCTATTCAGTTTCATCAAGTGGTCCTGAACCTGCACTTCTCTTAGAATGGGAATACACTGAAATTACCATTCCCTGGTGTTTCCCTTGTTTTGCTTTGTTCTTTTTTTAGCTACCTCATTCTTTTTTTCGTTTGTTATTACTTTGTGGCTTCCAAAATGAAGTGCAGAATTTCTAGGGAAAGTGATGAATGGAGGTAGGGAGGAAGAGTTGCTTGTTTGGTAATTTTTTACTTGGACTGCACTTCAGTGCAGCTTAAAATTTCCTACTCTCTCATGGAAATGTGAAGAAGTCTCACTTCTTTCTTTTTGGAGACACTTTCCAGTGAAGTGCATTGCCTACTCCATTCTTCAGGCACACAAACAGTCCACTCTTCACAAAAACCTTACAGAATAATTTAGTTGTGCATGAGTCACCCATGCTGGGAAATTGAGGCATCACACACAGCTGCACAAATCAAGAATTGTGCAATCAACTCGGAGAAAATAAAAATATGATTAGCATTAAATGTTTTAAAAGTGTTTTATTTATATGTATGCATATCTACATGAGAGATAATTTTCAGATCAAATATTAGCTTTTTGAAACAGCAGTCACTTGTTTTTGGGTGTTACCATTAATAATTATCCTAATTTTTTTAAAAATATGTCCATTTGGTATACCTGTACAATTCTAAGTGTTACATATAGCTACTGTTGGTATAAATCATACATCCAATTTTCTTATTTTCTTGTTATTAATTTAAGTGAATACCTAAATTATCTAGTATCTGTACTGAGTATACAGTCCCAGTTCCTGCTAATTAACAAGCTGTTTGGGAGATAAGTTGATAACTAAGCAACACATCAAGTATATATACTCCTGTGCTTTACATTTTGCTTGAGATTCCCATTTACTCTAAGGCTGAGTTCTGGGATTGTTTTCATTTCTAGAGGCTGAGCCGTGAGTCTGATTGGTGTGTGAAAGTAAGCCCCATTATGTCCAAAACTTTAATTTGTTATGGATTGCCACATGAGATGTAGGGAGAGTAAAGATGTTTCATTTAAGTAAGAAGCAGACTTCTCAAGTAGTAGCTACAATGCTCATTTCTTTGAGCGCAAATTTGAATCTCATTTTTCCTATTTTTGTTCTCTGGTGGTAATTTGTCAGCATGAAATGGCATTGTTGCCAAAAGATATCTAACCTGGTGATTCACTGCTTCCCCTTCCCCTGTGCCAAAACAGCTTTTGAGCAGCCATATAGTGAAAATAATGTAGTTGATTTAGCTGAATGAAATAACATTTGGGCTGGAACAATTTTAGGCTATGTTGACTGGTCACAGATACTAATGCTAGAAGAAGAGGGGGAATTTAATATAGATGTGGAAATTAGTGGTCAGAGTAATGATCAAAGGCTAACAATTACAAAAATTACAAAAACTTCTGGCTTGACCAAGGAGTCTTTTACAAGTGCTTACAAATAAAGTAACTGTTAGGACATGAAGTGCCTAGTATCGTGTAGCCATGTAGTTCCTGTGTGGTCTTTGTTTGTATTGATCATGCCATCTTTCCTGTGGTAATTCTTCATCTGCAGACTAATTCAGAGGAAGTGCTTAGTCTATTTCTCCCATATTCTGGGTGGGTACCCTGACCATGAGTTAGGAATAAGTCTTTGTCTCCTATTATAAACCAACCAACCAACCAGCCCTTGAGTTCATTTCATTCTGTCATGGTGTGCCACTTTTCTTCTGACCCGTCTGCCATTTTTGCTTTGACCCTTCCACCATGAGGCCATAACTGAGAAGTGGTAAGATGTTTCTGGATGTGCTAGATAATGGTATCTTAAAGGAATAAGTTGTTGATGTAAAATAATTGGTTGTTCCTTAAAAGGTAAGGTGAATTATAAGTCAAAAAAAATCTATTTAAGTCTCATAAACTATATCCTATATAGACTGTAAAGGGCGAGGACAAAGTAGGCCAGCAAGTAAGATTACAACCATGGACTTCAGGAGAGCTAACTTTTGCCTCTTCAGGGATCTTCTTGAAAGAATTCCATTAGAACAGGGAGAGCTTGTTGATACTCAATCATGACTTCCTCAAGGCTCAAGAATGATGCATCCCAATGTACAAATGGGCAATGGGGGCAAGAAACCTGCATGAATGAAAAAAGAGCTCCTGTCATTATTCAAGTATAAGCTGGAAATACACAGGAGATGGAAGCAGGGTCAGGCCTGGAGTCAGACTTGGAGTCAATCTAGAGAGGCTGTCAAAGTAGAAATGAGACAAGGAAGGCCAAGGCCCACTGGAATTAAATCTGAACAAGGATGTCAAGGACAAGAAGGTCTTTAAATACATCAACAGCAAAAGAAGAACTTCGGATAATGAGTGCCCATTATTAAATGGAAGGGGGACCCTGGTAACAGAAGATGCAGAGAAGGAGGTGGGGGGGTGAATGAATGCATTCTTTGCATTGGTCTTTGCTGACAAGACCAGCCCACTGAAGTCTCTGATTCAGGAGACCAGGGTATAGGAATATTGGAAGGCAGACTTTCCCTTGGTCAAGGAGAATTGAGTTAGAGAACAGCTAGGTAAACTAGACATCTACAAGTCCAAGGGCCCTGATGGGATGCATCCACAAGTGCTGAGAGAGCTGGAGGACACCATAGCTGAGGCCACTCATGATCATCTTGAGAGATCGGAGTGATCAGGAGAGGTGCCTGAGGAAGAAAGCAAATGTCACTCTGGTCTTCAAAAAGGGCAAGAAGAAGGACCCAGGGAACTATTGGCCACTTGAGCCTCACCACAATCCCTGGAAAGGTACTGGAGCATCTCAGTCTGGAGGCCATCTCTGTCCACGTGGATGACAAGAAGGTGATCAGGAGCATGGGTACTAAAGGTAAATCATGCTTGACCAACCTGATTGCCTTTAAGTTGAAACAGCTACCTATATGGATAAGGAGAGCAGTGGATATGGTCTCCCTTGACTTCAGCAAGGCTTTCAACAATGTCTCTCAGGAAGTGTGGACTAGATGAGCAGACGGTGAGGTGGATTGAGAACTGGCTGAACAGCAGATTCCAGAGAGTTGTTATCACTGACATGGGGTCTAGTTGGAGGCCTGTCACTAGTGGTGTTCTCCAAGTTTCATCAGTGACTTGGATGAAGGGGTAAATGCCTTCTCAGCAAATTTTCTGTTGACACAAAGCTGGAAGGAGTGGCCAGTACCCCAAAGGGCTGTGTGGCCCTTCAGAAGGACCTTGGCAGGTTGGAGAGATGGGCAGAGAACTGTCTGAAATTGAACAAAGGCAAGTGCAGGGTCCTGCACCTGGGGAAGGATAACCCCAGGCACCAGTACAGGCTGGGGGCTGATCTGCTGGAAGGCAGCTCTGTGGAGAAGGTCCTGGGTGTCCTTATGGACAACAAGCTGTACATGAGCCAGCGGTGTTCCCTTGAGGCAAAGAAGGCCAGTGGTATCCTAGAGTACATTAGGAAGAGCACTGCCAGCCGGTTGAAGGAGGTGATTCTGCCCCTCTACTCAGCCTTGGTGAGGCCACATCTGGAGTGTTGTATCCGGTTCTGAGCTCCTCAGGACTAGAGAGACATGGAGCTCCTGGAGCAGGTCCAGCAGAGGGCAACAAAGATGATAAGGAGACTGGAGCACCCATCATCTCTTCTCTTACAAGGAGAGGCTGAGGGAGTTGGGCCTGTTCAGCCTTGAGAAGAGGTGACTGAGAAGGACCTCAGTGTTTTTTTCTGGTCTAGGACAGAATTTTGGAAAGATTCATTTGTGTAAATTTCAAAACCTTCTTTTTACCTACCCTTCCCACTTCACAAGATACCTATGCACACTGAAAGTCTGGCAGTTGAAGTGCTCACCTACCATGTAGGTTCATGTTTTTTCTGGAAGATTGAGATAGATAGCTGAGGGTTGTTGTGGTAATAATAATTGTAAAGTCTCATTTTCTAAGTGTAAACGTGCATTTATATCAACACTAAACAGAAATTTTGCATGGAATGGAAGAAGAATTTCCTTGGTGTTATCTTGCTTTGAATGTGTAATAATTATGTCTGTTGAATTTGATAATGGATTTTCTCCAGGACAGTTTTCAAAATTTAGTTTACTTGCTGTATCTAGTCATTCTTTCCTCTTATTATTGGGGTAGAGGAAAAACAGTGCTTAACTCTTTGATCTGTCTGATTTCCTGGTGAATTTTCGTGTATATTTTTCATTGTAGTAATAAAGGCTTTAATAAATTTTTCCTCTCTGGTTGGATTTATTAGTATTTTTGGTAGTATTTATGCTTTGATGAAAATGTGACAAACCATTACAGAAAAATTGTTGTTCAGACTACCATCTGTGTCTGACACAAAACACCTAAAATTGCTAATGCTTATTTTCATAAATATGCACATTTTTAATCAGATGAATAATTTCAAAGTGATTTTAAGTCCAGAATAGGTATTTTAGTACCCTATTTTGAAATTTTTTTCTTTAAATGTCTGTTAATATTGAGAAATCATCAAGTGAAGATATTTTTTCTTATTGTCTGGTAACTTTTTTCTGTAGAAAATAAGTGATTTGTGTGTAGTACATAATTTTATGGGATAATTATAATATTCAGTGGGAATTTAAAGTTTTGAGTCTGTGTGTTTGTGGTATTTTTTCTACTTTTGAACTTCTGAAAAAAACTTGTCAATTGTCTACCTCCTGAGTTCCATTTAAGAGGATGGAATGAGGAAGCTGAGGTTTTATTTGTTCATTGTAAAATGTAACAAGTTTAGATGTCTCCTCTGAGAGAGAATAGCAGACTCTGCAGATTCTACACCGCTTATTGCACTTCTTTCCTGAGTATAGTGAGCATTACTTTAGGATCTGCTCTTGAGCTGGCTGATTGCAGGTTGTGTCTTCCCAGAATGTCATTAAAGAAACTGGAGATTTACAGAGAGGTGAAGGCTTTCAGTTTTGAATTGTAATACTAACAGGTTAGTGATTAGCTTTTCTTGACCTAAATGCCTGTTGTGAAGTACTTGTTTTGTGTTGAGCACCTTTAAAAGGGGCAGTAGGTGTATTTTTAAGCCAGAGTTGATTATGAGCTACATACTGTATTTTAGATGTGCAAACACAACACATGTTCTTAAATCTAAGCCCTGGTTCCCTGTTAGAGATCCAGCAGTGACAGATGTAGTTAAGAGGTTCCCACTCCTCTTTGCAGAGGGGTACTGTTCCTTCCTTAGCTGTTCCAGTTTTCAAAGGTACATGGAGCCATGGTGTTAAAATACAATCTTTATTATTTTGTTCTTATTAAAACTGTGTGATATGTGGGCTCTTTTAAATACATTGTTTCAGAAATCTGTTTCAGTGTGTGACCGGATCTACAGGGGTTGTGTTTATTGTGAGAGGTACACCTTCTTTAGCCTTCCTTTTCTGATTAATACATCGGTAGATGATGTTTTTCTTTGCATCAGCTGCCAAGTCCAGCTCCAGCTTTGCCGTGACCTTCCCCACCCCATCCCTACACAATCAGACTGCGTCCCTATACTTTTCTTAGGATACGTGTCCTTGTTTCCTCTGCCTGTGCATGTAGGTTTTGCCCTTTAGTTTGACCAGCAGTTCCTTAGTCAGCCATGCTGGTCTTTTGCCTTCCTTGCCCGATTTCTTGTGCCTGGGGACCGCTATCACTTGTTCTCTGTGGAAGATACCCATACAGATCTGCCAGCTCTGTTCCACTCCCTTGTCGTGAAGGCAGTTTCCAAGGGGGTCATATTGAGTAGCTCCTCGGAAGAGCTTGAAGTTTGCTTTCCTAAAGTTCAGAGGCCTAACTTTACTCCTCACCTGACTCATGCCTCAGGACTGCAAACTCCAGTGGTGTGTCATCATGGTATCCCTGGTGAAGAGTCTGAGGCTTCTTACACCTTTCTTGCGTGAATCTTCACTGCAGTCTGAACCAAGATGAGAGAGCTGCGCTGTATCAGGGAGGGCGCAGTGGGCCCATCTCCATGGTGAGCAAGGGGGAGGAGATGGACACGCCAGAGAAGAGTGGAAGAGTGGCAGCAGAACAACTAGTCCAGAAGAGATCAACCCAAATGAATTGTGGGCAAGGGTGTTTTCTGTAACTGGGTGAGAGATGAAAATTGCAAATTGTGTTCAGTTCCAAGTCACAGAGTAAAGTTTTCTCCTGATGGCAGGACAGTCTAATATGTGAAGCATGCAGGAGACAACTGCTTTTTCCTATAATCCTCATAATCCGTGTTTCTCTGAAGATACTATTTGCAGTGACTTTTGACCAGACTTGTCTGAGCAGCTTGCTTAGGTCCATTACCTTTGCAGAGAGTAGACAAGTATACATTTGTGTGACCATTTCTAAGAACTCAACCTCTTTTTACCTCTGTGATTTCTACGTTTTCTGCCACTCACAGTGATCTGTAGACTTTTCTAGCTGCTGTTTGGACTGTGTACAAATAGGTCTGTGGGCAAATACTATGCACTCTTTCCAATGTCATTTACTCAAGTAAATCAGAGATATTTCTGACAACTACTGCAACAGCCTCTTAACAGGCTTTTCATTTCTCGTCAGGCACAGACTTGAGACTGGATCAGTTATTCTGGTAATGGCAACCTACACCATCAGTCTTTTGTCTTACTGCCCTTTCATTGTATTGCACACAAGTGTGTCCTTGTCTGCTCCCTATAAAGGTGATGAACCTAAGCAGGCTGTTGTGCCAGAACAAACTACTCATGGCCACTCACAAATTTTCCTATTAAAAACCATCTGGGATCCATCTGTGCTGGAAGCAACTCTCTCCTCTGTTGTCCTGTGAGGCAGCAGCAGATGTACACCTGCTGTTATAGTGTGTTTATCTATAGAAAATTACACTTCTGGGATTTGTCATCTACAGCACAAGTACTGACAAAAAACTCGTTTGTTGGTGTGGTAGAGGAGAGATTGCAATATATGACTATTCCTAGCTGCTAGAATAACCTGTTCAGCTGCAAAGTTTGAAGAAATTCCTGAATTCTTGAATTTCCTTTCAGCCCTGTCTTCTGATATTTTAATTTGGTTTGCCTTTTTTTTTTTTAGGTAAAAAAAGCAGACATATGTCAGTCTTAAAATCACTGTATTTTCACAGGTAGCCTTTGATTAGCAGGAAAGGATTAATCAGTCATTACCCTAATTTACTTTCTGTTGGTGTGCATGCCATTGCAAGCAAAGGAGCAAGTATCTTGAAAACTGCTAGCTTGTTCAATAGACCAAAATGTATCTGATTAGAGAGCAGGTTATGGTTTACCTGTCTAAAGATCTCTTGCTCTCTACAAGAAATCTGTGGTTACTGGAGAGGAACTAAAGTAGATTCTTCCTGTTCTCCCCCCCTCTATCCCACCTCAAAGAAAGAAAAAGCCGAAGAGAAAAATGACTGGGCTGGAGGTAAACAAGTGAAGGAAAGAGCAAAGTGGAAAAGATGAGTGATAGTGATGTACTATTCTGGGTATGAGATAACAGCTGCATCTCTGCTTGCCCTAATTATGGTATAATGTCCTGGTAGAGTAAAACCCCAGAAGTTCATAATCCAAATTATCAGAAGCTCATGGAAAGGAGTACTAAGAAGGTTTATAATTATCCTCAGAATCTCTATAGTGAACAGGACTTTTGGTGCTGTGTTTACATCAGGAGTCAGGCTTTGGCTCAGCTGTTTGATCC
Organism: Empidonax traillii; assembly: GCF_003031625.1. NCBI lineage: Eukaryota > Metazoa > Chordata > Aves > Passeriformes > Tyrannidae > Empidonax > Empidonax traillii. The sequence goes on along the minus strand of NW_020955360.1, from coordinate 819,334 downwards.
ATGTGATGTTTCTGCTTTTGGTCTTTCTTATCCTGGTGTGTTACTCTGTGTGTTAGCTCTGCAGGGCATCAGGTGCTATGGAGGCATAGGCTGGTGTGCTGTGATTTTGATTCTTTAAACAAGATCTTCTCTAAAGCTAATCCTTAATGATTATAATAACTAATTTGTTCCCCTGACAAAATAGGATTATGGCACAGAGATCAGGTTATATTAAAGAAGTTAATCTATTTCTGTTTGAAGAAACTGTAGTGTTGGAAAACTGTGTTGTTTCATATATTTTTTTCTATGATATTCCTTGTGTGAAATTATATGTCTTAATAATACAGGCTCCCTTGCATTAATTCTGAGGGCTGTAATCTGCAAAGTCATGTTGGTATTACTTATTTAAGTCTTGATATAAATCTTCATATAAATCAAGACTTTTGTATACAAGTATTTCTTACAGTGTAAGGACAATACTGATTCTTCCTCAAAAATATTTAGTGGTGTTACCATTAAGGTGAAGTGCTACACAGGGGCTTCAGCTGCTGCCTGTATACAAAATTAAGTTCAGGCAATGCATTGACCATTGTCCCATCCATTTTTCAGTCCAGTCCTAACAGAACATCTGTCACAAGCAAGACTGTACTGTAGTTTCGTGGTTTGTTCAATCTTTTAGTTTCTTTCCAAGATTTAATTTCACCAACGTGCATGTCAGTATTGACAATAAAATTGGATAGAGGATAACTGAAATTCTTTCAGTATAAAAAATGGATTTTTTTATTGGATGGTGTGAACTTTTCACTATTACCTTGGGTTGGATTATGACTTTTTACCCTATAACTTATTCAGAACCTTTTTTCTTTGACCAAGCAGTGGCTTGGCACCCAGTAGCTTATTGCCTTTCCATAAGTGATAAGTCAGCATACTGCAGAAGTTGCAGTATTGCTATTTTTTGTGATTTTGCTACAGATTGAGCAATGATGTGTAGTAATAGTTTGCATATCCATGGCAGCAGCTAAGATTTTTGACCGAGGACCTCAGCTTCCTTTAAGATAGTAAGTTTCTAGCCTTCTTGTTTGCAGAGAAGTTTGAAAACATGCACTGAACGTGTACAAAAGACACAGTATCAATAGTCAAATACACATAATTAATTTTTTTAAAAAACCCTTTCGAGTTGTGAAGACACAACTGTGACCTTTGAACACTTGTGACTGCCAGTGCTGGCGTCTTAACCTTTCTGCTGGCTTTCACACGCATGCCACTGCTACTGAGTTAGAGATCTGTCTGGTTTTGGCTACAAAAGCTTTTCCACTGTGATTAGCTTCTCTTTTGGTCTGGTTTAAGCTTGCTTATGTTCGTTTATGACATAAACATATTCCTTTCCTCCTCATCTTAAAATCTCTTTTTGAAATATCTGTAGAAGTTTCTTTTTTTAGATGTTATCAAATATGGCTCTATGCTTAAGTCCTGTGGTGTTTATATTAAATGTTTAATTTTGATTAAAAAAAACTACACCTCTATATAACTGCAGAGACAAGATCTAGAATTTTCCTTTTTAGAACTCTCTTAGGGGCTGGGTGAGAGTTGTCAGAGTTGTTCTACTCCAAGCAGTTTAAAAACACGGGTTTCATGTTGCAGACTTCCATGGGACTCTTTGTCATATTAATGTTTGCACTTGTCAAACGGAGCAAAACAGAATAGGAGAGGAAGCTGTAAGCACCTAAAAAAGTAGGTCAATGGGCCAGCAGGTTATTTGGCCAGACAAGAACGGGTGGCTTCACTGAATCATGCTGTAATTGTTTTTCTCCTGTTGGCAGATTGTTCTGCTGTCCTTTTAATTTCCTGTGTTAATATTCCCATCTGTATTTTAACCACTTAAGAGCCTCTCTTAGGTGCAGGAGAAGAAGAAATTTAACTTTTCTAATAGAATAAGTGGTGATTCTGTTTTCCATGAAAGTCATCAATGAATTTAAGAGGAGCATAACCTTGGTTTTTAGATCCCAGCTTCCTTTTTAGGAATTCAGGAATTAAATACACTTTAAAACAAAATTTTTCAGAAGTGGAACAAGTGCATTTTATAGTGAATTTGTTTTATTTTAAGACCAGTAAGCAAGGCAGGTAGAAACAGGATAAATATGGGAGAAAAAAAACACCTGATTTCATGTAGCTTAAAAATGTGGGAAGCAGCATGATTCAAGGGAAGGAACTATAAATGAAATATAGTGGTATAAAGAGACTGGAAGTAGGCGATCGCTTATGTTGGTGCTGAGTTTTTCTGTGGAAGAAGTGTATTTGTGAAGTAAGTTTGGGTTACATTCTTGGAATTGATTTTGAAGTGGGTTTTGAAAGAAAAGAGTTAATGTCTGTGTTTGAGGGAGTAGCAGTAATGCAGCCGAGCAACTTTGCTAGTTGTCAGCAGCAGCATTCTACACATTCTGGAGTCCTGAGAGTGACAGTTTTGGTGACTTGGAGAGGAGAAGATGTAACTGAGAGAGCCAGAAGAGGCCCTAATAAGAGCGTCAGCGAAAAAAATGTTTAAATAATGGTATAAAGATATATTTTGAAGGTAGCAAGTGGAAGTGAAGATGTAGATGATATGCATGATACCAAATTCAAAAGTGAAAAGGACATCAAGACTAAAAATAGGCATAAAGTGGTAGCTTAAAACTGAGATGAAACTGTGTCAGAATATCCTGCTTATCGAGGAGAACTTTAAAGCGAGGTCAATTCAGATGGTGAAATACTTGAGGTACTTTTAATAAGCAGGATTACTCTTATTAAAAAAATTACTTGTCTTTTTTAAAAATAAGAAGTGATAATTTTAAAACATTGATTTTGAAGCTCTCCTTTATTATTTTTTAACAGTTCAGAATCTGATTTTTGCAGAAGAGGATACATCTAACTCCACGTTGTTCTTCACAGGAACCAGGTTTCATCCTTAAACCTCACACTTTAACAAATCCCAAAGTGTAAAAGGTAAAATTGTGGGTTTATAATTAATGGCTTTTAGTTATCAACACTGAAGGGCTGAGTAGCAATGTTAAGTGGTGTCTTTTGTTCTCCAGAACACAACTTAATTTGAACTTCAGAAACAGACGTAGCCCTGTATCTGGTGTTTACTTTCAACTTGACTGGTTTTGTTGGAATTATCTTTGCATACCTGTACATTGGCGTGTATAAGCACTGAGACTGTTCAGGCTCTTGCAAATTTCAGTGCGAAGACGGAAGGTCAGACCTTGAAAAATGAGAAACAAATGTGCTACAGGTGCATTTCCTGTAGTCTTTCAGTACTTTTAACTGTTTGACTTGGATACCAGATCTAAGTTGCCAGTTCTGACATAGGATCCATATACTGTAAAGAAGGATTTTGTCAAATTCTAGAAATTGAGTGCTCTGCTAAAGGGAAAATGCTGACTTTTAAATTCTAACTCTGCATAATGAAGATGTTTGTTATGTCACAGATGCAAGTTTTCGGTATTTGGCTGTACTGGTATTTTTCTTAGGCAGATTAAGGAAAGTATATAATTTGTCCTACAGAATTTCATATTACTCTTGGTTTCTATAATTTTAGGTACCAGTTTTGTATAAAAATTAAGACAGGGCTAAAAGTGTAACTAGTGCATAGCTGTATTAGTGCTTACTGTGTAAGCTAAAAGAAAACAAGTTCATAGTTTTTATCTTGATTTTAAACTTAATTCTCTGTCAGTGTGCTACCAGTGTCTTCACAGCACTGGATTTTGGAGAGTAAAGGCAACACAAAGTCCTAATAGGAGAAGTGGGGCATTTGGGCAAAAATGCCAGCATGCCTTATGATGTGCCTTGAAAGGGATTGTGCTGAAGCACAGCTCTCCCATTTACTTTCCTGGTGCACTTAATTATGAAACTTTGCAGGGAAAAATATTAGTCTTGTGAAACAAATCTGTGGAGTATGTGGTAGTTATTGTAGACACGGAGACAGTTTGGTTGAATTGTAAGTGTTCTTCCTCAATTTCCCTATCATGCAGTTGCTGCCATATTTCTTGAGATATTAACAATTCAAGTTCCACTGGGTTTGGTACTCTCAGAAATAAACATATCCTTTCTTCTCAGAAACTATGAGTCACTAAAAGGACTAAAATCATCTCCTTTGAAATAAATGCAGTGCCTTTTTTACTAGTAAGTTTGTAACCTACTATGAATTCCTAAAGATTCACAAGTTCAGCTCATATAAAACTTGCTGCACACGGTTGTTCCCTAATCACTGCCAATATTATAATCTTTCTGCTCTGTTTGGGCAGCCTCTGACTATGGACTTTTCCATATAAAAGAAAAAAGTTTAATTGTATTGGTTTATGTTTGACTTCAGCCTTTCCATAGCCTGTGCAATTTTGTAAATTTTGGGTACCTAAAAGTAAAAACCTTTTGAATTAAATAATTTAATTTCTTATCCCATCTCTCACTATTAATATTTCATTCACATTCTTTATTCAAGATCATATACACATCTGGAAAACCAAAAACTTCCTGCTTGAAACTCTGTAATGAATAAGATGCATTAAGAAATGGTCTCACAGTATGGCAGTCACATTCTAATCAGTATCTTATTGTTGTAATTTCACATGTCTATTATAACAATGTACTTAAGAAAAAAATACAGTAAGAAATAAATTATAGCTGTAAAATACTTTGTCCCAAATACTTTTCTGTTTGCACAGTTCCTAAATAGAATGTATTACTAAGTGTATTTCACATCAGTTCACCCTTCAAAATTATGAGGGTCTTTTAGGTAGAAGTTAAAATAAAAATGAAAAGCTATATCTGAATTCAGAGTCATAAAAAGTTTTGCATTGGTTTAGTCCAAATTTATTTATTGTGGCAGTTAATAATCTTCTCTTGAACACTGTCGTGTAAGATGAGATATTAAGGTCTATTTATGATGGTAATGGAGAATGCATTAGAGAAGGTAGGAGGGCAGAGCAGAAGGCTGGAAGAAGGGAAGATTAAGAGCAGCATATAGGGCAGATGAAAACTTTAGTATGCTGTAATGAAGAACGTATTGGTTCACCCAGTCACATTTTGATATTTTTTCTTCTCTTATAGGCAGACGTACAAATGTCTACCACAAGACTAAAGTGTGATGTGTTATGTTTTTTACCATAAGCACCCATAAAATGAGCTCCATTGCAGACAGGTATGTTAATAGATGCAGAGTGTTTTGGAAGAATTACTGTTCAGTGCTTTCTTTGATAGTCTTTTTCTTATGGTTAATATCTTTAAATGCTAATTTATGGAAAGGTAAAAGAGTGGGTTTTTGGCTATTTTTGACAAAGTTAGTTTGATAGTTGTTAGATGTGTCATTTTGTAGTAATTGGAAATAGTGATTTCGATTGTTTGAGGATAATCTTAAAATGCTTTACTTATTTTCAGCCATGGAACAACATCTGTGCAAGTTGAGCTGATTTTTAATGTTTACTTGAATTTTTAATTTTTAAGTACTTCACTATTTGATTAAGGAAAGCAAATACATTTAAATGATTAGTGTTACTGTAGATGTTGGTAAAGTGACCTGCTAACCTATTTCAAGGGAAAAGTAATAGCTGGGGCATGTTTTCTACTTGATTCCTTGAGCTGGACTTCCTTAGCAGCTCAGGTGAACAACTGTCCTTAATATTCTCTTAATATTACCATTTTTGAGACTACAGGAAATGAAACTTGCATCAAATTTATGACAGGTTAAACATGATTTAAATGAACAATAAAAGCAAAGGGTAAAACTTTTAAAATGCTTCTTTTGGTGAAGTTTTGTACCATCTCACTGAAACTTCAGCATTTTGAAAATATGAATTGCCTTTAAAAGCTGAATGTTTATGTAGTAGCGTACAAAATAACTACTTCCTAACAGCACTGCTTATCATAATGTACAGTACAATTGCCTGATGATTTATCCATTGGAGAGATGAGGTAAGGTTTTTAGAAAGGAGTTTACTTGCCTTAAGGGAAGGAAACATTGGGATGAAAAATTTCAGAATGGACACACAGGGCTCAGTGTGGACAGCACTAAATAGACTGAAAGCAGGCAGAAGAAGTTAGAGAAATAAAATGTCAAAGTCTATTATACAGCAGTTTTGGGAAACAGGTGGTTATGACTTGAGTTTCAAAGCAAAAGGAAATGAAGCAAAGGTGTTGGATGAAGGCTACTGAGGCATCTTTAAGGGAAAACACCTTATTTTGATATTTTAACACCTCTTAACAGTAGGTGGACAGTTACCAAGCTGAGGAAAAGTTATGTGATGCTTGTTTGAGGAAGCAAATATAATTAATAACTACTCTTTAACATTGATATAAATTGTATATTTATGAAATTACGTATGTGGGTGAAATATAACACATTCCTTAGCTCTCGTCCACTAATAATACTTCAGAATTTAAGAAAAATATACTTTCTTACTGTAAATGTTTTCAGTAATTAGAATAGAAGTTGCCAGTAAGTAAAAATAAATTATATATATCCTCATCCATGTTTTCAAAAGGGTAAAGTAATGCAAATAATCAAGAAGATAAAAATATAAAATTAAGCTGTGTTCAATTAAGTGTTTGCATGGGGCTGATGCAAAAAAGTAGTCATTAAAAGTAGTCTGAAAATCCTTTGAGTTGTGTCAGAAACGTAAGTCCTGCAAGCAGGACATAGCAGATTGAGCTTCAGGTTATTGATGATAATCATTGTTATACATCACAGTAAAACAGTGCCTTGATTTCTTGAAGTAGTGGAGATGACGAATAATGAGCTCTTCCCCTACCCGCCTTCATTGTGATTGGACTTCAAAGGAGGGAAATTTTCATTCCAACATTTATTTCTTTTTACTTCTTTCAGAAATGATGGAAGCATTTTTGATGGGCTGGTGGAAGAAGATGACAAAGATAAAGCAAAAAGGTAAGTTTTTAAGTTATTTAAAGCTAATATACTTGTTCTATACTTGTACTCTTTAACTTAGCAGTGTCATTTCTAAACAATAAAAATGTGATAGTTTTTAAAATAACCATGTTACTCAACAGCATTTCTTTTACTGTTATTTTTCAGATACATTGTGTATTTCTAACCGTGGTTCAATTATTTGTGTTTTATGAAAGGGTGCTTTGTTCCAAAAGCTTTGCTGCACCCCTCCATGAGGAGAAAGCCATTCTTCAGCAATGGTGTCTGAGATACGGAGTAGGTGTTTTTGTGGCATTTCTCACAGCAGATATCCTTAAGTGGCTGTTTGCATCAGGAACCTGGCAATAGTATGCAGCTCTTACATAAGGAAGTTTCATAATTGTTATAAAACATTTTCTCTTTTGTTTTTCAGAGTGTCTAGAAACAAGTCTGAAAAGAAACGTCGAGATCAGTTTAATGTCCTTATCAAAGAACTGGGTTCCATGCTTCCGGGTAATGCTCGGAAGATGGATAAGTCCACTGTGCTGCAGAAGAGCATTGACTTTTTACGGAAGCACAAAGGTAATTATTTGTAACAGTAAAAAATATTTGTAAATTCTTAAATTTTTAAGTGATATTCAACTAGTACATAAAATATTAATAATTTTGCAGCTTTAAGGAATTTGTCAAAAAAACGTGAAATGTTCCTGAAGAAAGATATTCTTAAGAACACAATTTAAGTAGCAGAGATGTAACTGTGTTTTTGCTAATACTTTGCAAAAACCACTACTTTTTTTTTTTCCCTGGTAATTGTCAAAGAAATAATTTCATAAAGAGAAGCATTTATTTTTGAAATTACTTCAGGGTTTTTTGTTCTGTACAGACACTGGTGCTAGTGTCAGAGTTTTGCTTTACAGGAAAACTGCTGATCCATTGCTCTGGAAGTACCTGTTGGAAATACTTATTTTGATAGATAAACCTGCTTTGAATGGCTGGTTTGTCTCTCTAAATTCTACATAAAGAAGATAAATCACTGAGAAAGCTAGTCTAAGATAAATTAGTGATCCCCCTATTCATGTCAGGTGCCTGCACAACTGGCTGCTTAAACAAGGATGGTAAGGCAATAGGACATTGTGGTCTCCAGCAAGTGTTCTTGGGTAGGTTGTTCGATGAGAAAAAGTGAAATGTGGTGGGTGTACAGACTAGGAGCATTTTCTTTTTTTCCTTTTATCTGGGAAAAAGCCCCCCAAAATCTATAAATACTTACAGCTTTTTATTCAACACTGTAAGTTTCAAGACATACTCACTGATGTATAAACCAGTGAGTGTATGTGTGTTTTCTTTAAATGTCTTGAGAAATGTCAAAATTATCAGTATTTTTGAACATCCTCGCTATGTTTTGTTCCTCTGGTTATTTGCATCAGCTGATGGTGGGATATACCCAGATATGTTGTACTGAAGTTTGTTGCAGGTTGTTATTTTTGTCACAAAAAAAAATTCTTCCACTAAGCATACACTTATTTATGGCTGTTAGATATTATGTATATAAAAAAAGTCCTGTTCCTTCTCCTACACTTGTTCTTAATGTGGCACCTTGTGGTTCACACTGCCAAAAACAAGATTAAAAATTGAAGAAAATGAACTCTTCTTCTAGTTAACCCATTTCCTTGGATATTTTCTGAGCATGTTAACTAGAAAGCAGTAGGGTCAAAAGAAATAACTATAACATTATTAAATAAAATAAGTAAAACTATCAAATGGAAGAATAGTTATGTATTTATCTACAGTATATGTGTCAATTTAAGGTATGAGAAATGTTTTTGCATGCTCTAGCATGTTGCTTCCGTTAGTTTTATGGTTCCACTAGCACCAGATGTGTACTGAATATTGCCATTGAAATTGTAAACATAAGCATTTAAATAAAAAGGGAGGGGAGTATAATTTTTGTGAGAAATCATAGGTTTGGGGATTTTTTGGCAATTAAATATTGATTATATTGTTTTAATTTTCTGAGGTGCATTTGACTCATAACAAAAAGAAAAGCAGTATGAAGGCTCCTTTTCTGCAAAAGTCAGTTCTTTAGGTTCTAAGGCCTTTGTGACAAGTGGTTGTTACAAAATCACTTTATTTTGTATTGATGATTCCTGAGATAAACTATAGAATTCAGACTGAACATGTGTGTCAGCCAGCCAAGAGCACCAGTCATACTTTTTTCTTCAAAGTGCTTTCTGAGATTATTTTTTATTTTGTTGGATAAACAGGCAAAAAGCAGCTCTGGAGATGGATACCTTTTAGGGCATGGCACTTTTGTCCTTCACTTGCTGTGACAGGGTGCAGCTCTGTGTGATTGCACATACCATATTAAGGTCACTAAAGCCCTGGCTGCCAGTGCTTACTGGCATTGCTCTGCACTGGTTTACATTAAAATGTTTTGGACAAAATGCTGGCAAAGTTCAGATGAATATTTTACCTCCTGAGATGCTTGGATATGTTACAATGAAGGAGTAACCTAGCAATAAATGAATTGTTCAGCACTGAGTAGCTGCTTTACTGTTGAAATACTACTGTGTTTAGCCACCAGGTTTTGATTAACTGCGTTGCTTCTGGTTCTTTCTGGACCATTTCCACATCAGCCAAGCTTAGTACTCTGGCCGCAGTTCCAGATGAACTATCTGAGCTGGTTATTGGCCAGGGTGGATTCTCTTTCTCACTGGGAAAATACAGCAGGCTAAGCACATTGAAGTTATATTACTGGGAGCTTCTCCTTGATGAATGCTGCCAATTATATTTCTCTGAATTTGTAAACAAGAAATTGTTGAAAATTGGTAAATACCAAAGAATTTAACTGCTGCTCATTGCAAGTAGTAGACTGATACTCCTACAACCCATAGATAAAGGGTACAGATCTAGGCCCAGCTGGAAATCTGTTTTGAGAGTTCACAGGGCTGATGCAAAGTTAGGTCAGATACAGGACTTGAAGACTGGAGTTTAATGTGCAAGCTTGGTTACGCTTCTCTGTCTGGTATCTAGCTTAGGAATGTGACCTTACTGCCATGTATCTTTAAGTGCAACATTCTGCCAGAATTTTTAAGCATTTCTCTGAAGTTACCAAGTGAAACAAGTCCTTTCTGTGTTACTTTGGCTCTGTTTTCCAGTGTCATACTTGTTCTAATTACGGAAAATGTCAAAGAACACCTGTACTTGTGATAGGATATTTCAGACTGGGTTGTTAAAGGCACAAACTTCAACTTTTGTTTAGCATATATCTGTTCTGCTGTAGAAGACTGAATGACTTTTTTCTTCCTTTTTCCTTTGTTTTCCTTTGTTCTGAAGTAGGATAGTTAAAAGGGCAAGAATGAGCCAATGAATCAGACCTTTCCAGTTCAAAAGGGAAGGTTGTCTGTGTCCTGTGGACTGAATGCATTAAGTACCTTGAATTTTGCCTGTACTTTGGTGGCAGAGCATTTCATTTCCATGTCCTTTGACTTACCCCTCAGTATTCATTATCTTTGTTCTGACTGAAAAATTAGATTTGGGTTTATACTTAGGTTTTCTTTATTCTCCAGCCTGCTCTTCCTGCTTTGTGGTATCATTGCAAAACAGATAGCAAAAGCCTGACCAATGTATAACTTTTATGAGATCTGATAATGGCAAATTCTTATTTGTTGATACTTCTTTAACTTCTTCTTGCAGCTTCCCACTTATAGCCAATTTCTTGTATGATGTTGCTGTTGTTTGCTGTTTATTTAGTTAAGTCTAAAGCTCTTTTGTAAAGTTTTACCCCTTTGGTGTGGGAAACAAAATTATGAACTGTTCCAGCCCTTTGCATATTTAACTCACTTCTAGGTTTTCTGGCTCTTTGAGCTGTCTGAACTAACACTCTAGCTTACGGTCTTTTTACAGACTTGTCCTTTAGAAACCCAAAGCCGTAAAGACACAGTTTGGTTCATTTGATTTGTCTAAATACTCGATTGCTTGTTCAAGGTTGTGTTCAAGCCAGCACTTCTGTGATGCCTTTGTTACTCATCCAGACTGAAACACTTCTGGTTTCAGTTCTCAGTCGATAAGGAAGCATCAGTTTCAGAACCTGATGTCAGACTTTGCTTAGCAGCCGTTGTTTCTCTTGCCTGCATATGGAAAGTTAGTTATATATTTCTCAACTCCTGCAGGAATCTCTGCTCAGAAGTCACCTATGTCAAAATCCATCTATGTCTATGTAACAGACGGAATTCTAGAGTGGAGTTTGTCATACAGCTCTTAACAATCTTTGTTGAAAACGTACTCTGCTTTAAATGTAACTGGAAAAGAGTAGGAAGAAGAGAAAGGACAACGACACTTCTTAGGGCAAGGGTTAGAATGACAAGGATTGGCCAAGATATCAGAGGATTAGCCATTTTAATGGCCTAAACTGTTCAGGAATTTTGGCATTCTAAATCTTTGTAAACAACATTCTTAATAAAATGTTTTATTATAGTCTCAGATGAAAGAGATTTTTCCATTATAAAAAATCCATTACTTAATGTAATTCACTTCAGTATTACCTTGAACTCTGGCAAGACTGTAGCAGAAGCTGCTTGAAGGAAAGAGAAGACAAATGTATTAAGACATGGTGGAGAAGACATTTATCTTCTTCTTAAGGAACAACATCTATATGTGAAGAGTGAACAACAGAGGAAACTGGACAACTTGCTACTATTCTTTAACTGTGTATATGTATGTAGCTTAGTGGGAAAAATGGCTTTTGGAGGTATGAATCCTTATACTGTATATATGTTTGATTTTAGAAATTACTGCACAATCAGATGCCAGTGAAATTCGACAGGACTGGAAACCAACATTCCTTAGTAATGAAGAGTTCACACAGTTAATGTTAGAGGTATATTTTTTCTGTTTTTCTGGGAGTAGAACTATTACTAGGAGGAACAGTTTGTTGACATATCTTTTTATTTTCATATTTTAATTATAAATATGTTTTCATGAAAATAGTCAAAATTCCTATCTATGCAGTATTTAAAAAAATTTGCAGTGTTTCAGAAAATCAAATCAGATTTTCTTTTAACTGCATTTTCAATTACATAAAACGTAAAAACAGAGCAAGTCCATAAATTAACATGTTTACTGTCTAAGTGGTTATTTTAAGTTATCAACACAAGGAAGGTACTAGATGAATAAAGAACTATTATGCATTAATTAAAATCCTAATTATGAAAACAACTCAACACATTCATGGAACTTGTGAGCAATAAATGTTTAATTTCTTTACTTGTTACGCATTCCAAAACTGGTATGAAAGCATTACTTTGCTGAAGATTACAGGAATAGTTACAAAAATACTAGAAATAAACTTTCAGTATAAGCTGTCATTTCCTTGGAAATGAGTGTAAGTAATTTATATCTTGTTAGTGAAATAATTATTAATAAAATAATATATAATGGCCAGTCTTTGGAAACGAAGAAGCAGGGAAGGTCTTTACACCTTCCAGCCTGCGCATTGGATTTTTTAGGTGAGACACAGTGTGCGCGGAACTGAGCCCACCCTTTAATCCTAAGGTTCATCTGCCGGGGCCAAGCGAGCTTGGACGGTGGCAGTGAGGTCCTCAGGACGTAGATGGATTGCCTTACAGGGCTAACGAGCTCCATCTGCCCGGGGAGTGTCCTAACCGGGAATCGAACCCAGGTCTCGGCGTTGACAGCGCCGCGTCCTTAACCACTTCACCACCAGGGACACTCAATTATTAATAGTAGTTAAATAAAAAGTATTATAAATGAACAAACACTTTTTTATTATCATTCCACAGGTAAAACTTCTATTTGATGGACACATATAAAAAGTGAAAGGTTCTGATTTTCTGTACTTAAGTTTTAAAAAAGTTGTCTGATATAAGAAGTTTTTTTGAAGATGTGAGCTTTAAAATTTCCTATTTAGAAATACAGTTTCGTCAGGCATTTTTTGGTAGTGTTCAGCTACAACATTGTGTTGTGTTCAGAGGAAAGAAGTTTGAGTTCAGTGGAAGATAAGGCAGTCAGAACTGTATCTCACAGGTTTCAAGTCACAGTAGAATCTCACTACAAGCTTCTTTCATTGAGATTTAGAGATACTGAGATTTTTAAATACTGAAATTCATTAATTTTGCTATCTCTTTACTTTTTCTTCTCTTAGTTTATCCACATCTTCTTGCTTTTGTCTCTAGTTCATTTTTATGTGTTTTCTGAGTTTTAAAATGATGATGGAATTAAAAATAACAAGCAGGCAAAGTGGGAGTGGGGGAAAACAGTGGCTAGCTATAGATGTTCTTGCTTTTGAAATTACAGATTATTTAACAACAGAACAGTTTTGGAATTGTAATGCTCTTAGTGTAAAAGCAAGTCTAAAAATTTTTAGGAGAGAAAGATATTGCCATTTCTATAATAAACTAGACTAAAATTGATCTGTGTGATTTTCTGTGTTGAATATAGCTTAATGTATTTAGTGTGTTCTATTTCTTTTTATTTAACTGCCCGTTATGTTTAATTTCAGGCTCTTGATGGTTTTTTTTTAGCAATTATGACAGATGGAAATATAATATATGTGTCTGAAAGTATAACTCCCTTACTTGAACATTTGCCAGTAAGTACAAATTGCTTTCAGTAACATATCGTTTTGTCTATGGTTGGTGTTCTGCTATGAGTACTTATTAGTCACTGGCCTGTTTGGCATTATGGTACAGATGTATGCTTTGTTTTAATATTTCTGCTTTTAGTTCAGCACAACTCCTTCCTACTGGTCTGTCTCCTGTATTAAACATTTTCTTTGGAAATGCGGAATGCAGTTGGCTCTCGGTTAGACAGGATTATGATGCTAGACTAGCATCAGTGTATGTTCAACATAACTTAAGTAACACAGTTCACTGCAAGAGACCCTTCAGAGTTCACATCTATCACAGCCTCTACATGAGTCAGAAGAATATTGCTAAAGATCTGTATAATTGGAATTTTTTAAAACTACTTTTTACTTCTTTCTTGACAAAGCACTCTGATAAGAAATACATTGCTTCTGGTCCTGTTTTTTAAATTAGGTATATACTTTAGTGTCCTAGTTAGAGCCCTTTAAAACAGCACATTTAGGGTTTATCATGTTCACTCATTTTAGTCTCAGTGGCATTGCTCACTTGTAAATTTAACATTCTAGTTTTTAAACTTACCTTTGAATAATATTATTCTGAAGTGAGGCAAATTAGTTCTTAAAAGTGCTAACAATTGATGAGTGAAACGGAGTTCTTTTCTAGATAAGAAATACAAGGTGTTGTTAAAAGGTAGTTGTCTTACTGTGATAAGAGATTAAATAAGTTCCCCTAAGGTATGTGTGATAACAGTCTGAGAATGTTTAAAAATGTGCAGGTAATTGTGATTTTTTGGCTTTTCTAGTAAAATTTCCAAGTTCTCAGAGGCACCTTTGTTCTTTGTTTTTAGATGTGATTTATGTACTCTAAACATATGATCCCTCTTTTTTAGATACTTAACCCAGTACTCTTATGGATATAATCAGTTGTTCAGTTTTGCTGCATTCATATCTGTTGTTCCCAGTTTTGAGTACGTAGTTGTGGAACTGATTAGAAAATGTGGTAACTGGCAACTCATCCCTTCACAGTAGCTGATTCATCATCTCTCAGTAGAACAGGGGGAGGCAGATGGAGGGTAAAAGTGAGAAAAATTGTGGGTTGAGATAAAGACAGTTTTATAGGTAAATCAAAAACCATGCATGCAAGTAAAACAAACCAAGGAATTCATTTACCACTCCCCATGGAGCAGGCAGGTGTTCAGCCATCCCCAGAAGAGCAGGATCCATCATGCGTAATGGTGACCCGGGATGACAAACACTGTCATTCCGAATGTTCTCCCCCTTCCTTCTTCTTCCACCAGCTTTACATGCTGGGCATAATGCCATATGGTAGGGAACATCCCTTTGGTCACTTTGTGTCACCTGTCCCGGCTGTATTCCCTCCCAGCTCCTTGTGCTCCCCCAGCCTCCTTTTGGGTGGGGTGGGGTGAGGAGCAGAAAAGGCCTTGGCTCTCTGTAAGTGCTGCTTAGAAATAACTAAAACACCCCTGAATTATCAGCACTGCCCCATATTCTCCACAGCCCCATATCTCCACAGTCCCATACCAGCTGCTGTGAAGAAAATTAACTCTATTCCAGCCCAAACCAGCACAAATGTATTCATAAAATCAATTACAATTGGATATGGTTATTGGTTACATAATAACATATGTAAAGTACGGAGGATTGTCTTTTGTTCCAAGGTATCATTTCAGTGTACTGAATGCCACCAATGTGTTACAGTGCCCTGGAATAACACCCTGTAATTTCTACTTTAAACGCTCCTTTACTTGAAATTGTTGCATCCCAGGGAGGTTAATACAAACTCCATTGCTCTTTAACAAGTATGTATATCTGCTGTGTTCACGGTAGTTTTCAACAAATGGTTTGCAGTGTCAAATTCAAGGCAAAACAGAGTGAGATTTTTGTCTTGCAAAATATTCATGTGTATTCCAGCAGGTGGCTTTGTTGAGTCAGTAATGAACTGTGGAATTGTTGTGCATTAAAATAGTAGGCTTTGTGACATTGTATGTCTTGCGTTAGTTTAATGCTTATTAAATCTTTTTCTTATTAAATATTTTTCTTTTAGTCTGATCTTGTGGATCAGAGTGTATTTAATTTTATCCCAGAGGGGGAACATGCAGAAATTTATAAAATATTGTCTTCTCATCTGCTGGAAAGTGATTCATTGACACCGGAATACTTAAAATGTAAGTAGTTATTTCAGGTTAACCCCAGTGGGCAGCTCAGCCCCGCACAGCCGTTCGCTCCCTCCTCCCAGTGGGATGGGCAAAGGGTAAAAGTGAGGAAAGTTGTGGGTTGAGATTAAGACAGATTAACAGGTTAAAGCAAAACTGTGTGCACAAGCAAAGCAAAATAAGGAATTAATTTGCTACTTCGTGTTGTTAGGCAGTTCAGCCACCTTCAGGAAAGCAGGGTTCCATCATGTGTAATGGGTAATTTGGAAGACAAATGCCATAAGTACGAATGCCTCCTACTTCTTCCTTTCCTCAGCTTTTATTGCTGAGCATAGTGTCTTACAGTATGGGTTATCCCAGCTCTCCTGGCTGTGTCCCCTCCCAGCTTCTTGTGCATCTCCAGCCTTTTCACTAGCAGAGTGGTGAGAGAAAGAGAAGACCTTTGGACTAAGTGCCGCTCATCAATAACTATTTTAGTCACAAATCCAAAACACAAAACCATGTAAACTACTATGGAAAAAGCCCTATCCCAATGAAACCAGTATGGTAGTTGTGTTAAAAATTATCTACTTTGTATCATATGTGATCAGTTTTTCCAGTGTTAATTAAGCAGAAGCATATGCCTTAGAGCCCTGAAGAACAGAAGCACTGTTTTGTGTCCCCTCCCTAAGACTAGAATTTTCAACATTTCATTCCCGTGTATTAGAAATGTTCATCTTGTTTACAGAGCTTCTATAAAGACAGTTGTAGCAGTTGGCAAGAATAAAAACAGAGCACATGCTTAAGTGAACTTTAGGTTTAGGGCATCTTCATCTTCAATATAGCTCTAGTTCTGAGAGGTTTTTTATGTCATTTATATTCAGACCCTACATGCACAAATTCTAAAGAAATTCTTTTATTTTGGTTAGTTAATGTCATGCTGGTTAAAGGCAGAGGCTGTAGCCAGTTGTAATCACAACACTTACAGTATCACAATATGTACGCTGCCTAATTATTCCTGCTTTCCATTGCATGTTGACCATGTGCTTCATCAAACATGTGGCCTATTAATTTGTTTATTTTTTTTTTCAGCAAAAAATCAACTAGAATTCTGTTGCCATATGCTGCGAGGAACAATAGATCCAAAAGAGCAACCTACATATGAATATGTAAAATTTATAGGAAATTTCAAGTGTTTGAATCATGGTAAGTAAATTCAGCAATGAGAGTGGAATACTTAGGCAGCTCCACAGCTAAACCAGGTTGGTACCATTGTGCAAAACGTAATGGTGAACTAAAATTGGTCTTTCCAAAGAAGAACTTGAAGCACAGTGATATTAACTCTCTATACTGGTTTAATGAAGAAAAACTGGTATTACCATTTTTATCCGTTGGGTAGTACAGGTCTGTGTGTTTGGACGCAAAATGTAGTGATTATGCTTAATACTTTCAACTGGGAAATATAATGTAGGTCTGTCCCGCCACTTCATTTCTGTGCTTTCACTTGGCAGCCACTCAGATGAGTGGATGGACCAGTACAGTTTTCTACTCTGAGTTCCTACTTTCCATTGTAGTTATTTTTATTAGTTATATACTAATATGTTTCCTCAGTACTGTATTTCTAATCTGTTTGGCCAGGCTGTGCTGACTGTTTACTTGAGTGGCATGTTTATTGGCCCAGACAAGTGGATTGGGCAGTGTAGTCAGTAGTAGATCTTGATAAAGATCACCACCTAAAACATTACCAAAACCAGAATTTTGGAAATAAATCTGTGGAGGTTTTATGTGATACCAGTATTTTTCTCATAAAATGGGAAGAGGTTGAGTCTTAGTGCCAAATGCAGTTATGTAATATTATAGGAAAGACAAGAAACAGTCCTGAAAAGGCCAAATACAGTGCGAGTCTTGGAATGAAGAACTGGGAGAGTGCAGACCTATCAGTTGCAGTTCAATATTGGGAAATATTTCAGAACAAATAGTTAAACTATCTATGCATTTCAGGAAGCTAGCAAGGAATGGCAAACATTTTCAGGATGAATTTTTCAGGTAAAAATAGCATCAGATCAATTCAGCTGCTTCTACCAAAGTGTAACACATTGTGTGGATAAGAGGATAAAACAAAAGTAAGTGATGGACTTTTAAAATATGTTTGTGTCAGTTATCGTATTCTGTTCTCACAAACATGGAAGCAGATAGTAATTGGAATTGCTGGAGAGACTGGTTGGAAAGGTTACCAGTGTTCTGGTACTGTCAAAATGGAGTTTTAACGCATGACTTCTGGATTTCATCAGTATAGTGGAATGTAGCTTGCAATCATGAAATGATTCAAGAATGGTAAAAACAAGATAAAATTCAGCCCCAAATTTAGAAAATTTTGGGCTAAAAAGAAAAATTGCCTAAGAACAAATGTGAGATACTTCATTTAGGAATATCAAACTATATGGATGGGGATGGTTACAGTCAGCTAGATAGCAGTCCTTTAGGAAAAGGAGTTACTGTGGAATGTAAACTGAACACGACTAAATCCCCATGACCAGTCATCAAATTGTGAAATTGTAAAAGCCTTTCTAAAATATATTTTAAACTACATTAAATAAACCCCCTGCACTTCTTAGCACTCATATGTCTTCATCCAGTTTTTGACACTTATTTGTCAGAATAAAGCAGGCAGGGAGAGTTCAAAGTACAACAACAAAAGCAAGCAGAAGTTTAAAAATCTAACTTATGAGGCAAGATAAACTCTAAAGAATAAAGGACAAGGGCTAAGATAAAGAGGAAGGAAATTACCTCCTTTCTGATGGAAAGAGGAAGGATATGTAAGCTTGCATTGCGTGTAGAAACTTCAGTAGGGGTTCTGATCTAGAGCTGAATTAAAACTAGTCAGGCTTTGAGAAACCTGGTAGTGTTTTGAAGTCACCATTATTAGAACTTAGTGAAGATGAACAAAATTGATAACTGCTGGCAATTAAAGATAAGGTTAACCTGTTTTGTGGTTTAATCCATCCTTTGCCTCCTTATGACTCCATCTCTGTGATTCAGTAAGTGGAATTTGTGCTGAGCTCAGTGTCTTGAGCTCCTGATTCTTTCACATACATAATTGTATGTCTTCAGCATGTGTTGCTTAAATGCGATGGAAGTCTAGAAAATAAATATCTCAGAGTTCAAAAGGAAAAGTTAGCAAAACCTGATACAAAAGATAAATTTTAAAGATTTTTTTTTTTAAGAAAGTGTAATCCAGTCATTTTTAGTAGTTACCAAAGATTAGAGTTTTTATTAGTTTCTTAAAAATGCTGTCAGATAATACCATATTAACTGTAATTTTAGTTCTTTGGGAAAGTTACTTGATGGTTGTGTTCCCATTACTACTCTATAACTACTGTTCCTGTGCATATAGATATAGATATGTAGCGCTTTTTTTAATGCACGTTAAGTCACAAGCAAACCACACTAGGTAAATATTGGGCCATTTGTCTTGTGATATTACTGCCATTTTCCTCTGTGCTTACATTGTCTTCTGTGTTGCCCTCTTTTTCTCTGTCTTCCCTCAGTTTCCAACTCAGCGCACAATGGTTTTGAAGGAACTATTCAGAGATCACACCGGCCTTCATATGAAGAGAAAGTTTGCTTTGTAGCCACAGTTAGACTAGCTACACCTCAATTTATCAAGGTATGTACAAGTGAAATCACCTTTATATAATTATTAAAAGGGCTCTAGATGGAAAAACTTCAGAGAGAGTGGACACAATGTTTAAAATATTAATGAAAACCATAAGCAATTTTATTATATGAAACTGAGAGTGCCTGCTTCTTCAAACAGTATGCAGAGTATCAAAAAACGTTATGGTGAATGCTAATTCTAAGTAGTCTTAAAAAACAGTAATGTGCAAGAAATAAATTTGGAAGAAGTCCACAGGAATTGTTTAAAATTAACTTAAAATGAAAGATTACATCAAGATTCCACTTTCACTGGAGAAATAATTAATTTTAATTGAAACTTGGATGTGAATTTTGTGTTGCGGATGGTCCTGCTGCAGTTTGACACAGAAGTAAATCTGGGAGGGCTTAATGAAAGCTTGCATTGCTTGTCAGTAAAGAAGAGTTGGGTATGAGGTAGTAGAAGTCCTTTGTTTTGTTTCAGTGCAGTTATTCAGTAACTCAGTTGCTACAACATTTTGTTAAACTGCTAGTGTACAGTGTGAAGGTTTCTTTCCACGTTAAAGATTGGATGCATATGAAATCACTATATCACTAAGTATTATCTTGTTCCTCAACAAAATCAGTCAAAAAAAATACTCAGGATACAGTACAGTATAGTCTATGATTGTGATTCAGATTACATGTTTTATGCAAATATATGATTAAAGCTACAGGATAGTCCACTATCTAACATTTGTTCTTGGACTTTAGTAATGCCATGAAATGTATGTGACCCATTGTTGGGCCCAGCTGTTGTCTGTAACACAAGAACTCAGAACATTTAAAGATTCTGACTCTAAGTGTAGAGCACTGATGACTTGAGCTGCTGACTGTGGTAGCTTCTGAAGACATGGTTTATATACTTTGCACTTCAAAAGTATAGTAGGAGCCTGTGGAGAAATCATACAAACATCTTCAGGTCTGTCAGGCTCAAGAGGAATTGGGTTTCTCCAGACACTATTCCAGAGAAAGTTGGTTGTTTATTTTTCTTGAAGCTATGGAAATCTTTCATCTAACACTTTCCTTTCCATGCAGGTCTAAATAATGTTCTCCTGTTATGCCTACAGTTGGTAGAGGTGTTAAATGTCGGATTTTTGCTTCACGAAATACTTGGGAAAAAAAGACCAACCGACATTTGCAAATACTTTTGTCTTTTAAAGTCTGATTGTTTATAGTAAAACTTCTATGTTTCCTACTTCTGGAAGTTCAGGAACATCCATTTATGATCTTCAGGTCTCTCAGTCTCCTGTGGGCTGAAGCCTTACAGATTATACTCTGGCCAAAGTTTGATTCCTGTTCCTGAACCTCTGAGCCCTTAGTGCCCAAGGAAGTTTTCAGCGCTGTTCATCTGGGAAATCTTCTTGTGATGAAGACTAATATTAGAGTGAAGCCTTAATCTGACAATACCTGTTTATACTCTTCTGATACCTTCTGTTGAGATTAGCATTGACTAGACTCTAGCAAATAAGTGTATATCAGGAACTTTAGCATCCAAGTAACTTCACTAACAGATGCATGATGCAGCTAGTAATGAGATGTGTATTTTAGTAGTTGATTGCCTTCCTGCTCATCTGTCAGTTACTCTCTTTATTTCAGATGGTATCTGGTTCTGGATTTTTTTTTTTTCCCTAGAATATAATTTCTCAGGAATATGCAGTGCTTTTTTCACCTCTAAAGTTCACATTTTTATGTTATGCATATGGCCCTACCACTTTTGTAACAAATTATTCCACAGATTTTACTCCCCAGGGAAGGCATTTGATTATATTCATCAAAACATAGAATCCTATCAATAAGGCGGGATTAATCCAGGCAAAAGGATTCTTTCTACCGGAATACCTTTTGTTACAGATGAAAGTCCTTTCTTTTCTAGATGGCTTGTTGACCACTTCAACAACATGTCTTGTTGAACAAGCTGGCTTCTGCCCAGGGGTATTTTACAGTGCAAATCATTAATATAAATGCAGAGTAATTGGATACTAACCTGCTTCCTCCCTAACAATGATGTTTTTACTGTGATTTTACTGCTTGCACTTCAGTGATTTTTACCTTTCTTTTGACTTGTGCCAACATTTTTACATTAAAAGAAACAAATCAAAAGTATATCTCAAGGATATACTCTTGTTCTGTCATTTCTCTTGCTTTACTGTGAGTGGTGCTTTATTAAATGCTGTAATTTTAGGAAGGTGGATGAGCTTTGGGTTTCAGAGGTAGTTTCAGGTTTGAAAGTTAAATCTTGCTAACTGGAATTCACATCAAGTATCATAAGTTTGTGCCCAGAGTGGTTTTGTTCATTGCCTCCATCTGATTCATCCATCACTCCTTCACTTTCTAAGTCATTGTGTTTAAGGTTTTACACTGATGAAGGTGAGGAAAAACATTGCCTGGATAGGTTCACTTTTTCCTTTCACAGAAAGAAAACTTAGAAATAGCTGTTTAAAAAAGTGCAAAATACCACCTTAAACTCTTTGCATTATAACCTGAAAGAATGAAAAGCAAGGTGGTCCCTTTGCAGAAACAACAGTTAGTCTTCTACTGTATTTTTCCTCAAGAGTACTTTAGTCATAGATGTTTGCAGAGCAGTGTGCTCATCCGCTCACACCTGCCATGAATATTATGTCAGTTCAGCAGCAGCTTCCATATTGCAGTCTTTGGAAAAGACTTGTAGTATCAGATCATCACTGTGTTCCTGGCAGTGGGAATGCCATTGCAAGCTCCTACAAATGACAAATTGTGTGCAGGTATCCAAAAAAGAAAGATTTACTGATCTCTAATTTTATTGTAACTTCTTTGGGGGGTGTATTTGTATGTGTGCATGTATTTCATCATCCATCTTCATTGTGGTAAGGTAGTACTAGAGGAGTTTGCAAAAGAATTGACCGGCTTGGGATATGTGTGGTTTTGTTACTGTCTCTGCATGAGGCACAGTGCTTGGTGGGGCATCTTTATCTCTCTGGAAGGGGACAGTAGAAGTTGAGTGATGTGCATTTGTATGTTTCAGTATGGAATACATTTAGAACAACATGCAGAGTACCTTGAGGTTTTGTTCTAATTGTGGCAATACAATCATTCTCTTAATGAGTTCCAAACATAAGAATAGTGAATTATTTGTAGTACGTGTCTTTACCCTCAAAGAGATTTAGAGTACTCCGTATTCACTAAAAATGGAAGAATCCTATTCCTAAATTCAGAATAATGTGATCATTTTACTAAAGTTTTTACACATTATAAACGTAGACTAATCAGAGTGTCTGATGGGAACGTTTCATCTCTTCTTTAGCCTATTAAAATTTAAAATCATAACTGCAGGAACTATTGATTTCTGCTTGTACTACTGTGTTTGTAGATACTGAGCTTGAGTTTAATCTCATGCCATGGTTAGTCCATTTAAATCAACCAAGTGTCAGCCTGGCACAACTGAGGTTAGATTCTGTCTCACTACTGTGTGTCTAAAAAAGCAAAAACAGTGAATCTGTTTAAAATAATATAATTAACGTGGAGTTATCTACTAACTTTAGGTAAGTCTGAATTTTCAAAGAGCTTATGAATTAGAGTAGTTTTGAGAGAGATTTTTATTTTTTTTTTACTTTTTAGGAAATGTGCACTGTTGAAGAACCCAATGAAGAGTTCACATCTAGACATAGCTTAGAATGGAAGTTCCTGTTCTTGGATCACAGGTGCAGTTCCTTCTATGTATAGCAGCAATAGTAGCTGAATCACAGTGGTGGCTATAATATTTAGAGTTCACTAATCAGCATACATATACTCATAGTTTGTGTTGGGTTTAATTTTTAATTTTTTTCAGAGCACATACTATAAACAAGAAAGCTTATGTAATTGAATAGTTTTGGTTTGGTTTGGGGTTTTTTTGTGTGTGCATGAAAATAAAATGACATTATTTTTTTTTATTAATTAGGGCACCTCCCATAATAGGCTATCTTCCATTTGAAGTTTTGGGAACATCAGGCTATGATTATTATCATGTGGATGATCTAGATAATCTGGCAAAATGTCATGAGCATTGTAAGTACAACTAAATCTCTAAAACGAGGAAGTTTGTTAAATTGTACTACTGTTCTGGTGAAAATCTGTGATATATTTGAGTGAAGTGTCTTTCGTCCCATTCAGTTGATGTTATAGTACAGCTGATCTTTATTGATATTTTGTCTTTTGATACAGAACTATAAAGGTTTATCTTGTCATTCCAGGGTTTCATTGTGGTAAATTGGAGTGCACAGCTTTGACTAATACTTCTTCAGTTCTACCAGTAGTACTTAAAAGGCTCTATAATGTTTGATAAGTGCAAAAATTGTTTAAACATGTAGTAACATAAGCTTTTTGTTCAGCTGTGTTTTTCTTCATAAAGCTGTATCTAAATTCTTTGCACATAAATTTTTCACAACATGAAAAAAGCCCCCCAAAAATGGAAATTTAAATTCTGCAGTTCTATGAAAAATGCAGCTTACTTTTTTTTTTTTTATTTTTTTTTTTTTTATAGAAAATTTTAAACCAATTCTTAGTCATTGTGATTATACTGGATTTAGATGTGGTTTTGTGCCAGATGAGCCTGGGAAGTAATGGGTTTTTTTATGTGGTTGGAATATTTACAACCTGGAAAGACAGTAAACTTTATTCTTTGTTTTTATAGTAATGCAATACGGGAAAGGGAAGTCATGTTACTACAGATTCCTTACAAAGGGACAACAGTGGATTTGGCTGCAAACACATTACTATATCACGTATCACCAGTGGAATTCCAGGCCAGAATTTATTGTCTGTACGCACACTGTTGTAAGGTAGGTTATTTTTAAAAAAATCTATATTAGAGAAATTCTACTGGCATGGAAGCTGTATTGCTGGTATTTTTGGAGGTAGAGAAATCATAGCAGTTTAAAGAATCATTGGAAAATTTCCTGAGATACAAACAAGGTGGAGTTTGTTTCTTGAGGTGTATTTTTTAAACCATCCAACAATATAGTAGTCATACTTGGTTTGTTCTTCTAGTTACGCAGAAGTTAGAGCAGAAAGACGACGAGAACTTGGTATTGAGGAGTCTCTTCCAGAGATAACAGCAGATAAAGTGAGTTTTTTATATAATTTTATTTTACTTAATTCATACCAAAAACAATACCTAAACAAGCAGCAAAAGTGTTTTGTCCTGTTTGTCTCCCAGTATCATAATTATTTGATCTCTAAATAATATGACCATTTAAAATGATTAAAGAATTCTAGAAAGAGTGTTTGTTTAACTGTATTCTGCCTGTAACACTTACTGTCCTCTTTTCAGGAGTGAATGTGGATGTAGTTATAACATGGCAGCACCTATAAGTTCTTACTAAGATCTGGTTTTGTACACTTAGATTAATAAAAAAATGTTCGTCCTTACTGGAAGTACCAATAACCTGAAAAACCGGGGTCAACACACAAAGATGGCTTAAAGGAATTCACAAGAGGAAAGCAGGAGCAGTTCCATTGTGTGACACTGTAAAATTCAGTTTGAATTAACGTCCTTGGAAGCTCAGTGAATCTTAGATTAGCCATCTTGTGCAGGTGCTCTGTCATGTTTTATTCTGATAGTTCAGAAATGTTTTCCCTTGGCAGTTTAGCAAGTTTCATCTGTTGGTGCTCCTTCCAGTGGAATGAACTCATCCTTTCTCAAAAGAATAAGCAGTTCACTCATTACATGGTTGTTCAGAGTGAACTGAGTTGCTAGAGAAAGCCAGCTCAGTAGTTAGTTTGTGGCATATGTTTGCATCCATTTAGGTTTCTAGGGTTATGTGGCCTTAGTTTCTAAGGATAAAAGCCACAAATGGAAAGTAAGCTTACAGCCATCGAACAGGCCACTACTTCTGCATGGTCACCTGTGTAAGGGGGTTGACTCAAACAGCATGGTCTTAGATATTTTCCATCAAAACATGTATTGTGTACCAAATCAGATAAATAATTGTTGTTTGCGTGTGTCTCTTCAGAGTCAGGACTCTGGGTCTGACAATCACATAAACACAGTGAGTCTCAAAGAAGCACTGGAAAGGTTTGACACCAGCCCCACACCTTCTGCTTCCTCGAGGAGTTCAAGAAAATCTTCACATACTGCAGTATCGGATCATTCATGTAAGCACCAACTGTTGAAAATAGAATTGCCTTCCTGATGAAGGCTTTCTCTGCTTAATGTAGTTAAATGCATAACTAGCAGTTAATAATCTTTTTATGAGAATTGTGCAAGTGAAAATGTCCTTTTTGATGGTTCAGAGATCTGCATGCTACTCTGAAAAAGATTTATACGTCTAGAAGTACCATATCAGACACTAGAACACCCTATTCCAGTCCATCAGATCGCACTATTGTTGGATAGTTAGGGTAAAAAAAGAGGCCAAGCCTTAAGTTTGTGGTTTTTTTTTTAATTATTCATTTAATATGTGATTTGATTATTGTATTACAGAATTGAGATTACTCTAAACATGTCTCTTTCTGTTCTAACTCTTAACATTGTCAGCAACACCAACTAAAATGACAGTGGACACTAGCACTCCTCCAAGGCAAAGCTTATCTGGTCATGAAAAGACTGCACAAAGAAGATCATCTCTGAGCAGTCAGGTAACTTCAGAGGAAAATTTTGTACTTAAACATTGTAGTTGACCTTTAAAAGCTATTGTTAAATCCATTAAACCTTTTATTTTATTTCTTCTGAAAGCACATATTTTAAACTGTAAGAGTTTCGCTTGGAATATGTGACTCTCTGGATTTGCATTGTCAATATGCAACTTTGGTATGCTAGATTTAAGGGAATACAATAATTAAGCATAAATGTATGTAGTTTTTGGCATTTGTGTTTGCAAGATTGTGTATGAATCTTTGCTTTCACTCACACATCACTCACACTTTCTGCAATTCTGCATTTTTAATATACACACACACATATATATATAAAATTTCCAACATAGTGCTGTGTGTGTCCCTATAGAGAATTCATGCAAATTTATGACTCTTAAGAATATTAGTACTTTCATATACTTTCTGAAATCTTGGTAGTGTGAAAAAATGTCATGCTTAATGTACTTGGTGCTTGTTTTCACGTTCAACTAATACATTCACTTCAAAAATAGAATGCTTATTAAAACATGTATTTGTTAATGTAAGAATAAATCAAAGATGTCAACTTCCAAACATGTTGAAGAAGTTGCTCCCTTACTGCAGTTAAGACTTTGAAAACATTTGTAATTGTGATTTCTCTTGTATGCCTACGGCTTTTATATACTTCTAGCAGTGGAAACAAACATTATATATATAAATATTATTTAGATAATCAGCTGCTCTTGTTTTCTTAATTCTTAAACCTTAAATATTAAAGGTTAGATATTTCAGGAAACAGTTTACTAGCTTTAATGATATTTTCATGTGGTGCTGTTTTGGATTTGACGCTTTATGTAAAGAAATACTTCATGTCAAGTATGAAGTTCATTTTCTTATGATTATGTAATAATTTTTTTAATCTTAGTCTTTAAGCTCACAGTCTCTTGGACAACCAGTAGCACAGCCAGTGATATCTCAGCCTGCAACTTTACAGCTTCAGTCTGGCATGACCCAGGTATGGATTAACTTGGTTTATTGTTTATTATTTTTTAAGCATTCTTGTTTTCCTAGAGAACAGTATTCTCCTGGAGAAACTTGAGTTTTCAAGAGTGGCTTGAATGCATGCACTGTTCAGTGGGTAAAAAGTGGGCTGGGTGGCCAGGCCCAGAGAGTGATGATGAATGGAGTTAAATCCAGCTGGCAGCCGGTCACCAATGCTCAGTACTGGGGGCAGTCCAGTTTAATATCTTTACTGGTGATCTGGGTGAGGGGATCGAGGGCACCATCAGTGAGTTTGCAGATGACACCAAGTTCTGCAGGAGTGGTGATCTGCTTGAGGGCAGGAAAGCTCTACAGAGGGATCTGGACAGGCTGAATCGATAGGCCAGTTGTGGGAGGTTCAACAAGGCCAAGTTTTAGGCCCTGCACTTGGGTCACAAAAACCCCATGCAGCGCTACAGGCTTCCAGAAGAGTGGCTGGAAAGCTGCCCAGCAGAAAAGGACTTGGAGGTGCTGTTTTAGAGCAGCTGAACATGAGCCAGCAGTGGTGCCCAAGTGGACAAGAAGGCCAATGATATCCTGGCTTGCATTAGAAATAGTGTGGCCAGCAGGACCAGGGCAGTGAACATCTCCCTGTACTAAGCACTGGTGAGGCCACACCTCGAGTGCTGTGTTCAGTTCTGGGCCCCTCACTGCAAGAAAGACATCGAGGTGCTGGAGCATGTAATTTTTGCTCAGCTTTTAATTTATTAATTGCACTACAGCCTGTGTTTCAGTTTTCAGCACAATTAGGAGCTATGCAACATCTAAAGGACCAGCTAGAGCAAAGAACACGCATGATAGAGGCAAATATTCATCGGCAGCAGGAAGAGTTGCGTAAGATTCAAGAGCAACTTCAAATAGTTCACGGTCAAGGACTCCAGGTGAGTTAGTCTAATACTTACGTGTTTCATCTGTAGAGAATTTAGGCATCTAAAATGAGACTTGGGCACTTAATTGCACAATGTGATCCTCCATATCTCCTGTCAACTGCCATCTGGGCCTAATATTCCTAAAATCCATGATATCTGAAGCTACTGTTCCAGAGGTACCAGACATTTTACTTCTGAATACATATGGAAGTGCCCCAGTGTATTTCTTCAGTGTTGAGCAGCTCAAGCCTAGCTTATGCCTTAACCTAAATGTAAAAAGGTGCAGTAGTTTTTAATTCTTGCAAAGTTTTGAAGCCATTAGAATATTAATCAAAAATCTGCAAGATAAGCATCTATTTCCTATTTTAGTTTGAGAGTGTCAAATTCATGCCTTTTGTCTCCTAAATTGTCCTGACTATCAGGCTGAATGGTTCTACTTTGCATGGTAAACTTAAAGTAGTTACTGAGCCAGAAAAACAAGAAGTCTAGAGGATTCATTACTTAGTCTAGCAGCTGACTACCTGATTTCCGAATTTTTTTCTATTTTAACCAGTATGTATTTTTCTAATTTTGTCATTCCTTTTTCAGCAGCTATGTTTGGATGAAAAGAATGACCCACTTGGGTTTTTCTAGTTAAAGGAAAACCTAAACCAAAAAATTATGACCCCAAAATAAGACACATTTTAAGGAAATATTCCAAATACTTTTGGGTGCGGATTGTGACTAAAGAGTATAAAAAAGTGCTCCCTGGAAGTATTGAGTATGTTGCTTAAATTCTGTTGGAAGAGTAGGAGTTTCTGGCACGTGTCATTTTCAGTGCTCTCTTATATCTAGCATAAGTGTGCCAGCAGTGAAATGCCTTATTGATGTCTCAGAAGGAGAGGTTCACAGCTCTCTTCCCCTGCAGTGTGGAGGGACCTTGTTCAGGAATGTGGAAACTAGAGAAACTATGCATTGTCTTGTTGTAGTCTTGGGCCCAATCTTTTGTAAAGATTGTAAATATCTTTTGTAAAGATATTTTTATGTTGAATTCTGTTTATTACAACTACTTTGGAAAGTTCAGTATAATCATTATGATTCCTTGATTGTCCAGGAAGATTTCGTTCATGATGCTATGCCTGGATCTATTGATTTAGAGGTGTTTTTTTTTTTAATTAGTGTCATTGCTGAAGGTCCTACAAATAGAAATGTAATCTCAAGTATGTTTTGTCTTTAGATAGTTGTAGAATACATTACCAGTGAGTCTCTAAATAGTACTTTTTCTTGAAGAGCAAATATTGAACATTTATGTGTAGAACTCTAGAAATCAGTATTCTGAGTCTTAGCAGTTAGAGTCTCTGAATACTGACCCTTTAACTTGTGAAATTTTTTAAGATGTTCTTGCAGCAGTCAGCTTCTGGACTCAACTTTGGTTCTGTGCAGCTTCCTTCTGGAAATTCTTCAGCTGTTCAGCAGCTTACGCCAATAAACATGCAAGGTCAAGTTGTTCAGACTAGTCAGACTCAAAGTGGGATGAATGCAGGCCATATAAGTACTCCACACATGATACAGCAGCAGCCTTTGCAGAGTACTGCAACACAGGTAAAATTCTCATTATTGATTTTGCTGGATAGAATATATGCTCAAACCCGCGGCTGAAACACATCCCTGACATTCCCCTCTCAGATGTCTTTTGAACAATGTCCTTTGAGTCACTGATTTCTTCATGTTCCAAGCTTTACCATTGAAATGCATTTATGTTCTTGATAATGCAATTTCAGATCTTTTTTTTTAAGACTTAGGCATGTAAATAATTGATAACAAGTAGGTTTTTTGGAAAGACTAGTATCAAGGAAACTTTTAGCTTGCCTTTTTTTTGAATGTCTATGAAATTTTTTGTGACAGAACACATAACATGAGATTTGTGAATATAAAACCCAGTGTCCTGACAGAAAATAACTAGAAAAGCGTAGGAACAGGAGGACTAGTGTATGTTGGTGCTTCTGCAGTTGCATGTTCTACTTTTCAGCACTTTCCATCAGATGTGATAGGTGTGTGGCATCTGTGTATGACATCTTTTTCTTCTGTGAGTTCGTTCGGTTTTTTTCAACTCCATGTAAACCTTTGAAATTGCATTATCTTGTAGTGAGTTCTACAGCTTTACTTTTTATGAAATGTGATTATGTTTGCTTTTTTAAACATGTCACCCATCTCATATCCTGGGAAACATATTGAGCAGCTCATCACTTTTTTCATCTTCTCAGTCATACATGATTTTCCTCTGTCAGAGGTATCCCTGGAGAAGCCTGTTCCTCATGCTGAGCACTTGTAATGGGTTTGACCGTTATGTGTATGGAGGCTCCTTACACATTTGATCTCTGTGGTCGCCTTCCTCTGTACCCTTTTCCACATTTCCATACATTCTTTTTGAGATTTGTAAAGAGGCAGACTAGTGGTGGACAGTGTTACAATCTCAACAATAAGCAAGTTCCAGGCTTTCAAAGTAAGAAATTGCTTGACATGAAGTGCACATTTTAGTCTTAAGTTGGGCACAGAGATGATCAAGGAGTGAAAAGATCATCTTGATGGTCCCATGCAGGGCCAGGAGTTGGACTTGGTGATCCTTGTGGGTCCCTTCTAACTCAGCATATTCTGTGATTCTGGGAATAAAGAGTATGCAAGTACCTGAAAAATCTAGGGAAAAAACCCACAAACCTGAACAGGAGAACAGGTTAATGTAAGAGACTCAGGTGGTCCAGTCCCACCTCCAAATCCTCAGACAGAGGACACCTGCATTCTTTAAAGTAAGAATTAATTTGAACAGAAAAAAACACTGGCAGTTGTGAAGTATGGCTAATGATATTGAGGAGGACAGCTGTAGTACCTGGCTATTTTCAACTTACTATCCCAAAATTTCTTTCCAGCATAGTCAACAAAATGTACTTAGTGGACACAATCAACAGTCTTCTGTTGCCAGTCAGTCACAGAACACAGTCTCAGCACCTTTGTATAACACTATGGTGATTTCTCAGCCAACAACGGGAAATGTGGTCCAGGTTCCTTCTAGCTTACCACAGAACAACCAGAACGCTGCTGCAGTAGCCACTTTTACACAGGACAGACAAATCAGGTAAATCTTCCAGAACAATATTCAAGATGACTTGCTATAATGGTATGCTTATGTAGTTGTATCATATACAAAAGGAACTAAAGTACCATTAAAAAATAAGTGCTTTGTATTTTAACTGTAGAGATACAACTCTGAAGCTAAACTTTGCCCAAAATAATGTTTGCAGCTTTTCAAAACCCATGTTGTTACAGCAAAGTATGACTTTGAGAAATCTGCCTTTCTCAAGTGTATGTGATGCTTCATATATTTCTTTTACCTAAAGGGACTCCAAATGTCTTTTTCTATTAACAGATTTTCTCAAGGTCAGCAACTTGTAACAAAACTTGTCACAGCCCCAGTAGCATGTGGAGCGGTAATGGTACCAAGTACTATGTTTATGGGACAGGTGGTGACAGCTTATCCCACTTTTGCTGCCCAACAGCAGCAGACACAGACTTTGTCAATAACACAACAGCAGCAGCAGCAGCAGCAGCAGCAAAGTCAGCAAGACCATCAGCAGCAGCTCACCACAGTTCAACAACCAGCTCAGTCACAGCTGACCCAGCACCCCCAGCAGTTCTTACAGGTAATAATGCAGAGTTCTCTACAAATTTTTCCAAATTCTGACACTTTCAGCATTGCTAGGTTACCCTAGAGGTGCTTTACCCAAAACCAGAGCACTTAAAGTGAGGTTATTCTGTAGTTGTTCTCTAAGATCTTGTTACTTAAAGAAGAAGGAGTCTTTCCTGCCGTTTTACTCCATGCATTGTCCTATCTTTTCCCCTTTGAGTTGCTGCTCTTAATTGAACATGGGATGAAAAAACAGATGTTTCCCTTTAAAACAACTTGCATTTTCTTTGCATTCACATATTGATGCAATAAGGTATAAGAGATGATGGTCTGGAAAGCAGCACACAGCCCAAAGCAAGACATGTCCCAGTAACATGAGGCATGAACATCTGTCTAGGCTACAGGGGAGGCTGAACTGCAAGTAACCTTGTAAGCAAGAGAGTAGGGGAGAACTTTGTTTTAGTGGACAAAGAAGAGAGATTGGATCAAAAGAGAAGGCAAGCAAAACCCAAAGTCTAGAAATAGGAAATATCAAAAAGAAAAGAAACAGAAGGTAGAAGGAATAGATGGGGAAATCTGCTGACATGTGTTGATTCCACTTGATTCCTGGCACATAGCTCATCCAGTAGCTGGTGTTGGTGAGGGAGATGTAGTGGTGGCTAAAGCACCAGAGGGAAAGTGCCTCCAAGAAGACATCGTTTCCAAAATTTTAATTTTACCTCTGATGTTGCCTTCTCCAAAGAAAGGTAAAGTCCATGTAAATGTAGCTTGTACACCTTAACATTTCAACTACTTTGGAAAAGTAATTTTTAAAATTTTTTTTTAACTCTTTAAGAGTATATGTAATTAAAAAATCTTTTGCAAGTAATCCTTACTATGTGTGGTCTCCCATTTGCACTAAATTTGGGATCCTGTGCATAGGCGGAATAGATACAAATGCAGTAAGTAATTGGAGGCTTAACCTACATTTATATGCACAAGGAATGGATACATTCTGATTAGGACTCAGTACAGCTTTCTTTCACTAGGTCACTGACAGAAAATGTTGACTTGTTGAAAAAAATTTTTCATGGGAACATACCAATTTCAGTCATGCATCAGGCAAATGCTTTTCAGCTGCAAGCTGACTCAGCAAGAGTCACATACCTAGTGATTTGAACTTCAGCACTCACTCATTTATGTAGTGGGAAACTCAAACTGAATCAAACCAGAGTGCAGATTTGAGTGTGTTCTCTGACAAATCAGATAAGTATTTTAACAGTAGTGCTGTTTAGCAGGTTGGTTGCTGTATCTCTCTTTCTTAATTCAAAAGTTTGCACAATTTTGACTTAATTCTGCTGAAACAGATTTGTGAAAAAAGATCTTCAAAGATCTGTTCCTACCCTACAAATTCTAGGCAAAAGTTTAGTATTTTTAATACAAACTATTAAAGTGCTAGAATTTGAAGTGAAGTAAATGCTTCTGCTCAGTGGAGCTTCTTACAGTCTGATTCTGTAGGTGGAACAGTCCATGTAGTTTAGCTTCTGCTGCAGAATGTTTCAGGATTGAGATGTCATAGTGCATTTGTACTCCTTCATTGCTTTTCTTCAGTAAATAATTTTTTTTTTTGTTCTAAGAAGAGTAATATTAAAACTGAGAACCATTTTCAGTAGTAATAAATCTCCTTCCAAGGGGATGTTCGGGTCTGCAAATGCGGCTTTTTTTTTGACTGTATTTTGTCTGTGGGAAATAAATGTGATCTGTGCTAAGTCATGCACCATTTTTTCATTTGACTGCAGTGACAGCTACCTGCATTTATTCAGATAGATTCCTTAAGTCCTGCTGTGCTCTTGTGGTTTGAAATGGAGACATTGCCATGCATTCGTACCCATCATCACAGGAAACTGCAACAACCACTTACACCTGCTTTATTAATTGGTCAAATGCTCTGATTAAATTTACTAGTATGAACTAATCTTTGCATTGTTTGCTCGGCTTAACTGACCAAATCTGAAGTTTATTTTGGTTGAACCCTTATGAAGAGTTTAAAAGGAGCTAGGCCTGTGTTTTCTCTGTGCAGCAGGAAAAATAATCTTTTTTCTATTTCCATGTTCTAGACATCCAGGTTACTTCATGGAAATCAGTCAGCTCAGCTTATCCTCTCTGCTGCTTTCCCACTACAACAAAGCACTTTCACTCAGTCCCACCACCAGCAGCATCAGTCTCAGCAGCAGCAGCTGTCACGACACAGAACTGACAAGATGACTGACCCTTCCAAAGTTCAGCCACAGTAGTGTGGAGCTCTGCCTCTTTTTGACGCAAACTGCCAGGAGGGGCTGCTCCCCAAACAGCTGCACTGAAGCTACAGAGGTAGTAGTTTGAAGGCTTTCTAACACCTAATTGAGATCTGCTTCTGACTTCTGGAATCTGTTAAGAAAAGCCACAAGATAATGATGGGGACGTGGCCAACTTTGAGAGTTGCCCCAGTTTCTGTGTTCTAAAGGATTTGCTGCCATGTTTTAATTTGTCCAGGTGAAATCTCCAAATATGACTGAAATGAGAGTGATGCTGAAAATATTGGTATTTTTATCAATCCTATACATTTTTAAAGTATTAAAATGGACATGGAGCAATTGTTTGAATTAGCAGAAAAAAATGCCAGGAATATAGTCCAAAAACCATCTAATTTTTTTTCAGATGATTATGGGACAGTAAATATTTTGAAAATGTTGTGTGAAATCCAGTTCTCTGTTGTACAGATGCTGTAAAATATTGTGTATATGTCTGCATAAAAGGAGAAAGAGCAAAATATTTTATATGATGCATGAAAATGTAATCTGTTATTTGTAGGTTTGAATATGTTTCCCTAAATTCTCACGCCATACTCAGACTAATGTTTTCCTCTGTTCTACCCTTTTGTTTACAACATGATGCATCATTATTTTCACCCTAAATGTGGGCACAAGTTTCTTGTTTGTGCTTTGTCTGTGACGTCAGGGTTTGTTCGGTGAGGTATAGTGTGTTGGTTAGTTGACTTCTTGAAGTTAAATTATTGATGAAGCTGTTTGAACTGGTGATCATGCATCAGGGTTCAGGACATTCAGATTCATGAATATCATCCATCATTTCATAATGAATTCATCGTTTTATTTGAAAACTAGGAATTTGCACTGCTTTCTTGCAGATGGTTTGGAATTTTATTCCCCAAAGCTATCTTTTGATATAGTTCATAGTTGGAAATATTTATGTAAAAGGTTTAAAAAAAATGACAGTAATTTTCAAGAATGTTTCAGTTATAGGAGTAATTTGCACAGAAATATATTTACATTTAATAACCTTTTGGGCACTTTTTAACCACTTTCTCTGTGGTGAGAATTGTAACTTGTTAAAACATGTTGGAATCTTTTTATTCTCCTTCAAAAATTAGTCAGAACTAATTCAGGGTCATTTTAACAACAACAAAACCCATAGTGCCTTGATTTTAATTCAGGTGATAATGTTGAACATCTTGAATTACAATGTCTTGAATCTGTAACCATTTTCGATTTTGAGGTCTTAGCACATTGTCAACCAAACTCATGTATCTACTTCATAGATATTTCTGTATTGTGTTGATTTTAACAATGGTCAGAGTAGAGACCATGAATATTTTTGACTGGTACTCCCCCTCAGACAGTAGCCAGAAATAGAGGAGTCTCAAAAATCTCAGACCTTTAAGGTAATACTCTTAAAAATAATTAAAAAAAAAAAAAAAAAACAACAACCTAAAAGTACAGGACTCCTTTTGCAGGAGGAGGAATAATAAGTTGATTTTTTTTTTTTTTTTTTAGTAATTTTTGAAGCATTTAAAGTACGCTTTGGGGGAGGTCATGATTGCATTTAACACTAGCAGGCTATTGATTTAAGAGATACCACTGAACTAAGACTTCAGAAGGCAACTTCACTTTATAAAGAAAATAAAAAGTTCCAACAGATACGATGTGCTATTTAACTAAATGTTGGTAGGTTTTTATGGTACTAGTTTGTGGAAACCATAACTTCAGAGGAAAAGGAATAAATGCTGATAGATGTGATAATTAAACAAACAAAAACACAACAACAACAAAAAACCAAAATAGCCCCACCCCAGTTAAAGCAGTTAAAATTAGTACTAGGAAGAGAAAGCTGGATTAATCTTGAATACTGAAGAGGAGTTGAATGAATGTAACCAAATGGTGATGGTCCATTTTGTACTGTGGAACAGTTTGATTGTATTACTGGATGAACCAAACCCGCAGGAGGTTATACCAGTTTAGCCAAGCCTTTGATGCCGTTGGTTACGTTTTGGGGCTGGCCTTTGCCCCTGCACGTGTCCCAGCATTAGATATTTGTTATTCCCCCGTCATAAAGCAAACATTTGGCACCAAAAAGCCAAGTAGTGAACAAGAAAGTAGAGTGTGAGAAACACAGTACCAAAGAGAATCAGATTGCTCTCTGCTCCAAGAAACCTGGAGCAAGGAACAGATGCCAATACCAAACACAGCAAGAAGCACTTCCCCTACTTTGAAGGGATTTCTGGCATTCTCCAGACTGAGATAATTGTCAGAGACCCGTTTCTGTCAAGTTCTATGTAAAGAAATCCTGCCTTGCTCTGCTATCCCTACCACTCCATTCCACCTGTTTCTATATGAAGCTGCATTGACTAGAGGTCTGTGCTATCAGTTCTTTGCCTAATAAAAAATAGGTTAGATACAAATTTTTTAAACCAGTTACAGTAAAAATATAGCACTAAAAAAGAAAAGTGGGAGAGCTTTAATAGTAGTGTTAGAACTACTGAATATTGCTAAAATAGATGTATTAAACTCTTTTACTGAGAATTACAGAAACTAGAGATACCAGCCAGACAGTTAATGATGCAGCTTTTTATATAAAACTTTGTTCAAACTTCTCTTCCTATTTTCCCCTTCCCAAATACTCTGGTGTGCTGCTATAGGTCTGTTGGTAAAAAGGCTAAACTAGGAAGGAGAGAAATTATCTAATACAATAGCGTGGCTGCTGAGAGAGAACTATAGAAATGTATGCTTTGATCAAGAAGCTTTTTGTAACCTCAGAGAGAGGTAATTCAATTACAGAACTACCAGCTAGAGAAAGGATAGAAGATGGGGAAATTCAAAGAAACTGGAAAAATATAGCACACATTTGAAAAATTCCGGACACTAACCAGGCAAACATTTTACAAAAGCAAGCATGTAGAATTTGGTCCAGATTGTGTGCAAGTGTGCAGATGTGTTGTTTCACAGATAGTGACTAAAAAGTATATATTTATTTAATGGGTCTGCAGCTTTCCCTGTTGCTGAATCAATTACTGAACTGTCCTTGAGTTTTAGGAAGAAGAGGACCAGGCTATTGCCTCTTTCTTAATCAGCCTTTTGCTTCTGCCCAGCTCATTTACTACAGTCATAGATTTATTTTCAACATCCTGATAAGTAGCATGATAATGAATGCTGTGATACTGCAGCGGGTTCTGGAGCGAAAACGTTACAGAACAACTCTGACAGAAGGGAAGGAGCCTGTTAAGGGCAGGATTGTATTCATGAAGAAATGGCCTGGTGATACATAATGGAGTGAAAAGGACAGCGTAGTTGCACAGAGTTTGAGAGACAGACATGGTTTGCCTGCAATGGGTGAGGATTTGAAGAAAAGCATCTAGGATAACTTCAGAGAAAAAAAGAATATAGCTATTTTTATATTATATTTAATATATATTATATTTGTATATAAATATGAAAGGATTCTAGTAGGAGCTCTCCATATGCCTTCCACTTCATCTAGAAGGTTTACCTTCTGCACTACGGTTCCAGTGTATCACCACCTTCTGTGGGCATCTTGCCTACTGCCAAACACCAAAATTAGTAACCCATTTATCCTTACAAGAAATAGGTTTCATTTCAGCTTTATGTAAAAATGATTAAAGATATATCAGGCAGTTTTTCACAGGAAAAAGAAATTCTCTTGACTCAAATATTGCACTTTCTCTTTTTTTTTTTTTTTTTTTTTTTTTTTTTTTTTTTGAGTAATAACAAGCACTTTACTGAAAAGATTATTTGAAAAACAGTTTATTTCTTTAGTCAGTGAAACTGTTAAAAATGGGGGGGCATTGAGGAGTAATGCATAGAACTGTCAAGAGAGACATTTCTGGAAAATGTTTCTTTAATATGGTGATCCTTTGAGGCTTAAAGTGCAGGATTAAAAAGGCTTCTAAAGCCAGTTGCCTTTGTGTTTTATATGGCCAGGGGAAGGGATTAGAGATGATAGCTTCCTTGAAAGGAGGCTTTTTAAATTGCACAGTTGCCTATGAGAGAGAATCATCTGGAGGCTCATTTGCCTGCTCAATAATTCTAAGTGTCCCTTAGGATTATAATTTGTGAAAATGTTCTGAAGGTTTAAAGTTGTGGCCTTTTTCAGATGTTAAAGTCGATTCAAGAACCATTTATATTTTCAGAGATTTAACCCAGGTATTGTTATGAGTGTTTTAAATGTCATGGCATCAGGAGATGTCAAACATGTCAGATTCATAAGCTTCTCTATTTGAAAAAAATTATTAAAATTAGATATACAGTCAGAGGGCTGGAAAATGGTTATTTTGATTAAAAGGGAAGAGAGACTAGTTTTAATAATTAACCTTTTATTTTTTTACTTATCCCTGGTGGAAAAAGTTAAAGAGATTTAAATTAATTTGGATTTTAAAAAAAGACATATTTGAACAAATCATAGTAGATGAGACAGCTGTGAGAGAACATTTGAAATTGTCCATGAGACTGGATAGTTGCTTTTTCACTATCATGATTTTTAACACTACATTCCTGTCTTTTTTTTTTTTTTTCCTTTTTATAAGCAGGTGATTTTAAGTTCTGCTACACTTCATGCTATGCCATCTGCATGAATTTTGCCAGCATGATATGCTATATTCAAAGAAAGTATACCTAAATAAAAA
The DNA here is from genome assembly GCF_003031625.1 of Empidonax traillii. Lineage (NCBI taxonomy): Eukaryota > Metazoa > Chordata > Aves > Passeriformes > Tyrannidae > Empidonax > Empidonax traillii. The sequence goes on along the minus strand of NW_020955360.1, from coordinate 780,923 downwards.
GGAAGTGGGGGGGGGGAAACAAAACACTGTGTCTGAAAAAAATACTGTATGGCCTAATACAGAGACCCCAGCTATGACTGAGAGATGCTGCATTAATAGACAATCAATCATGGGTAATTATTTATGAAACACTTTTGGGAATGGTCTTAAAGGTGTAACTGCTTTGAAAGCAGTTGGTGAGTTGTCTTTTTCTAACAAGAAAGGTAAAAAATATTTATTTTCAAATATATCAGATTGAATTTTGAGTTTTTAAGCAGTGTTGATTTCACAGTGTCTTGGGTTTCAGTTTTGTTTTGTATTTTTTTAACTGGCATTAGATTTGTATACGTAAAAGAAACAGAAAAACCCTAGTGCCGTTCATATTGACGTCAGGAAATGTAGATACAGTTCCCTGGTGTTCATGTGACCATTACTAACTGTCAATTTTTTAACTGAATAAATGTAACTCATTTAAAAGTTTGCTTTCTGTAGCTTCTAAGGTTCTAGAAGTTTTTCTTTTCTGAGTTGCTTGATGTCAGTTTTATCCAAGTTTCACAGTGGAGCGCTCTTATACCCTTCCCACGACTGTACCAAAGGCACTCTCTCTCCCCCACTCACAGAACTGACTTGTGAGAAGTTGCTTGATGTCACTTTTATCTTCTCTCCCCTACCCAGACAAATGACTTGTGAGATTTCAGTAAAAACGCATACTGTATTTTTTTCTTGTCTTCTCTCTGTATCTCTTTATAAACTGATGCCCCACTCTAAAGGCTAGAGACTTCTGATTTGTATGTTTACATTACTGCCTTGGAATTCACTCACGCAGCACTTGTTTGAACATGCACAACTTAAAACTCCTTTTGTACCCTCACGTGTACAGTCCCTGTTGGTGCTGAAGGATGGAGCAGCACTGCGGAGTGTCTGGATGGGCACAGCCCTCCCTCACTTTGAGTCATGGAAAACAACACCCTTCTCTTTAAATTTTGTTTCACTCTCCTCCCTGGGTATTTCTTCTTCTGGTGAAGTGTTAAAGAATAGTATTTTTAAAGGAGTAGAGAAGGGCTTGAAACACTGGCTGTGCCATCAAACAAGGAAGCAGAGACTTGGCAGCTTGTTGAGAGCATGGAGCTCTTGCCTGAAAGTGCTGTGTGGTAACATGTAACCTGTCAGGGTGGTCTGACCTTCTTTCACTGATCATAGTGTAAACATTCAGTAATCTCAAATCAATTAAATGTTCAAGGAAAGGTGGGAGGGAAGGAAATCCTGTAACTGAAGCTGAATGCCTGGAGAAAATTATAAATAACAATTAGCCATTTTTACAGTCTGCAGTTCCTTTTTTTCTGTAATATCACACTGGATGCCCAGGTGAAGATGCTGATCTTTTGCCTTTGGGAATTAAATGCTTGTGTAAGTTGTATATTACTTCTATATGCCGTAAGGCCCCTGTGCCCCAGGAGAGAAACAAAATCAACAGTAGAAGTACTGTAGCTGTAGTTAAGAACTGTCAGCACCCACCAGCAATAAGACCAAGAGCATGGTAGCAGGCAAGATTATCAGTTTTCTTAAAACTGAACTTTGGAAATATCAATATATTTTTCCATAAACTTATCACGAAGAAGAGCGGTAACTACAACTCCTCCCACACCTGATGCAATGCCATTCAGTGACATTTTGCTGTTGTGCAAGCTTGAAAACAAAGCCCATGTTTATATGAGAATGAAGCTGTTAAGTACTTGTAAAGATTAGCAATCCAAAGGTTAGTTGCACTTCTGAGTCTCAGGCATTAGTGATAGAAATTCCAGAAGATTTCAGCTGTTCAAGGGTAGCAATATCAACAGAGTCTTACTAGCTATTCTTTCTAGCACACAGTCTCTGGCAACTCGGTTCTCACTGGGGAAGTAAATTTAAGTAATCCCGGAGAAATGCCCAGCTATAGTACATGCCCCATGCCTGTGGGAAATGATACAGGTTCAGTGTAACCTGGAACAGAAGGTTACCTCAGCAGAAGCCTGTAGCCACAGCTTGCCAAGGGTGCTGACTTAGGGCCATACGAGGTAACCTCTGGAAAAATGCCACATCAGTACAGCAAGGGCCATTACAGCATTATTTCTATGTCTCTGGAAATGAGGATAACTCAGATTTTACTAGGATGAAACAGTCTGATCCTCTTAATTCAAAGATCTGATTTTTTTTTTTTTTTTTAATGTACGGTATCTGGGACAAACACATAGACTAAACTACCAATCTCTTTCTAGAAATGCATTGTAAAACTGCTCTCTGAATCTGGTTGGCAGCGTTCCAGGCACTGCGCAGCCAGCCCGAGCTGGAGGGGCAGCTGAGGCGAGGGAGAGGCTGGAGGGCAGCAGGCTGTCTCTTATCTCTTGGGAAATACAGCCCCTCCCTCACTTCAGGTTTCCTGACTTGGTGTCTGACTCACAGATCTCAAAACAGCAAGCACCAGCTCAGCAGACACAGTCACCTGGTGGCAGTGCCCTGGGAAGAGCAGGCTTATTTGTGATCTGGTTCTGTACTTTGGTTCAGCAGGTTTCCTTTGAAAAACTTTGTCCTTGCAGGATTGAAGATTAGAAGTTTACCTTAATCTTTGCTAATTGCACTTTGCCATATACAGAGTAATGAGGTAGGCTTTACCTAAGGATAGGCACCTTTGCAAACAGCAAGAACAAGCTTTTCTCATTTTAAACAGTTGCTGTGAGGTGTTTTCCATCCCCGTAAAACTGACCATTTTGTTTCTATTGACTGGAAGCGAGGAGTTGGAGGCAGTGTGCACTTGCAAGTCTCTGCTGTGTTCAACGTACAGTCAGAGATATAAAGTCCTGCTTTAGATGCTGCCTTCGAGGTTCCTTTGGCAGCAGCTGAAAGTGACTGCATCTCACCCGAGCAGGGAGAGCTGCAGGATGGATGGGAAACACATGTTGTAGATGCAACAGTTTGCAGAGCCTTCCCTTCAACGCTTGAGCTCTCACTCATTGTATTTCACATTCTCCAGCCACAAAGGATCAAGAAATTGCATAGGACTGTGGCAACAGAACTTCAGCTGGTTATCTTAAGTGTTTCTTTCATATTCTAAAATGCAAGGCAACCCCCAAAACTTACCTCCCTTTAAAAGCAAAAGAGTACTATTATTTAAACTTTTTCTCTATTTTCTTCTCAAAAAGCCAGGCATTTGCTCTCTCATATACCAACCAGCTCCTTCTCCAAAGGTACCACCATCTAGGAAGCACTTATGCATAATATAGAATCATTAAAGTTGGCAAAGACCTCTGAGATCACTGAGTCCAAATGCTTAACCCAGCACTGTCCTCTTCACCACTAAACCACGTCCTCCATTGCCACATCCACATGTGGGCTTTTTTTCCCCCCCTTTAAGGATGGTGATTCCACTGCTTTTGCTGGACAGCCTGTTCCAATGCCTCACCACCTTTTAGTGAGTAAAAGCCATATGGGACATGTTACCTCACCAGAACAGCATCAGTCCTGCTGTCTGGAACCCAGCGAACATATATATATATATACACACACACACATAGACACACTGTAAGATATTGCCTATTTCTCAAATATCCAGGCATTTTGAGACAGAACATCACCGCACCTTCCTGATGGCAATGTGCTTGAAAGACAAGAAGTGTGATGAAAGCTGCTAAAATCCCAGCCCCCAACCCAGCCAACAGGCAAGACATGGGATGCAAGTGCTTTGAGACACTTTGGAGGGACAGGGCCACTGTCCAGTCTGTGCTGGAAACTGCACAGCAGACACAGCACAACTGAGAACATGTCAGCAGATCCCTCTGTCACCTTCAACAGGCTTCCATTACACCCCAACTAAATTCCTTAAATTGTGAAAAATTCCATCAAGCACTTGACAACATTAAATCACTGTAACTAGTAGCAACTACTAAAGCACCTTTCAAAGCTTCTACTAAAATTTCATGAGCTAATTTTATGCTAGATTTCTGATGACTAAATGTTTGTGCTTCAAAAAAAACCAAACCAGAATCTAAGACCACTATTCAAGCTAACTCCCACCTGCCTAGCTGGCCTTAGAGAGCAGCCAAATATATGGCTATGACTGGGCAAAAGCAGGACTTGTCATCTGGATAAGTTTTTAACAGTAAAATAAAAATTTGGAGTTTGCACAGATTTGCTTTGCAATTTCACACTTGCCTCTATAACCAACCTGTTAAAGAGCTTGATTTTTCTGATGATCCTGGTTTTATATCAAAATAGCATTGAAAGCAGTGCATATAAAGTTTGGGGGAGCTTCTACAACTGGTTTGGCTTTTTGTATTTTGAGCAAGAATTTCCAGCAGGATGACTGGTGGCACCACAGTTACTGTACCTGGGACACACCTGTATGAATGTCCAGCAGCACCACTTCTGATTAATACATCGAGCAGTTGTCCCACAAACAGCTAAAAGTTTAGGCTCTTCTATTTCTGCCCCCTTTTTACATGACCTCTGCTAGAAATACACTCCACACAGGAGCTGAAATCCACCATGGACAGAGTGTGTGTTCTCAGGCTGTGGGAAAGAAGAGGTTACAAGTTTTGGCTAAAATGATTGGTTCAAAAATTTAAAAAAAAAAAAGGCAAAACAACCCCAAAAATCACACCACCAAACCAATGCAGTTCCCTCAGGCCATGAACATTTGGACCCAGAGCCTGGAATGGCAGCCTGTTTTCACCCCACTGGACATACCCAGCATTGCACTTCTATGGTCTTAGAGAAATGTGGCATTAAGGGGTTTTCTGGGTAGAGAAACCTAAGAGAAGGGTTTGAGGCTGCTCTGTTTGTCATCTACATATAGCACGGTTAAATCTGTAATGCTTCAGCTTCGATAAAAGTCAGATTCATAACATCAGACACCATGTCTTCTATTTTACAAGACTGCTACAGGGTATATCTTAGTGGGCTATGTAAGACATTGGGCTCAGAATCCAACTCATCACTGAAGAGCAGAGATAAGCAAGTATTTCTGCAACCCATGCATCTTCAGTGCTCAACATTTCCCAAGTCTTCATAACACAGGCATTTGTCAGTATCCAAAATAAATTTAGTAAACCTTCCTCACCTTAAGCACATCATCACCAGGTAAACCTTTGTGGCAGGAATTACAGGAGTCATCAAAAACAATGCTGAAAATAACACAAATGGAGACATTATGTTTTATTAATACTCTTCCAGATTACATTTCTATTCCTAAAAAGAAAAACAAAATCCAGGAACACATCTAAACCTAAGAATTCCATTACTGTTCAATCCTGGGAATTGTTAAGTTGGACCACTTTATTACTTTATTACTTTCTGTATACCTTAATATTTCAAAATTAAAAGTCAAATCATACTAGCTCCAGCCAGATTGCATATTGAACACAGTAGGTTGTTAATCACCACACCTCAATTTCCTGATAAAAATCCCTGATTAAGAAGTTTTCCCTCTAAGTTTATAAAATTCTGTGTTGGTTGGCTCAGCCATTGAATGGTACAGGAACTGCTCCCAGGTTTCCTGTTGCTTAGATTACGCAGCCTCAGGCACACCGTGGAACCAGTATCTTTGGAGGTGGGAGCCTGCAGTTTTCTCCTCAACGCCTTCTGTTGAGCAACATGAACAAGACAGTTGGCTTCGAAAGGCATTAAGAGTCAACTCTTGAAGAAACAGGAAAGATGGTTGTGTGTAACAGAGGAAGAAAAGAGGAATTCTCAATACTTGGGAGAGCAGATCCTCAAACTCAGCTGAGCTGGGTCCAGCAAGCGAGAAAACCACTCAAATCCCGTGACAGGAGCAGGCACCACAGCATAAACAAACCCGACAGTAAGCAGATCTCCACTGCAGAAGCTGTCCGTAAATGCGTCAGTCCCATGAATCATCCGCTATAAAAAAATTCAGTGTCTCATCTTCAGCTCTTGTTTAACTAGACTTCTTTACATTATATACAAAAATGCACAAGGACAGCTGCTGGTTGCTTCCAATCCTTGTTCTTTTACAACAATGAAAAAATTTAAAAACCAGAGTCTGGACTTATAAATAGTGCAGAAAATGCAAATGCTAAGAAGACAATTCCTCCTATGATTGTCACTGAAAAGAAAACAGAAGCCAAGAAGAAATTAGATACCAAAAAGTAAATATCTTCTATGACATATTACAGATTCTTTTTTCAAATGTCTGATTTCCAAATAACCTTACTTTAAAATTTATGCTGCAAACAGCAGATGTTGTTTCCAGCTCAGTGTCAGGATGCCCATGTGCCAACCCACCGTCTAACTGCATCTCCAAGAATATATTCTGTCCCTTAAAAGGAAGCTTTGTTTTACTCTTATTACTTGAGTTAGGATAAAACTGAGGTTAACATCAACTCTTGACTATCTGGCTGTATGGCAGAAAGTAGGATACAATATTTTTATGCTGGAGCAAGCCATCACTTGAGAGACATAATTAGCATATTTTGTCCAGTTTAGGTAACTACACTGAAAGAGTATCAAGAACATTAACTGCTTCCAATGGCCACGAACTGCCAGAGGCTGGGACAGTATTCTAGGAGGCTATTCCTGCAGCTAAAGATCCACACTGTGCTTGGAGCATATTAAACCATTTTATCACCGATTTCCGTGGCAAACAAACACAACAGAACGCACATTTCACTTTTAGCAGTGAAGTTGGCTTTTTACCACCTGTGCAACTACAGAACAATTACTCTGAATGAACATCTATATGAAGCAGCTTCCTGGGAGCAAGAAATCTCACCACATCACAGGACTGACAGCGGAAGCAAACTGCAACCTGAGCTAAGGAAAAACAAACAACCCAATGTAACCATACTGGTCCTGCCTGTTGCAGTTATCAGGCATGATAAAAAAACATTTATGCCACACACAGAGTAGCTTTTAAGGCATGTATATGGCTAGCATAACTTGTAAGTATGCAGTTCTCTTCCTCATCTGAGGGTCTGGACTCAGAATTGCAACAATTTCCATTATCCACTGTCAAAAAATAAATACCAACTATTTAAAATAACATATTTCCTTCCTCTGATCTCCTACAAGCTAGCTAATCGTGCAGCAAAACAAGGTGGGATAGAAGACAGATCCCAAAAAGCCAACCCAAAACCCACACCAGTTTTTATGGATTTTCCAACAGTTTTGAGAAACTCTGTTCCCAAACATGTCGTCATTTACACCACAAACAATACCAGCATTAACACATTTCTTCGGTTGGAGTGAGTTTTCACTTACCAGTCCTAACAGAAATTTTTTGTGCTATCATTCTCCCTCCAATAACTGCTAAACCAGTGCATAGGCAATGTCCCACTGTTCCTCCTACTGCCACACCATAGGGGTCCTGAGGGGAAAAAAAACACCAAGGGGTAAATCAGCACTGTTGAAAACCCGCTAGTCCTATGACAACCTCATGCCATGGAGGAGCAATGCTTGGATTCCCTGGTTGCAGACTGCAGAGCATGGAGGATATTCTCTGGTGATTCCTCTGCTCTGCTATCCAGCACTGCCTTCAAGACCAGTAACTGTACATCAGCTAGCGAGCCAGACTTAAATCTAAACCCAAGATAGGAGCATATAGAATATTTCAACAAAACAGCACATTCAAGTCATTAAATATAGATACAGAAACCACTCTGCTGTAGTTAAACAATCAAGCAACCTCTAGAGGGAAGGTGGCAGCTGTTGAGAAACACAATATGCATCAGCTGGAAGAACACCAACCTAATTATGAAGAAAAAGAAAAATAAATCTTCAAACTGCAAATGACGGCTTTCAGCAGCTAAAGCATTACAGGTCCTTTGCACAGCTTCACACACTTGTGCTCTACACTCTGCCCCCTTCCATCCTCCAAAGAGCAAAGCGTGAAGAATTTTAAGAGTTCAGGGGATAGAAGCTGTTTTCAAAGTTTACTCTCAACAACAGCTTTTGGCCTCCCTGCATAACAAGCAGCTACTCAATATGTGAACACCTGTACTACACAAAGAGGTTTTTCAGATCGCCTTAGAAATTACACAGTTAAGGACATTGCATGCATTGAACACCTCAAACAGAAATAGAAAACAATCTTCTAATGACCACAAAGGCAAGAAAGGAGCATGACTTTCTGCTGTACCAAGATGAATCAGGGAAAGTGGAGCTGAGTCCTCTGCTCATCTCTAAGTGATCTTCTAGCTCTAAGAGGAAAAAAAAGCTACTGCCATAACCTGAGAAATGCATGGAATCTCAAACAGCAAAACTGTCTAAGAAATTACATGGCTTGAAGAAAAGACAACACTGATTGCCCTTGGGTCCCTGCAGTCAGCAGTTATCCATGCAGCCCTCACTGGCAGAAGGTGAATTTCACCTGCCATTCCATTCCCTACAAGATAACAAGTTACAATGGCTTCCCTCAGCATAGTGTCCCCAGGAGCAGGACTCAGACACAGCAGCTGAAGCAAAGCCATTCTAGTGGGACAGAGTTTTCAGTTTCCTTAAACAAATGAACAATTCTTATACAGTAAGCTGTTAAGGTGTGAAATCTAGTTCTTAGGGACTGTTGTCAGGACTAGCTTTGCAAAGGCAGACTGAAGTCATTCCCTTTGTGTATGCACTAAGACAGGTGAATTATCACTTTTTTTTCCCCCTTCCAAATGAATCCCATTTGTTTGATGTGACAGGATGGACACTACTCACTTAATCAACAGTTACACAGTATTTTGTTTACTTTTCACTACAGAACATATGGGCACAGCTGACTCACCACACTGCTCAAATCTCCATATTAAGATAATTTATTTCCTCATAAGCATTTCTGTAATGCTCCCACATTTAACTGTGATGCTCAGCACACCACAAACCAGACCAAAGAGTCTGACGGACACTTCCTAATTGGACACTCAGAAAATGCAAACCAGAAGTGAACGACCCCTTGTGAAAAGATGGGCTTAAGCAACTGGCCCAGCAAACTGGGCAGAGGCTGTAGTGGTTCCCTTTTTCCAAGATGGCATATAACTAACTGCCTGAACAATGAGATCATCCTCACCTGCTGTCAGCTCTAAACATCTTCCCTTCACTGTACCAGAGACAAGAAGTTCCTACAGATTACAGCCTCCTTCATTACACAGCCCTGATTTATCCCTAGGGAATGTCTGAAAGTGCACCTGAAAGAAGCATGAGTCCTAGGGAAAAAATGTAAATTATCTCAATGCATGAAAGAGCACATGCGAGCTACTTACGTTTATTAAAAGGCTGACTATAAGCCTTCATTTTCCTTTGAATATAATACAGTTATATACACTCTAATCATCATGATGAGTAAAATTTAATTTACAGTATTACTGCGCAGCAACTTAGAGTTTATTTTCCTTCTATACACTCTACCATATTAATTCAGATTTTTAACAAGATGTATCTTTCTAGCAGCTTTAAGTCTGACTGAATGAAATTATCTTTTTAAAGTTACTGAGCAAAAACTGTATGACCACAGAGCAAAGAAACATCTGTTCTGTAACATCTCTCAACACTGTAACAAAAAACAATTGATTTGAGGTGGATGATATAAACCAACTATTTTCAGAAATGCCTGTGTAGTCCCAATCATGTAACAATAGTTTTAATACTACATAGAGCTTCAGTGCATTTATTTTCAGGTCTTGGCACAGCTGTAACACTATGTAAAGCACAGCAAGGCAGCAGGTGCAAATCTGGCACCTCCTGCAAGACTATTTTGTCTTTCTAGACTCTATATGGGTAACCCAAAGAGGGCAAAAAACATCAGACATTCTGCAACACTCACCTCTCTGGCAGCCAAGACTATGGTTGTTAATTGGGAACGATCACCCCATTCTGCTAAAAATGTTAAAGTAAAGGCTTGAACGAAGATTGGAGAAATAAAATGTAGCCACTTCTTCTGAGGTATAGTGGTGCCTGGCCCTGATTCCACATCTCCTGGCCCATTTAACAGTTTAGTTCTCTGAAGCTGCAGAAGATACAGGTAGAAAAAACAAAAAGAAATAACCATAAGATTAGAAACATCATCTAAGCAACCCAAATAAAACACTTAACAGTAAAGCTAGACATTTAGTTTCTAGAATGTTATTATCCACTGACTGCTGCATTAACAATGTATTATTTATATAAAGTCACCATTAAAAAAAAAAGCCATGTATGTGAACAGACATGTGTGTAAATACACACATATCTACATAATTGTAATCAGCTCTGATCACCTGGTTATTGTGCAAATAAAGAGCCTGACCATAAAAAGAAATAAAAGTAGAGCCAAGAGTAAACTGTTGATGTCCCCTCCAACAGTAATGCATTAAAAACACCCAATCTATGTATGTAAAGTCCCTTCTCTCCTTAAGAAGCCAGGCTTGCCACAGAACTGGAATCACCTGCTGAAAGAGCCTCCAGAGGCCACTTCTGTCCCATTTACCACACATTTTCTGTGTCAGACCATCAAGACACAGCAGAACACACCAAATGTGGCAGTACTGTTCTGCAGCTTCACAGCTGTAACTACTCAACCAGCTGAAATTTACAGAAAGTTTATGACTTACTTCTTCATCTTTTTTTTTAATTTCTGCCTGAACTTCCTCCAGCTCTTCCTGACCCTCATCTGGACTCATTTTCAAGCCTTCCCGAAGCATTCGGATGCCAAAGATAGCAAACAGTGCCGTTGACACGTAGTACGTGTACACACGAGGAATAACTGTGGTGGCATAGCCAAACAAAACTGAAAAGGAAACAAACACATCATTTAAAAAAATAAACATGAGGATCATAACTGTTTTTCCCACATCAAAGAAATGCTTGCTGGCAAAGTCTTCAATCCAAATATCCACTGATAAATAAATATTGTGTCTTTTGTTAGTTTTGTATAATTTCCTAAATTTTTTTGCAACTTTAACTGTTACTGGTTGTGCCAGAGACTGAAGTCCACTAACACAGAGACAGTGCACACCAGCCAAAGTTGAGATGCTGCTATTCCCAAGAGCCAGTCCAAACAACATTAAATCTTTCCCATCAAGGTCTATGCAAGTCCTTTCTCCAAGCATGCCATGAAACTACCATCTGTAGCCACATCAGTTTAGTCACAATTTATACCAGTTAATTCCATTTACGTGTTGAATAGCATCTCTTTCCAATCTTTTATCAAATAAAGTTACAATTTACATTTTCTACAAGTTAAATCTACCAGACAAATCTACAAATTATCCAGCTGGGAAAATCCGTGTCTCTCCTTCTTTGCCTGCAAATACCTGCACATTACTATTCCCCTGTCTCCCACACTCCCCACAGACGTGCAATGTGACCAACTTTGTTCTTTATGTCAACGACACTGATCCCAGACCAAAAAGCAGCCTCTATGGCACATCTCTTATAGGTTGATCACCTTCAATACCCAAGGCAAAACTAAGTTCTTAAACAAGAGGAAACATGTACCTGGGATGAAGAATGTGCTTTTTCACAATGTAAGATCACTTAGCATTTTTTTTAAATAAAAAAAAAAGGACTGTATAAATGAGAAGAAATCAAAACTTGACTTACAACATTTAAGGCTGCTTGGACCATGCAGTCACAACTGTTTATGTTGCTTTAATCTACATGCAATTAGCTAAAAGGAAGCATACTACCTTCTTGCACACACTTTCTTAGTTGAAAAATGTACACAGTTACTACATAATCTGGAAATGAATCTGCACTGCCACTACCAAAAGTAAAAATATAAAGCCAAAATTAATCAGGCTTATTACCTGGATACACAGCACATGCATGCACAAGTAGCAGTATTAGTTGCACAGCTAAATAAACCAGAAGGAGTTAAACTAAACTTTTTTAAAGACTGAAAATACTACAGTAAAGCAATGCAAGAAACTATACAAAAAGCTGTCATTTTTTTAGCATTACTTACATATACAAGCACAAACATAATGAAATAGTCAGAACAATAAGCCAGTTTATTTTGTCAAGCACACCTTGAAAAAATATCCCAAGTAGTGATTACTTGGAGCTAGTGAGTTTAAGTGAGCATATCTTCATAAAATCAAGGTGGGTAAACTCCCCAGAAGTTTCCAAACTCAGCTTGTGTAAAACAAGGGTACTGGAGAGAGGGGAGAGGGAAGGGGGTGGGGTAGGGAGAAGCCAAGAACAAAACAGGGTCCTTTCTGAAAAGGAAGAAATAGTTGGGAACCTTTAAACTGGGGAATAGAACAAGAAAATAAAGCTTTTATGAAAAAGCATCAAGACAGATTTGAAGGAAAATTTAGTGTAGAAAAAGAGAGATCCATAATGGCCAGGAGAAATTACACACCATGTAAATGGAAACTGCTCTAACTAAGACTGCAATAATCACAGCAGCGTACACAGCAATAGCTACACACCCAAAAACCATTCACAGAAACACTTGCCAAGCAGCCTGAAGCCAGTGAATCAGCTGCTTCCAGTGTGTATAAACCAACCAACAGTATTTCAAATGTTTCTGAAGTGGGCATGGTTAGAAATGAGCACACAGACAACCTTTATGCTGTCTGTCTCTGACATACCTGAAGGCTGCTCCATTTCACAATCACAGCTACGCAAATGCCCACAGCTACAGGTTCCTCAAGTGTCACCTGGTATCTCACTTCCTGCCCGCAACCCCCCACCGCCCATCTTCCACTTATGCTGCTCCCAGCACAAATCCAGACAGCTACACGCACAGGAATACCAGTCAGACAAGGGAAATCTGTCATCATATAAAGAATCTTTTGCCTTAGGAGGAAAAACAGAAGTCACTCCCACATTCCCTTTAGGCACACAAATTTAACAGGAGCTAAAAATAAAAAGGAAACCAGTGGCCCAAAAATCAAAGGAAGTACTTAGACTCTCAATCCCATTCCTCTTCCTTACATGCATATTGAGGCCCAGGAAGTGCAGAGACTTCATTAGAGCCAAGAGCCTAAATAGTCCATCTGAGCCATGATCCCCACGAAAAGCTTCACACTCTCCTCAAAACAGAAAAGTGAATATATGGTACTACCTGCATTCCAATTCCAACTACAATTATTCAGTAAATATGTGCCCAGCACATTTTAAGAGACAAAAGAATGCTAACCTGATAAGCATGTCATCAGTCCCAAGGCAAGCATAGCACCAGCCAGTACAGTCAGACGGTTGTACCGCATTGCCATGATGGCTGCGATGAAGAAGGTCTTGTCCCCCAGTTCTGATACAATGATGACAGATATAGCAGCCACAAATGCATGAATAAAGCCCAGATTAGTCTTGTCAGCTGACTCTTCGCTGACAATGTGAACTGGAGCAACTGGTGAGGACCCTTTCTGTAAGGAGAAGGTGGGGGGGAGAGAAAATAAAAAAACAAATCCAAACACTAGTTAATTAGGCTTGAATAGTTAGTATGCACAAATACTGTACCCTGTATTTCTCCTGTCATACCACACTGTGTAGAGTGACATTTTAAGTATATACACCTCTCACGCTCATTAATGATAGTTAACTAGTTCCTGGTAACCACCTACCTCCAATTGCCAGTTAGGCACTTAACAAGAGGATCAGATTGTGTTCTGATTATTAAAACATTACTTCACCGTGCACGCTATTACCAGAACACGAGAACCACCATTATAAAAAAACACGGGGAAAGCTGCTTTAGCTCAGGGATGATTTTTAAGGTCCCTTCCAACCAACTTGCCCTGAGCAAGGACACCTTTCACTAGACTAGGTTGCTCAGAGGACAATCCAACCTGGCCTCGAGCACTTCCAGGGATGCAGCAGCCACAATTTCTCTGGGTAACTTTTTCCAGTGCCTCACCACCCACCCTTACATGAAAGAATTTCTTCCTAATATCTAATTTAGATTTCCCCTCTTTCAGTTTGAACACAAGCCAAATTTTCTGCAAGTTTTCATCAGCTTTTTCTGCACTTGCTCTGTTTGTAGAAAGTTATCTTGAAGATTTTCCAGTAGTGAAACCGGACTAGCACACTCTGGTTGTTCCCACTCGCTCACCAAAGTGTTTACTTGTACACAAAGTAAGATATCTATGATCAAAAGCGAGACCCAAGTCGACGTTCACATCCCTGACTACGGATGGCTGAGAAAGCATGTTCCAGCACATCCACCAGCAGAGACAGACTGCAGCGTGTTTTGACACGGCGGCTTCCCAGCATTCCGCTTTGAGCGGTGCTCCAAGTTTTTTGGTGTTGATGTTCAGAAGCTCCCGTACTCCGTGTGACACACTGACTTCCCAGAGCTGCTTCACCTTTTGCGGCGCTGCAACTTTTCAGTCTGGGTATGTGCCACCTGCAGTGCTCGACGTGCTACACCAAACCCTACGCCAGTAATTTTTCCATCCCCCTGAGCGATCAGCCGGCACCGGAATCCCCTCACCGAGAACACTCTTAAACAAGTTTAAACGCAAAGGAACTGATACTAAACGTTGAGGGGAGGGGGGGGGGGAACTGGCAGATTTGAAGTAGCGACAAAACCTGCCGTCAGCTGCTTCTGCGGGGGAAAGAGAGCACTGACCCCTTTTCCATGTCGGACCCAGATACCCTTCTTTCAGCAGAAAAGGGGAAGGATGCGGTGGCCGCGCAGCCCTCCCTTTTCCTGCCGAAAGCCGGAGCCCGATGGCCTCCGGAGGGCGCGGGGCCCCGCCAGCCGAGCACTGCCGCGGTGGGAGCCCGGGCCCCGCTGGGGGCTCCGCCCGGGGGGGCACAGCGCGGCCCGGCCCCGCCTCACCTCAGCCCGCGGCTCCGCTCCCTGCGCCGCCGGCACTGGCGGCGGCTCCTTCTTGCCGGGCTCTTCCTCGGGAGTGGCGCCGAGCGGCGCCGGGGCCGCCAGCAGCACTGCGGCCGCCAGCAGCATCGCGGCGGCCCGCGGGAGCGGCGGCGGGGACCCCATGTCGGCCGAGCGCGGAGCGGAGCGGGGCGGGCGCGGCGAGGCCCCGGTTGAGGGCGCCGCGTCACCGCCCGCGCCGCGCCGTCCCGCGGCCGCCCCCGCCCGCTTCCTGCCGCCGGCGGACGTCCCGCCCCCTGCCCCGGCACGGCACGGCCCGGCACGGCCGCCGCGGTGGCGTCTGGACAGGGCGGCGGGGCCGGGGTCAGGCCCGGGAGGAGGGTTCCACCCCCCCTCCTCCGGCTCCCGAAGGGGCGGAGGGAAGGAGTAAGGACGGCTGTGCCAAGGACGGCTGTGCCGCGGTCCCTGGGGAGTGGCCGAGTCCGAGCGCGTCCCTCCGCTGTTCAGAGCTGCCTGCGGGCAGGGAAAGGAGCGGCTGTGTAAGGTGTAAGGATAAAAACCCGCCTGGAAACGGCCCGGGCAAGTCCCGGCTTCGTAAAGGGGCAGGAGCACAGCAGTGCTTTGGGTGTGTGCGGCCCCAGCACGGCAAGCCCCGGGCACGGAATCACAGCGTCGGTCACGTTGGAAGCGACCACAGGGGGTCATCTGGTCCGAACTCCTTGCTCAAGCAGGGTCATCCTAGAGCACATTTGCACGGGATTGTGTCCAGACGGTTCTGGAATATCTCCACTGCAGGAGACTCCACAACCTCTCCGGGCAATGTGTTCCAGTGCTCAGTCATTTGCACAGTAAAGTTCTTTCTTATATTCAGGTGGAACTTCCAGTGCACCAGCTTCTGCTCTTTGCCTCTTGTCCTATTGTAAAGCACTACTGAGAAGAGCCTGGCTCCATCCATTCGGCATCCCCCCTTTTAGATACTTGTTGGCCAGTGTTCGCGAACGAAGAACCGGGGAAGGTCTTTACACCTTCCAGCCTGCGCACTGGATTTTTTAGGTGAGACACAGTGTGCGCGGAACTGAGCCCACCCTTTAATCCTGAGGTTCATCTGCCGGGGCCAAGCGAGCTTGGACGGTGGCAGCGAGGTTCTCAGGACGTAGATGGATTGCCTTACAGGGCTAGCGAGCTCCATCTGCCCGGGGAGTGTCCTAACCGGGAATCGAACCCAGATCTCAGCGTTGACAGCGCTGCGGTTTAGCCACTGCACCGCCTGTGTGGATAAGGTTCCCTCTCAGACATCTCAAGGCTGAACAGGTGTAAGTCCCTGAACCTTTCCTCGTAAGAGGGATGTTCCAGCCCTTAATCATCTTTGTTGCCCTCCACTGGACCTGCTCCACGAGCTCCGTGTCTATCCTATACTGAGGAGAACGTGACATAGTACTCCAGATAATGCTCTCCCCAGGAGGGCTATGTATCCCAATGCTCTCTCCCCTGGGCAAGGACAGGAATGTGCTTCCTGAGAAGCAGGTTAATGAACAGCATAAGAACACCAGTTTAACAGGAGATGCTTGGAGACAGGCCAAAGGAGCCTCTTGAGAACCACTTAAAAAAATAATATGGAAAGATGAGGTCCCAAGACAGGGCTGTTGATGCTCTATGGTGGTTTTGGTGGAGAGAGGGAGAGGGATGCAACAGCCAAGAGAGGCACATTTTGTGCAAAGTGATTGCTTGAGTTTTGCAAATATGTTAGATCAATTTTGAAAAATCATACAAAATGGAAATAGAAGGTGTAATAACCTTTTAATTAGGCAATTCATAAGACATACTTCAGTGTATAAAAATTCTTATATACAAAATAATGTATGAATGTAAGCAGACAACATGCTGAAACACTCGCATCCATATGCTACATCACACAAAACTGATCATTCAGCATCATGAGAAGGACCAAAATAGTTAAGTGCAAAAAAAAGCCCTGTGCTGAGTGACATCATCTCCCCACTAAAGAATTTCTTTGCAATGCTTGTCAGGTACTGGTTTCTGTGTGTTTCTCTGCCTTGGCAGTTCATTACATCTGTTTAAAAAGCCGTGTAGTCATGGTCATGGCTATCCTGCACAGCTGCCCCTTCGAACACATGAGGAATTCCAATAACCCACTATAAGGACAACAGAACCATAATCAGGAACAATAATTTTCTGCAAATTCTCTTCTACTGTCTCTCTAGACAGAGAACCTTCCATGATTTTCCCAGTTTAGGGATAAAGGGAATTTTTTTTCCCCCAGTTTAGGGATGAGTGAAAAGACTTCGGTGCAGAAGAGGTCTGGGGGAGAGAGAGAATGGGTCTGGTTATTTCCACTGCTGAACATGAGTCATTCCTCCACCACAGATTTCTCCATGGTTTTTGCACTTACAGTTATAAAGCAGTGGCTGGTTTTAATTGTCAACAGGGAAGCACAGAAAGATACAAAATTTGCTTCCCTCTGAAGTAGTTCAAAAAAAGAGACTAGGAAAGAAATGTGCTTAATTAGTCAAGGCATGAAATACAGTAGTTCAAATGATTCCTTGCACCCTCTTTTCATTAATTTTCACAAATATTTGGGCTTGCTGCACAACAGCAAGTGTTTTATGCACAAGACATAATTAGATAAAAGAGCCAATTAGCATCTCTTCACTTTGAATTGAAGCCTTCAGTAAACCTTTTTTAGGTTGTATGTTATGCAGAGACATTTCCCCAACTGGTAACATGAATGAGATTATTACCAAAATTATGAGCTTTTAAGGTAAAATCAGAGCAAATGTGTGATTTTACCTAGGTTTTAATATACTATAAATCTCTTATTCCCTTAGAGAAAACATTTCCCACTTTAAGATACACTAACGATACTTTAGAAAAAAATATTCTAAAAAACATGTGGTATAAATGCTTTTCGATGCTTTGGGTAGGAGCAAAAGTTTTTCTGATAGAACTCGTGGCTCAAAACAGCAGCCAGTGCCTGGTTAAAAAGAACACACATCACCACACACCACCACGTCACATTTTGAAATCCAAGCATGATGGCCATAGAAACATATATGAGCAGCTCTGCAAAATAATGGGGGCAAGAAATGCTCTCAAACCAGTCTCCAAAAGGTACATCATAGCCCAGCCTTACAACCTTTCCTGCAAGAAAACAGAAAGAAATTAATTGAGAACATGCATTAAGCAAACTTTTCTTCTCACAATTACAGAAAAATATGCTTACAAAAGTTACCACCATCATCATTCACCTCCATCTGATCTGGCAGCTTTGGACTTAATGAAGTAAGATGCCACCTCTAGCTATGCAAATAAAGAGTAAGGAAACCTATTTTTAGCCCACATGGAAACAGATGTGAGGTCCCCAAGGAATGGCACAAGTTGTAACCATTAAGATGTGTCTGTCCTTAGAACGTTAGAAGCTAGAGCTTCATTTCAAGGTCTGCAGAACTATATACACAGATACACCACACCCCTTCCCCCCAGTTCAGCCTCATTTCATCTATCAAAAGTCTTACAGAGAACAGCACACTACAGGAACTGAAAATCATTTATTTTTAAGGTATTAGAGGCTATAGAAGCCCATTGAAACAACCAGGAAAAAATTTCCAAGTAAACAGTTGACAGGAATGAAACATCTTACCTGATTTGTTTTTTCTAAGTTTAGCTAGAATTACAAGACATCTGTGTTGGTGAAGAGAGGCCCAAATGTACATCGTAATTCCTACAATGTGATACCAGTGGATCTTCACAGAAAGCTCTTTTCCTGAATTAAACATGTTTTATTAATATACAGCCAAGAAGCAACTTCTCAAACATAATTTGAAAACACTATATACATTTTTTAAGTGTTAATGTGTTACCAAATTCTAGTAGTGAGTCTCTAATCCCTTGAAAGTTGCTTTTAAATCATTTAAGTGCCCAGCTGGCAGTTCATTTCCCTTAACTTCTCTATACTAAAATACATAGTTATTAGTCCAGTAGCTTGAAGTACAGCACAATGTACAATAATACATAATTGATAGTCTAAGACCTCAATACTCAACACTGTTTATAACTGTTATCATCCTTATTAAACATGTTGTCATGGCTCAGGTCGACATGTGAGTACACAGTTGTTTGTCTTGTTCACAGTGAGATACATACACAACAACCTGCAAACATATACACACCTACAAACACACACCTACACACATGCACAGAGGGTGTGCAACATTTAGGTCTTCAAAAAAGTGATAACTATATGAAGGATGATTTCCAAAGTACAAGCCAATGCACCATCTCTATGATTCTACAGGATGTGGAAAGCAGAACACAGGTTCAGAAACAAAAAAGTTTTATCTATGCACAGGAGATCTGAAGGTTCTTTAAAAAAAAAAATCCCTGGATTATACTAGAACTGATGAGGTTGGAAATGGTTAAAAACTTCACTAAACTTACATACTCGGTAATAACTGCCTTACAAAAATTAGTCATGGGAAGAGTGCTACAACCAACTCATGGTTCATCTATGCAACTCAGTGGAATGTGTTGGCAGAAACAAGTAATAAATTACAAATTTCTGCTGTATTAATGGAAACAGTGCAAGAGAGAGAAGAGACTGAATTGAGGCAGAGCAGCGGCAAGTTCTTAATGGAAAACAAAGGAGGTGGCCAAGAAGCCTTGCAGACTCACCTTACAGCAAAGCTTACAACAAAAAAAAACCAAACTCCAGTTTGAGAACTGAAGTTGCATAGTGTCATCTGAGAACTGGTATCAATTACTGCCCTGCATAAATCATATGTATCTCAATGCAAAACTGATTGATAATGATCCTGAAAGTATCTCTGTGAGATGTCTTTCAGGAAATAACTGTGATGGTTAACATGTGTTTGTGTATAATGCTGGCCGATTATATGCTTTACTGAAATGTTTGAACTATTTGAACTATTCCAGTAAGTATTTTTATGTCTCATCAGTTAACACACTTTTCAAGCAAGCAGCCCTCTATACCGAAACAAATGGGAGCAAAACTGCATCTTTGGTAATAACTCAGCAGGCACTTACCATTCCTGACATTAGTAGGCACTTGACATAGCACAGTTGAGCCAAGGGCAATGTAGAAACCAAGTCCATAGAAATACTGCACAATATGAATGAAACCATTGGAAAACACACTGGTCCAGAGGCATTCTGCAAGCCTTCGACAGCTGTGCAGCCAGAGGAGCAGGAGAACCAGGAGAGCAGAGAAGTACTCACTATCTGCTTGCAGATAAAAAATAGCAACTTTGAGACAGGAACAATTTAACCCGGACAGTGCTTCAAAAAGGCTACTGCTTCCCCTTCCCACAGCAAAATTTTACTCTCATTTTAAATTAACAGGGAAAATACTTGTACAGGTGAGTGAGGCACTGCTAACCACAGCAAGATTTCTTCCAGAAGAATGGTGCTTTCTGTTAAAAAACTGCTGATAGCCATCATATCCATAAATTAGAATGATTTCTATATTGAATAATTAAAAAGGACCAAAGGGACTTGGTATTCCAGGAAAGTCACTTGGCATCTAATTTAAAGGCAACTGATGAAGTAGCACTTGGATGCAAATTCAGCACAGCTTTGGTAATAGAGTTTTCTAATATTTATATGGCTGCATCATAATAGCTGGAATACTCACCTATGTCCTCGCTCTGAGAATCTCTGCCAAGAGCACGGTGCATGTCCTGAATCCATGATGGGAGTGACTCTCCGAGGAACTCAGCTCGGAAGAGCCAGTACAGCAGACTGCCATTCCAGACCACAGAAACCACATAAAAGTGAATAAACCAGCTGTGGGAACAAAAAGGGTGTTCATTAATGTATTATGTTCTCATCGTTACTTAGCTGGAAATGTAGCTGCAGGACGTGCTTGCCTGATGGTGAGTACATTTCCTTTTGGTGCCCACATGAACAGCAGAGAACTCATGAACCAGTGGTACCAAGCAGTAATAACCCTAACACATTTTCCCCTCGTGAAATGCTGCCTGGAATAACCTCTAACTTAGCTTACATTACTAATCATAACTGTGCTAAAGGGGAGAAAGTGGAAACCACACATTGCAAAGGCATTCCTCAAGACAGAACTAATCACAATGTACACAACTTTTGCTTTATAATTTACACCACTCAAAGAACATCCAAATTAATTTTCTGGGCATTTCTAAGCTGCTGCACGTCACAGCACTCCCACTTTTCTCAGTTCCAGTAGGTGGACAACACAACACATTACAGTACATAAATTACAAATGCAGATGGTAAAAGGCATCCAGAAGTAATTACTCTGCTTTAAGTATCTTGTCCCTCTGCAAAGTCAAGGTCTGCAACAATCATATAGAAACCATCAACACCACAGGGGGATTACAGAGCAAGACCACGTGGGTGTTTTTGAAGTAAAAAATAAAGAATCTCCCAAACTTGTAATGCATTTATAAAAGTACACTGCATTACTGAAATGCACACATGACAGTCAAGGCAGGTAACTGGATTGAGTAAAAGAGCCTATAATATCCAGCTCAAACTAGGTGATCCAGTAGTTTCTTTTGCTTTTAAAATTAAAAGTCCTTCTGGCTATGAATAAAAAGCAGGACCTTTGGAAACACCTGCAAAGAGATAAAATACATCTCATGGGAAGATGCTGATGGCCTTGACTTGACAATACCACTATAAATACAAAACCAGGATGTAACTGTGTAGTCAAGAGAAGACTGTATTTCTGTTAAACATGGAAACTTCTCTCTTGGAGGAGTGTAGGGGTACAGCGCCCTTGATTAGAGAAACCAGTTAAACTGACTCCCTCCCAGAGCAGCTCAGGTAGCTCTCAACAGCACAACAGAAATCACAGAGGTAGTGAGCATCCCTGCACGCTCTGGAGTGTCTTGCCCATTAGCAGCTGGTAACCCCTTCACATGATCACTTCTCCCCAGTTCCTTCTACTGAGCAGAAGCAGTAACATTCGCTCTGCTGATCTGGAAGAGCAGAAGTAAAATTAAACCCCTCTCCCTCATTTTCTAAGACAAACAGAATTCGTATATTGATTAAAAACTCATTGCCATGTCCAAGTTTCAAGCTCTTTTCCTGCTGCCCTGTTACTCAGTAGACTCATATCTTGTCAGGGAACTTTCTCCACACACACTGATTTTTGCAACCAGCACGCAAACAAGTCCTGGCAGCTTAGCAGACACGCTCTGCGAGCTTTCAGCAATCCCAATTGCACTGGGGATATATGTGACCTGCAGAGCGAACCAGCACGGCAGTAAGTACATGTGCCATACCTCAAGAAGAGGAATTTTCACTATTTGCCAAACCTGAAAATGAATCAAGATAGAACGGCAAAGTTTAAAACAAGCCCAGGCTAGTGAAAATATAATGGTTGTGTGGAAACAAAACACAGATGAATAGAAAAGGAAATGCCTCAGTGGCTACCTTCAGGATCTTCTCTATTCCTTCAGCTAGAAGTTTTATGGATTCACTAATCAAGTAACAGAGTTGCTTTGTAGATGGTGAGAGCTCAAGACCAATTCTCTGGAAAAGTATGTTCTTCAGTCACCCTCCTCCCTAAGAAGGGGTGTTGGGAAACTTATGTTGGACAAAAGGTCAACTCAAACAAAAACCTACCTAAAGAATGTGGCGCTTTGCAGTACACTTCAATTAAGACAAAGCCTTTATAAGCCGTTGTTTTTGCTAAGGGTACTGCAGAACTTAAACATGTCCCTGGGTATTTTCTGTATCAAGAAGCCTGATAACACAGATACTACATTACAACCTTTCTATGAATAGCATGCTGTGTCACAAAATTTTTTTTTCAACATTTGGTTTAAAAGCTAGGTATATAAAATGTGCCAGACATTGCAAGATCGTTACACTACTGGTGATCAGATCTTTCTCCCAGTCCTGTCCTGCCAGCCTTGCAAGATCCTGTCTCGCCAACATTCAAGTCAAAGTCCAGTTCTTAGCTCTAGTAACAAATCTCGGCTGATCAAAAACTAAGAAATTCCATAACAAATAATATCAGAAACATTTCAAAACCTGTAAATGTGGGGTTTTCTCCCTCTTTCATATATGTTCATTAAACACCTGTTTCACATACATATATTTAATTGCACCAAACATCTATGAAGAGATGTGTTTGGTTCATTTGCCTTATCAGAGATTGTTCATGCAGGGTCTAGATTGCTACTGTTCCCATGGTGTTATTAGTATGCTAACTCACATTTTAAAAAGAAACCTTTAGGGAGAAGGCAATGACTGACAATCAGTGTAAGACAGTAAACCTGCAGCATATTTGCACAGTCACAGTTACATTCAGGATTCCACGTTCCCAGGTGCCTGAACCTGAGTCTTGCAGGAAGGTTTATTTTACGGATCTCGCGTGAGACTGGGAATCAAGGGATTAGGCTTTTGTTCCCACTTGGAACACAGATTCTGTGTGATCGCTCGCGGTCTCCATGGCCCTCTGTTCCACATCTGTAAAATCAGAGTAACACCTCTGCAACAAAGCTGAGCCCAGCTCTATAAAAATCCGCAGTGCTCTCTGCGTGTGCTGTTCACTGTCCGGACCCTCGGCTGCGCTAACTGGGACACACTCACGGTAATCGCTGCGGCGCTGCAACAGCGGTACGAGCCGCCCCTCACCTCTTGGGCACCAGGTAATTATGGCTCCAGCCCGGGAGCCTCGTCTTCCCGTAGCGAATGAGCTGGTGGAAGAGGTCGGAGAGCAGGCCGCGGCCATCGGAGCGCCATGCCGGGGCCCGCAGGAGCAGCAGCGCCGACAAGAAGGCGGCGGCCGGCAGGGACCAGGCGGCGGCCAGCACCGGCAGCATCGCCCGCGCCTCGGCCCCGGCCCCGCCCCGGGCCCGCCCCGGTCCGCCCTCGGCCCTGCTCCGCCCCTGGCCCCGGCTCGGCCCGGCCCGGCCCGCCCACCGCCGCGGAGTTCTTTCCGCTTCCCACCCTCGGGAGGGGCGGGCTTTTCTCGCCGGGGATCATTGGAGATGTGGTGGCTGCGGGCTGTCCCCGTAGCTGGTGCCCAGCGCGGCGCTGGGGCATGTTGTCTACCTGCACTTCAGCAAAGGCTTCGGCACCGTCTCTTGGAAAAGCTGGCAGCCCACTTGGACAGGTGCACTCTTCGCTGGGTCAAAAACTGTCTGGACGGCCAGGCCCAGAGAATGGTGAATGGTGCTGCATCCATTTGGTGGCCGGTCACTAGTGGTGTTCCCCAGGGCTCAGTCTTGGGCACAGTCCTGTTTAGTATCTTTATTGGTGATTTGGATGAGGGGATCCAGTCTGCTCTTAGTAAACTGGAGGACAACACCAGGTTGTACCGGAGTGTTGATCTCCTGGAGAGCAGGAAGCTTTCCAGAGGGGTCTGGACAGGCTGAATTGATGGTCCAAGGCCACTTGTATGAAGTTTAACAAGGCCAAGTGTCAGGTCTTGCAGTTGGGTCACAACAACCCCTTGCAGTGTTACAGGCTTCCAGAAGAGTGGCTGGAGAGGACCTGGGGGTGCTGGTCAACAGCTGCTAAACATGAGCCAGCAGTGTTCCCATGTGGCCAAGAAGACCAATGACATCCTGGCCTGTATGAAGAATAGTGTGGCCAGCAGGACCAGGGAAGTGATGGTGCCCCTGTACTAAGCACTGGTGAGCCTGCACCTCAAGTGCTGTGTCCAGTTCTGGGCTCCTTATTTCAAAAAGGGTGTTGAGGTGCTGGAGCACGTCCAGAGAAGGGCAATGGAGCCGGTGAAGGGTCTGGAGCACAAGTCCTGTGAGGAGTGGCTAAGGGAGCAGGAGGTGTTTGGCCTGGAGAAGAACAGTCCCAAGGGTGATTGTATCACTCTCTACAAGTACCTGAAAGGAGGTTGCAGCCAGGTGGGGGGTTGGTCTCTTCTCCCAGGCAACAGGTGACACAGTTTTAAGCTGGGCCATGGGAGGTTTAAGTTGGGCATTAGGAAGAATTTCTTCACAGAAAGGGTAATAGGCTGCCCAGGGAGGTGGTGGAGTTACCATCTCTGGAGGTGTTTAGGAAAGACTGGACATGGCACTTAGTGCCATGCTCTAGTTGACATGGTGGTGTATTCATAGGTTAGACTCAATAATCTGAGAGGTCTTTTCTAACCTAATTGATTCTTGGCTTCGGGTGTGTGGGTGCAGGTGGGTGTGCTCATTTCAATTGCGTGCTTACCAGTCAGCCACTGCCTTGATGTTGCATGTATGTGGGGTCCTGTGTTCAGAATTTTATTCTAATTCAGTTTTGTCGTGACCAGAAGGAAAGCCTTTCTTTGGCTTTCTTTTGTCCAGACACCAGGAAGCCAAACCAGCTTGGCACCACAGGGAGACAGTTCCCTCTGACCCCCAGTGAAGCATGTCCTGCTCACAGCCCTCTTGCAGGTCAAATTTCCCAAGAGAAACTGGAGTATTACTTGGCAGGCACCAGTTAATGATCTCATTAATTAGGGGCTAATTCACTGGCTAGTTACTTTTGGGATGGGGAACTCCCCTTCATGCCATGACTCCACCCACCTCCCACCCTCCCCAGCACTCCCAATGCCCAACTGGGTTGTTTGACCTGAAAGGCCCACCAGTGAGGGCTTGTTCTTAGCCAGAGCTGCTCAGTCTTATTAATTAACGATGTGATTATTTAGGGGATGAGGCAGCTCTTCCAACTCTGACCATGGCCCCAGACTCCACCCTCTTCCCACCCTCCCCACTGTTCCCAACACCCAACTGGTGTTGGTTGACCTCCAAGACCCATCGTTGGGGTCCTGGAGACCATGGGGTCTCCAGTGCCCCTCCAGGTCCCCAACCTCCCTCCCAGTCATCCCAGTTCCCCTCCACTGCTCATGCCAGCAGCTGGACCGCCATCCAGCATCTGACCTTGCCAGTCTGCTCTCCACTGGATGAAGGTCCATGTCCATCGGGTACTACCCTCTAATTCCACCTTGGAGGATTTTGGGGAGAAAACCAATTGAAACATGGGTTTTCCCATGCTGTCACATCACTCTCTGCCCACCTGGGAGCTGACATGAGCAATTCCATGTCCCCATCTCTGTTCAGTTGTTGTTTTATCCAACCAAATATCACTGAGTCAATTATCTGCCTCACTACCTCCAAGGAGATACTGAAAGGTATTTCAAACTTTTCATTATATGTATGAGAAAATTAATGCTGTTTATTTTGGGCATATTTAAGTATTTTTTTTAATTATTATATTATTATTTAAGTTAGTACTTATTAATGCACTTGAATAAAATAAAATTTTTAAGTCAGGATTCTCAGAATAAAAAATAGTTTGACTGTATTTCCAAGCCTTTAAATATAGAACAACCTCATTTTATTAGTATTTAGCGCTATTTCAAACCATCATGAAATCTGTAGATTAGGAGAACAAGGCAGTGGGCACAACCTTGCAGCTGACTGAGATTCAGGCCTGAATGATGTTCCTTTGACTTCAGGAAGAACTGTTGATACCAGTTGCTTCCACAGTGTGGCTGCCTTTATGGTGGTACCTCCCAAGGTATTGATGACTTTTTCCCACCTGAGATAAAGTTACATCATAAGCACTTTGACTGCATTCCTTCCAGCTACCAAACCCATATAGTATTGTTTTTTTTTCTTTTCTTTTTTTTTTTTTTTTGGTGTAAATCAGGCTTGATTTAAAGCAAATTTTATCTTTTACCAATGTACTTTCCTAAATAGATGTATAAATCTTCCCTAAATTATTTTGACATATGTGACTGCATTAATCTGTCCTATCAGTGAATCCTGCAAAGCAGCACATGCTCAGCTGAAGTACACATGACAGTAACATTCCTTTGGGGAAAAATCATTGGAGTTCACATTTTCTGCTAAAACGTGTCGGTAGCTCTCTGGTTATATCTGCATACATAACAATTATAATAAATATGTTATAGTAAGTATGTTAAAGTCAATCTAATTTATGTCAATGTTTGGAGCTCAGTCTAATTCTCTTCTCAATTCAGTGTAACTGAATCCTCAGTCTGGTTCAGGGATTTCATGGCCAATTGGTTTGGGTAATTAGCAGGAGATTAGGATATCAAGCAGGTGCATGGACGTTTTTGGGGAGTGGGAGGGAGGGGCTGTCCATGTGTGGGTCATCCCACAGCTAATGAGTGCAGAGGGATGGACAGCATGTCCAGGCTGTGCTGGAGAGAGGGGAGGGTGTTGCTCCCACACCTGGGGAGCTCAGTCAGCAGCTGCTCTGCCATGCTTATATCTGCATCCCACATGGCCAGGTTTCAGAAGTGCTCCTGAGGTGGCTGATTTGGGCAGAGCAGGCTGTGTGTAATCAAGGAGCAGCCACGTCTACTCTGGAAGCAGTGATGGAACAGGAGCTGCCTGTGACAGCCTGTGGGTCACAGCAGTGATGTGCTGCTGCAAGTCCTGACTTGAGGCACCTTGTCCTCTTGTGCTGCACATTCCCCACAGCTGGAGGTTGTCTGCTCTTGCAGCATGTCTCTCTGAAATGTGGCTGATGTACCTCTTTCTTTTCAGCCTCATCTCCTCTCTGAAACACAAAGGAGGTACTTTGCAGCCTTGACTCTGTAGGCTGGTCTTTTTATGGCTTCTGCAAGACAGATAAGGCAAGAGGGAGTAATAGTCTGAACAGCAAACTTGAAATTTAAAATAGATTTGTTCATCAATTTTGGTGGTCAGTGCAGATGCCATTTTTGTGAAAACATGGTCTGAAGACTCCTGGCTGGGTGTACAGCATGGCCCTGCAGCATTCTGAGTGAGCCCTTGTCTTCCACTCTACTCAAGCTATATTTTTCTGTTGTGTTTGGGCTTTGGGGATTTTTGTAAACTGAAGGATAAGGAATGTGGCTGTTACAGTGCCCTTGAGACAGTGGAAGCCAGAGGGCCTACAGACATACTGCTGAGGGATAGATCTGGTGGCTGACAGCAGTACTCCATCAGGAAAGTCCTACATACCCAAAGACATGCAGTGCATCTTGCTGTGTTCCTTTTTAGGGTGAGAGGCATACAACTTCTTGGTACTTCAGTAATCTTCTAAATTTAACTAACCCAGAGCCTTGGAGGTTCAGCTCAGAGGAAGTCAGTGGAACAGATATTTAATATCAAATACTTCTTCAGGAATTAAGATTTATTTAAGGAATAGAGACCAGGAATCCTCTATAAGTGGGTCTTAAGTGTACAAGGCACGGTACCCTGTTGCCAGCCTTGATGTATTGACTGCAGTGTTACTATCAGCAAAGCCAGGTAAAGAGGGATTTAGTAGGTATGGGCCCAGACTTGTTCTGCACTCTATCAGGACATATAGGTGGGAAGGGAGAGAAATTAGTGTCTGAGAAAAACTACAGCTGTAAGTGATAGAACAGGTCTCTTTTAATATCTTATCCGTCAACTCCAGCACTGCTGCCATGTGGAGTTTCCCGTGGGGTAAGTCTGCAATGTTTTGGTCAACACTTGCTCAGAAATTACTTCAACCTACTATGAACGAGTTGCAGAGTCCATTTATTAGCAACACTTCCCCAAGCTCCACAGTGTCTCTGCAAGTTATTGTAACCGCTAAAATCACGGTGAACCGTAGGTTGTAGGTGGCAGATTTAATAATGAGAGAAATAATATGACTTATGTTTATGCTTGAATCCTTCCTTTACTTACAGATGCTGGTTCTTTTTTCCTCTATAGTGCAGAGCAGATTTAAGTTACATGTGAAGACACTAGACTCCAGGTGGTTCATTTGGAAAAGCTGCTGGTCAGCAGCTGGCCGTGGAGTTGCATCCCCTAGACTTTCTTGACTGCGCGCTCAGTGCTTCCTGGACACCCAGGGCACCCCCCATCCAGCTGCCTCCAGCCATGGCTGCTTTTACATAAGCACAGGAAAGCAGGATCTGACCTCCAGATGCGGTCAGTTTGTTGGCTGTTTCCTCAGAGTTCAGATAATTGCAGGAAGAAGGGGAGGAGTACAGCTGTGGGGCTGGGAAAGGATTTGAAGGGGAGAGGGGAGTCGGCACTTAAGTTAAGTATACCTTCTGTACTTATAGTTGCAAGTTGTGCTGAGGAGAAGATGTAAGCTGTACGCTGCTACTCTCATGGTTGTGTGTATAATTTGCACAGCAGTAAGAGCCCTTCTTTCTAGGTTTTTTTTCCCCCCAGTGCTCCACATCTGTGGCACATTGTGTGACCCCGTGCGCAGTAACGGTTTTCCCAGGATTTAGGCGAATAGTTCCCTCTAGGTGGCACCAGCATTCTTCGGTTTTCCCGCAGCCCGCCCACTGCGCTGGGCTCCGGCTTCTGCTGCCCGGGAGGGCATCGAGCATTCTTCGAGCATCCTCCCACAGCAGCAGCCTCTGCAGGGCTCCCACCTCGCAGCCCCTCTTGGTGTTAGCTATTTGTAACAGCTGATTTTTGCATCTGTGGGCTTTGTACTTCGACAATTGTAGATGTTTGCTGTTGGGTGTAGGCTTTTTCTAGCAAATATTCTCAGCTTTGTGACACTCCATCTTTAGAGGTGGAGTTCAACTTGGCTAACTTTCAGATGGGTAAAGTTACGTATCTAGATAGAACTAGTAGGGTGGGTTCCTCATGTAACTGATGGAGACAGGTACTTCCAGAGTACCAGTTTTTTTCTCCCTAAGCAGGATTGCCTCAACTATTGAGCTGAATTGTCTTCCCTGGTGAAGATCCTCCTGAGGGAAAGAGAATTTTAAAGGATCCAGAATAAAAATGGGTATAAATTATACATGTTTTTGGATCTAGAGTTGGTTTGATGAGTGTCATTCAATGAGTCTTTCACTAAGGTAAAAAAAAAGTATTTTTTCACAAAGGCCTGGGCCATGCAAGACAGTTATCTGTAAATGTAACTGGTTCATGTTTCCTGCCTGTTAAAGGAGACCCAGACAGTTTATAGGCTTCTGTGAGACCTCACTTATAACAAAACTTGTTCATTTTTAGTATATGGAGAATAGAGAGAAAGCCCGGGAAGATGCTGTGCAAAAGGAGAGGAGGAAGGTCAAGGCTTGGCTGAACCATATAGGAAAAGCTGGAGAGATCAGACAAGAGCCCAAATTTATCTCACAAATCTGGACTTGTGTGTGCCACTGTGGACCAAAATGTCTGATAGAGCTTCACGAAATGCCTGTAGGGGGTGGGAGAGCAAAGGTCTGCTTTGGAGATTTTGTACTCAGACCATCATATTATTCAAAGGAATTTGTCTGCATGAAGGACAAATATCAGCATCATTTACTGGCCAGCACACAGCAGATTTCACTGCAATTCCAGACTTTAAAAATATACCCACTTATTATATGTAGTGATTTTATTTGTTTGTTTCATTTTTGGTTTTGGTGGGGTTTGTTTTTGTTTTTTATTATTATTTATAAGGGAGAATACAGAAATTATTCATTTGCTCAGATACCTTTTTGCTAGTTGCTTTGTTCAAACGTTTTTTCCCAGCAAATATTTTAATTTGCTAATGAAGTCCAAAAAACTTTGTGAGCAAAATAGTTACAGGTGAGTTTCTTGTTAATCTCAGTGATATAGGATTCAGTGTGAATTTAGCACAAGGGCAACCAAAAAAGTGCAAATAGAGGTCACAGTCTTTTAGACCATTATGAACATCCTTAAAGCCAGTATGGGTGAGGATTTTAAAATCCAGATACTTGGCTGTGGGATGTAATAATCTGTGGTAAGTTGGTCAGTACTAGCCGTCTAGAAACTTTTAATTGTGGAAACATTCTTTGATTTAACTCATCAACACAATGGGCTAAAGTCATACATTTCTGTGATTTGCAGGAAAGTAAACCAAGAAAGCCATCAGATTGCTGCATTTTGAATGCTAGCCTGTGCTCTACTGGTTGTAATCACTGGAAGATAATACTGAGATACTGGGGCCAAGAAAACATAAATCATAGAGCACAAAAAAAGTATGCTTATAGATGGGAGAAAGCTGCACTGAAACGCACTTCCCACCATTCAAGGATCACTACGTGCCCTTGGCTTTCAAATTATAAAATGTGAGTGTTTCCACTAGCTGACAGAAAGCAGGAATTAGTCTCTGATAAGGCAAAAGCTCCTGTGCAGGATTGGTGCCATGCTCCTGGGATAAACACTGTTGTATTTGCATAGATCTTAATGCATAATTCGTGCACGTGAGTCTGTAGACTTCAAGGTGTGACTTCTACATCTCTTAGAGCCATGGTACTAAGATATATGATTTATTCACTATGCAGCTCTACTATTTGCTGAGTTTTCACTGATCACAGCAAGCCAGTATCTTGCCAACATAGTCAACTTGGAATCTGAGGCAGTTTGGATTTTCACCCTGGGAATAAAAGCAGCTTTATTCAGCTTGTATGATATGGTATTGATCTCAGGCTGGTAGCATGCTGTGAAGGTTAAGTCTGGGCAAGTTTGTTATATAATTCAGCATTTGGATTTTTAAAGACCTATCATTTTCTAAGGAAGCTTGTAAGGGACAAAACTACCTAAAGCTCATAAACTGTCACTTGACTCATTTTGATTTGGAAAATAGCTTAATGAAAAATAAATACACCTTTAGTTAATATTAGAAGTAACTTATGGTTAAAACAAGAGCAGGAGAGAGGACTTAAAATTCTCAGGGATGAATCATTAATACTTTCTTTGTCTAATGGCATTGGTCCACACAACAACCAGGGCTTGGCAGGAGCAGAATTCAGGCCCTTAACAGTAGCAAATAATTGCCTGACTTTGTACCAAAATCCTCAAAGGATATAATTGTCTGTCTTCTGTATGTTATTTTATGTTATTTTAGGAATATGCCGGAACGTGCTTGCTTGCAAAATGATTGGAGTTTTCCTGAAACAGACAGACTGCATTCAGGCATGGGTTCAGAAGTAAAGGTTTCTCCATGAGAATCCTTTTGAAACTTTCAGAATCAATTACAAGAGTTGAGAGTTCAGGGACACTGACTACATGCCAGAGAAGAAAGACCAGTGCTGATAAAAGTCATGGAGGGCAGTTAGTTTTTTCAGGGCTATCAGCTGAAGAAGGAAAGCTCGAAGTAAACCCGGCAGGCAATGAGAAAGGTAATAACAACATTTATAGCTCAAAATTGGGAAGATTCAAAGTTTCCTCCAGGAAACACAGACCATTTCTATGCTGCTTTATGAGCTCCATGGAAATGGGTGACATTAGTGGGCTTTTCCTATGCCCTCTGGAACTGTGAATGAAAAATATTTTAATGCTGGTACCTGTTTACTAAGAATAATCTCATAACCCAGGGATTTTTAGGACATAGCTCCTTTTCTCTGGGGTGGTAAAAGATGTTTCAGGAGGATAAAAGTTCAAAGAAACAATTCAGCTACCTTGCATCCTCTGGTCCACTCTATGGCTCCCTTCTTCTTTGAGACTGCTTTTCATTCAGAGGGCCAGCATGAAAGCATGGCTATGGGTGGCCAAAGTACAGAGCAGCCAAGCTTTAACAGGCACAAGCACAGCCAGCAGCTTGACTTGTCCAGCTCTGGGCTCCCCAGTTCAAGAAAGACAAGCAACAACGGGAGAGAGTCCAGTGGGGGTCTGTGAAGTAGATAGGGGGCTGGAGCATCTCTCATAAGGAAAGCTGGACCTGTTCATCGTACAGAAGAGGTGATTCAGAGGAGATCTTATCAATGCATACAAATATCTCAGGGGTCGTATCAAAATGATGGTGCCAGACTCTTCTAGTGGTGCCCAGCAACAGGGCAAGGCACAATGGGCGCAAACTAAAACACAGGAAGTTCCACCTGAATATGAGGAAAAATTCCTTTATTTTGAGAGTGATAGAGTACTGGAA
Organism: Empidonax traillii; assembly: GCF_003031625.1. Classification (NCBI taxonomy): domain Eukaryota; kingdom Metazoa; phylum Chordata; class Aves; order Passeriformes; family Tyrannidae; genus Empidonax; species Empidonax traillii. Next base: position 748,390 of record NW_020955360.1, on the reverse strand, counting down.
CAGGCTGCCTAGAGAGGTATACTGGAAATACTCAAAACCTGCTTGGATGCCTGTCCAACTTTCTACAGGTGAACCTGCTTTAGCAGGCAGTTTGGACTAGTTGATCTCCAGAGATCCCTTCCAACCCCAACCACTCACTGATTACGTGACTTACACAGTCTGGAGAAGCTCTAGCATTTTTTTTTTTCCACCTATAAGGTGTTATAGAATAATTTTGGCTATGAATTTCACAGAATCACAGGATGGGTAAGGTTGGAAGGGACACTCTCTGGGCCTGGCCCTCCAGCCACTTCCTAACCCAGCAGAGAATGCCCCTGTCCAAGCCATGGGCTGCCAGCTTTTCCAGGAGTATGCTGTGGGAGATGGTGTCAAAGGCCTTGCTGAAGTCCAGATAAACCACATCCACAGCCTTCCCCTCATCCACCAAATTGCCAGGCTGTTGCCCTGTTCTGGAATGCAGATGTGTATTTTTTCCATATGTTTTCAGTGTTGTGCCATAACATGAAGGCACAGGCTAAGTAATGTATCTGCTTATACTTACCAGTGGTCTCGCCTTGGGAAAGATGCAGCAACTCAGTGAACCCTTACTGTCTATGACCTGAGACTAGAAAGAAATTCAGGTTTTCGACTACTAAGTACAGTTAACAGCTGTAAAAACAGCTGTAGAAAATAATTTGTGTTGATAAACATGTCACAGGGGAAATAAAATATGTTTATAAATATTCAAATTTTTTTCATTTATTCTAATTGTATAAACATAATTTGGGCAAATTAACTCTTCCTAATTAACTAACTCAGTGTAATATTGGAAAGACAATTTAACATCTTTGCTTTCTTTCTTATGAATACAACATTGCTACAAAGGGCAAAAAAGGTGTCAGGTCTGTGCTAATTGTATATGGCTCATACTTTAAACTGCTAAGTTGTCCAAGTAGGACTTGCTCCTAAATACATCTGAGCTCAAGTCTTCAGTGTAATGTAAATGAGACAAACAAGTCTTTGGAGTATTTCCAAGTGAAGCTGCAAGAGAATGTGATTTTTTTAAAGGAAATTAATTTTATGTGTAGCTTTTGGTTACAAATCGCAATCTAGTTCTGAATGAAACCTGGAGTGGGAAGGGAATCAGCTCCACTGTACCTCACACATCTTCTTTTATTCTGTCAAGCACTTTGCTGTGTACTTCTTCCCTTGCTGACATGCACTTAATTTTTTGTACTCCTTTTTCTCGGCTGTTTGATTAATTTTTATCCCATCTTGCCTTTCTAATTCATTTTTTTTTAGTAACAGATTTTTAAAGGAATTTTTTTTTCCCAAGTGTGCTTCCTGACTGAAAATCTCTAGTAAATATTCATCAAGAAAGTGTTAGAAATTTTCTCAATTAATATTTATTAGAGACTTAACATTACAAACACCAGTAGAACTGTGATAAATATTAGCTTCAGCCAAGAGAGAAACAGTGTTTAAGGAGCACTGCATGCTACAAGCATGTTCAGATGCGGCTAATCAGTGATAAATATCTGGTGATTTTTACGTAGGAGAGCTGAGCTTTGCTTACCTAACAGGTCTGTCAGACACACGATGGCACAGGATTAGCTCCTGAATGGGAAGGGACAGAATTAAGAGGCAAATCTTTTAAAATGGCAGCAGTTGAACCAGGGGAGCTGGTGGGAGGCTGATTCTGGTTTTAAAGCACTTTTGAAAACAAGCTGCATCTTTTCCAGGTGGAAATAGTCTTCTAGGTTTGCTAGACATGTGAAAAGCCAGAGAGGCTTCTTGTGATACAGCTAGACAGGCATGCTGCTGTCCACTTCATTCACGTCTGTGTGTATGGCTGGGCAAAATAATTTAAAAAAAAGAAGCGTGGAAGTGGTAAAAGCAAATAAAAGATCATCCGTAAGTTAATTACTTGTAGTGCCTTACCTACAGATTTGCACTGACATATGCTGCTCCTTTGCTCTCTGAACTAAGGGCTAGAAAAATAAACCGTTATGAGCAGATAGATATGATTGAGGCGTGTGGGGTCTCTGGTGATAAATAGTCTCAGCCCTTGTGTTCAGATACTGCAAGCAGCTTTGGCTAATGTCACGACTTACTTGCCAGATTCATTGTGTGCCATTCAGCAATCGAGACAGCAGTTCATAAACATTCTTATTGTCCGGACTCAGAACAAAGCTAAGGTCACATGGGGCTGGCACTGTGCTCTCCAGATTGCTGTTTTCTTGGCTGTTTTTATGAAATCTTACCATGACAGGTTTCAAAATCCTTGGAATGAGAGCAACAAGATGACTGTCAGAGCAATAGGGATGTATTACTTGCATGTGCTGCTGTTCTTTGTGCCAGGAACATGGAGCAATGCGCTGGCTCTGCTACACCTGTAGCTCTGCTGTGCTTTACATGCAGAATACTATTCCTACTGAGATCACTTTCAGTAATTCCTACTGATTTCACTTTCAGTTTGAGGAATAAAAGAGAAGGTGAAAAATGTAGCAAATTGGACCAGTAGGTAAACAATTTAGGTTTTTCTTTCTAACCATGCAGCCCATAGATGCGAGGAGAAATACAGCCAAGGTAGGATCACTAAACCTTCTAGGCTGGCTCGTCTGAGACAGTGCTCAGGATAGACAAGGCACAGAGCAAGAAGTGATTAAGGCCTCTTCTGCACTGCCAGTCATTTACACCATGTCAGAGGGGTGTAAGTGGCCCTGTCTCCTGCTGTCCTTGACAGGGATGTAGGAATGGAAGCAGTGGCCATTCTGCATGATGAGTCTGTGTTTGGTGGGCTGGCCTGGCAAGGTGTGCAAATGTTGCTGGCCAAGAGGACAGACTATGGCACATCACAGCTCTGACTGGGTAAGAGGAGCTCTTCCTTGTCCATTAAATTCAGTTATCTGGCAGCTGACTTAGGTCTCACTTCAGAAGCCCCTCCCTATTCAGCAAGGGATTAAAACCCAGACTTCAGTGGCTTTGATGAACCGGGACAGAGTTAAGCTCAGGAGGTTTCTCGTATTTATTACTGTGGTAGTCATAGATCTGACTGTCATGAGCAGTGTAGGTAAGAATTGTGAACACACACTGAATGGCCAGCCTGCATTTTGTCAGGACCCTCAGTGCCAACACTCTTGTAGAGTCCCTTTGCTTGCCCTCAGCCCTGCCTGACCTGGTGTCCGAGGCACAACAGCATTTGCTTCCTCCCTGCCTCTGCAAAATCAGTTTTAGCAGTGTCTCATCTGCCTCACAGTTCTTAGTGATAAGCGAGTCTGTTGGAAATTTTTGGATTCAGCATTTACTACCAAGGGCACCCCTTTGGTTTAATTCAACTCCTGACCTGCTCGTGAGCTCTGCTGAAAATTCGTCCTGGCTGAGGAAACATGTATCTAACATCTAGTTTTTCATTTCACCCCAATCCAGACAGTTTTAGCCTGCTGAATTGCCTAGTTCACCTCCTAATGGAATCAACAGCTTTCATCTTGTTTGAGGACTTCAGGAAAAGCATAGATTAATTCCTGGTGACCCGTGCTGGAGTGATGTGCTGGGGAGGCAATGACAGGGGATGTTTTTCTCTGTGCAGTTCTTGCTTTTATCTGCATGCAGCATTTGTTTTCAGTTACATCTAAAGAAACATGGAAATTGATCTGATGAATTTGAAGACACTATTTAGGAAGAAAAGAAAATAACTCTATGCAGCTCTCTGTTGCTTCCTCAAGTCTTTCTGTGATTTTGTGATACAGGATTTTTGAGATGCTGGAGAAGGAAAAACAAAGGGGTTTCTGTGTAGCACTGAGTTTTCCACCCTGAGGTTTTGGATTCCTGTTTGTGGGGCTGACATCCCACGGCTGCCCACCATCAGCTTAGAGCCCTTGCCCGTGGAGGAGGCTGGCTCTTAGCTTGCGTAACAAGATCTTACAGTCTCGTCTGTACCAAAACTCCGGTACGCCCCCAGAAAAACACAGGAGGATTCTTTCTTCGTTTCTCGTTGGAAGTAAAGAACATAAATCTCAGGAAGAAATACCACTGCTTCTTACTTATCTCCATTCTCTGCTTTGGAAATCAAATGTGTTTGGTGGGTCCTGCAGCCAGCCTGGCC
>NW_020955360.1:740904-743473 GCF_003031625.1 Empidonax traillii | reverse complement strand
TATGTACACCAGAAACTTAAATGTGTGGTTCAAGCTGATAAACTTACCACACCTCTTTCTGTTTTCTTTATAGACTTATTACAAATATCTGGCTTGGAACCTAGATTTATGGTGTGAACAAAAGAAATATAGACCATAGAGACATGAAAAGATAAATCTCAGGAGGAGACATAAGAGGGCTAGTTCAACATTTAAACTGTTTCTTAATGAAACAGAATAACAAAAAAGATCAGAACACTCATTTTTTAAAATGTTCATGTTTGAAGAAGCTGTTGAACATTAGTGAGGCTGCATATGAAATATCACTGCTATTGTTTTATGCCTGTGTTGAAACTGCCTGTAGAGTCCTGCCCTGAGTTTCTCAGAGCATCACAGTTTGCATTGCTCTCACAGGAAAGTTTGGACAGAGAAAGGATCAGCAAGCACAGAGAAGTCATGCTGTATTTTGAAACCAGAGCTGGCCAAAATTCCCCAGTGGTGTATTAAGGAACATTTTTTTTTTTATTCATTTCAGGTGGAATGTTTTCTGAAAATATGTGTATACCATGATATTTAATTGAGAAAATAATAAATAGATAATTTCTGTTTCTACTTTTCTTGATATGGTATTGTGAATAATTCTAACAAAAATGAGTCTTTGTGACCTCAGTTTTGACAGTGCCATGAACTCTGAAGCCTCTGAAACTCTCACAGCTGAAGAACTTGCACTTTATTTCTAATCTGAATTTGTGTAGCTTCAGCTTCTCACTCTATGGGTTTATTATACCTTGGTCTCCTATAGATTAAAATATCCAGCATGTAGACTCAGTACAAGTGCATGCACCTATGATCAAATCATCTGTGTTCTGATTTGTTAATGTAGAAGAGAACCACCACTGGTGTCTGTCCATGAAAGACATATGTCCTTTATGGCTGTTCTTTGAACCTCTTTCAATTGAGCAGAGTCACTCTTTGATTACAAGCACCACAGTTAATCCCACTGCTCTGGCAGTAATTTCATCCATGCCACATAAAGAAGAAATCTTACCTTCCTACTCATTTTATATTATATGACCAAGAACTGCACAACCCATCCTACTGTAATAGGACTTCACATTTAAGTTATTATCAACTGGTACATTTTTAATACCTGAATACAGTTTAGTTTGAATACGACAGTGTATTCATTTGGTCCACCTAGTTGTCTATTTTGAAACCTCAAAGATTTTGCATGGCAACATCATATGGCACTGAAAATGTATGAGGCTACTTTTGTGAAGTCAGTGGGTTTCTACTGTGTTCACAAATAACTGTATTATGTCTTAAGTCCTCTTATGGGGTTTCATTGAGGGCAATTTTGCCTAGAGTGGAGATCTTTGTCTTTGGAAAAGGGAATTTCAGGAAGTAAAGATTTGTATAAGGCATAGACTCAAGCTAACGTTTTTGAAAAAATGTGTGCTCCGAGTCTATGTATTTCATCATCTAATTGCCCAGATAAACAAATATTTACTTTCTGCTGGGAAAATAAAAGATCTTGGATGAGGAACTTAATTGTAGGTTTCGTCTCTCTTCATATCTCTGGTAAGTGAGAGTTACTGACCTTAATGGTTATTGGGTGTCCCATGTGAAAGGAATTATTGAGTCTTAGAACCACAAGTAGCCACACCATGGTACTGCTACCATGGCTGTTCTTAGCAGGCACCTTTTGCAGAGACTAGGTCAGTGTTAAAAGGCCAAAATGAGCATAGAGATAGATCTACCCATTCATCCCCATCAGGATGCCTCTCAGGAAAAGAAACGTGGCACCTCAGTAAGAACAGGTGGGGAATTTATGCTGCTCCTACCTCAGCTGTCGTTTCCCTGTGGTTAAATAAGATATTTGCTCCCAACTCTTTCAAGAACACTAAATTAACTTAAAAAAAAAAATCTGTTCTGTATCCAAATGTAAACAGATTATCTCTGGGCCCTAACAAATGAGACTGGAGTAAAGAGTTATGTAATTCTCAAGTTTGACCTTCAGTCAATGCAAACCTTCAAGAGCAACCTCATCTTTATGGGGATCTACTCCAAGCTTTAAAGCATCTATGGCTCTGTGGTTTTGTCATGAGCACGTAGTAAATGTGTCTAAACACAGCTTCTGTGAATGTCTGGAAGTTACCAGCTAAGGCAGAAGCAGCTAACTGAATACAACACCAGCAGGGATAATAAATGTGCCTTGATTTTAATGTTATGTGGAAGATTTAATATTCAAGTGATTACATTACTATTAATTGCATTGCTTCTTCTAAAAATGCAAAAGATAAACAATTACTAAAATTTGTATGTTAATGTAACTCAAATGAAATGATTAAAAGTAGAGTGAAAAATGAAAACAAAGCATTACCAAATCCTCTTACTTATTTTTTTTTTGTAAACAAGATCTTTCTGTTCAGCTGAAAAAAAAAATGATGATTATAATGTATTATGAGCCAAGTGAGTATTTTCCATTGCAACAATTATTTTCACTTAGCACGTTAATGTTGACAGAAAAAGACCAAAGGCACCCTTGTGACTTTACCAGCATGTCATAACAAAATGAAGGCTTAACCTG
>NW_020955360.1:667147-740582 GCF_003031625.1 Empidonax traillii | reverse complement strand
AAACAAGATCTTTCTGTTCAGCTGAAAAAAAAAATGATGATTATAATGTATTATGAGCCAAGTGAGTATTTTCCATTGCAACAATTATTTTCACTTAGCACGTTAATGTTGACAGAAAAAGACCAAAGGCACCCTTGTGACTTTACCAGCATGTCATAACAAAATGAAGGCTTAACCTGTTTCTGAAGGATTGACTTTCAAGCAGGAAACTGGGCTATTTTGGAAACTTAGCTAATGACACTGTTATTTTTTCTCCTGAGTGATAAGGTTGATGGATACATACCATTTGTATTTGGCTTAATCCTTTTTCTCCCATGCTCAGGACTATCACTTACACCATAGTGTTGATCAATCAATGTATATTAGTATCTAGCTCTGCTGACAAATGCTCTTGCTCTGTCATTTGCAACTGTATATTTATTTTGACAGAACTGTCTGACACAGGGTATCCTTTTTTTCCAGTGGAGAACTGTAAAGACTGAAATTTTTAGAGGGACCTAGTAGAATTCCGTGTCCATCCTTTAGTGAAATCCTAGGGGCACCAGGTGCCTGCGTGCCTCAGTAGTTCTGGTCAACACAGCCAAAGGATCATAGGATCTTCCATATGCTCCAGAATAATGTCACAGCACAGCTAACATGGTAGATTAAATTTCTATAAAATATAGAGATGAAAAAAACAATAAATATACAGACTTACGAGATTTAGAAAGTGGACTAGTAATAGTAGCTACCACAGGTGTTCAAACAGTCAGTTTTTTTCTCACTAAGACGAACGTTTTCAAGCTAGCTCACCAAAATAAATTCTTTCAGCAACCCCAGAGCAAAGGATATATTTGGATTACAGAGCTCTTCACTATCAGTCCTTGGCTTCCTTATAGAATTTAAAATACATTTTAACTGATGGTGAAGCATTTCCAGTTGAAGAGAAAAGATGCTCAATAAAAACATGATTTTACCATCATCCGACACTTCTGCAAGGTCACAAGGGCAGATAAACAACTTCCTGCAGCTGTGGCTACATCTGGCACACGACTGAGGCAGAGAGCGTGCTTCGCAAAGATAAACATATCAGGTTGTATCTCCATAGTCTCCTACACTTCTGGATAAAGCTTGGGGAACTGAACTTGGCCCTTCAGTGCCAGCAGTAGTTAATATCTGAAATTGCTTTGCCACTAAGGAAGCAAAACAATGAGTTTAACCCACCACTCCAATAATGTTGGTGACTGTGGGTAGCCTGGGGCCACTGTGCTGCCCCTGAAGCCTCTGGTAGTTTTTCTCACCTGGAGACAGTCTCACGTAGCTGCCATCAGTCTGTTGGTAAGATGCTTCAGAGGCAGACAGCTGAGAGAGAAGAAAGGTGGATGTGCTTGAGGTCTGAGGGCAGTGTGTGCTGAGAGCCAGGTCTGCTCTGAAAATTGAGCAATTCTTGGGCTGGGGAATGGGTTCCTCATGGCCTGGGGTTAGGGGCTGCCTCTATGTTCCTAAGACGTATTTTATTAGAAGACAATATCTCTTTGAATTGCTTAAATTCAGTAGACTTGGTTGATGGATATTTCTGGCATACTGTCACGCAGGTTGTTGGCTTTTTCTTCAAAGGCCATTACAGTGCTTTCAGATGTAGGGTGGAATAGTTTTTGTTTGCTGAGTGAGCAAAATGAAATCAATAAATGATTTTTGACTGATGCAAGGTTGAAACTTTTTGGCATTTTCAATGACACAAGCCAGGTTACCTTTAATCTGAATGGGAGTAGCAAAGGAAAGAATTAATTGAATTTTGCATTGTTTTTTCTTTGGATAATAGAATAATGTTTCACAACTGAAGGCCCCTTAGGAAATTGTATGTGAGTACCTCTGCATGTTTTTGGAGGGGGATCCAGTCCTGAAAAGGTGCCTTCCTCTCTCCTTGGACTGTCCCATGAACCTGATTGCCCACAGAGGGCAATCCAGACCCTCCTCTGAGGTTGGAGAGGAGTAGACCATCGACCCCCTCCTGAGGCTGGGCACTTGTGGAATAGGGAAGGGCAACTGAAAGGGGAGGGCAGGCAGTGCCCAGCATTTGTATTATTTTATACACTATATTATGTTACATTTTGGTTATTGGTAAATGGGGTTACATTAATATGGTCAGAGCACTTGCCCATGACTGGGACTTGCAACCCTCTGAGCTTGAGGGAGCACCTGAGAAGTGCCCACAAACTCTGTACAAGTCCTTAGGAAGTCTGCATCCCAGGTAATACCTGGACAAGTCTATCCATGACACACCACAGAGGTAGCCCTTGGTGGATGTGACACCACATTACACGTTGGAGGTGCTGAGCAGACACAAAGCTCTTGAGGCAGCCTTTGGCCACCCTCTGATCCAAGGACCACTCAGGCAGCAGCTGGTGATGGAAGAATTACATTTATACCTGTTGTACCAGCCAGATCCCTATCATGAGGAGCTTTGCCCTCAGGAGGAAAAGCAAAATTCCTCCTCTGCCCTTAGTATGGCAGTTTGCACTGAGGAATAGCTGTTTGGTTGTGTAGCTGCCTTCTTCCTTACGTGTGGGAGACAATGCTTCCTTCCTTGCTTGTGTGTTAGGAGATTGCTGGCTCTGTTGCCCACAGTTGTTTACGATACATTCCATGAGAAAACTAAATCTGCTAGGACCTTGGCCTCAAGTTTATTATGTTTTGAAACAGCATATTGTTTTTGGTCTGAATTTAACTCAGCAAATAAAGAAACAAAATGAATCAATTATAAAACATCTATTTTCTTTGCAAAAGCCCAAATTCTTTAACAAGCCATGTCAGGTAAATATTTGTCCACACTTCGACACATCACAGGGTGAGCTATAGGAGCTGACAATATACAAGCCATTTGATGTTATGTTTCTACCCTGTTTCCTGGCAAACACCTCTCAGAGATGACAAGGGAGTATCATTTTTACATGACGGTGTTTCTACCAAACTGCTGATAGAGCCCTTCACAAGATCACAGAAGGGTCCATATCATCTGATTAGCATTTAGAGAAGCTGGTCATCTGAGAGGGAACCGCAGGAGACCAGAGACTGCACCCTCAAGGGCTGAGAGAGGAAAGACTCAATCAGTGGTTGATAAGGCTTAGCAATGATAAATCACAAACAAAACTCCAGGCTTAGGAATTCACAGCACAATCTGTCATGAATTTCCTTCCCTTCCCTCCCTCCCTAATATCTGATGAGAATTTGCCTTTTGAAATGGTCTCTGGAGTACAAGAAACCAAGTCAGCAAGAATTGTTAAGATGTTCCCGGCTTTTATTGGTTTTCTTAGTGTTTTATTTTATTTTATTTTAATATATATGTATCTTGGTACGTATGTGTGTCTCTGGGTATATTTATGCAAATTTTTAATGTTAAAATGCAATGTGGAAAACACTTGGTACCAGATTATAAATACTTTAAAAGAGAGAGAGAGATTTGAAACCTGTCTAGGAGTCCCAGTTCCCCACAGAAACAGACTGTAAAACCCTTGAAAAAAATCACTTTAGAACTAACTTCCAACAAAAAGACCTTCTCTACAGGAGGTACTTCTGCTGGGAAGAGTGCTCTCTGCATCATGTTTTCGACCAGTTCTGAGAGGCTGTCTCACCTTAGCCTGCTAGCTGCACACATATTCAGGATGTAGGCATGGTGGTACAGGCCAGTGCATGGGCTGCAGATGCAATCCTCCCGCGCTGTGGCTGTGGAGGAGAAGGAGCACGGTTGTGTCAGCGTCACGGGAGGACACATTCAACTGGACCTACATCTCAGCACTCTGCCGTTGTGAATGCCAGCATTGCTGCAGGTCTGCCCAGGACACTTCTGCTTTGGCCCCTCTCTTTGCCTTGTTAACCATTTAATTGGCGAAAAAGAAAGACACAAAGATCTTTAGGTCTCCCTTTGCCAAAGAGCGGTATAAATAGAACTTAACAGAGTATTCATCCTGATTATAGCACATACACATTCTCTCACTTTTAGGGTACAGTGAATAGGGCTGGAAGAAGGTCCTTATTTTGTCTCTGTCCCTGGGCACAAGGGCCCTCCTGTGGACTGTGAATCCCCTCCCCAGTACCTTTTCCATGCTGCACCTCACATGAAGGTTGCAGGCAGATGAGTGCTATTAGCTGTCTTTTGTATAAACCAATTCCCTCCATGTCTTCAGAGAGATGCTGGATGAGCAAAGCACACACAGACGATGTGCCTTCCAGCTGCACAGCTGCTGCCCCTCGCTTCTCTGAAACATGCACATGAGGGCTCAGAAGTGGGGTTAAATAATCCACAACTAAGCCAGCCAAGAAGTTAAAAACAGGGAAGAAAACTATTGTTAGAATGGACTGTGGGGGGAAAAAAATATGGATTTGAGGGGGGCTGGCTGCAAAAAAATGCCAGGACCACAAAAAAAGAGAAAAAACAGAAAAGAAGAAAATAAGTCTCTTTGAGAAAAATCCACTGTGCTTGTCATTTAGAAATTACACATTCACTGCTGCCTAGTTTGAGGATGGATGGTAGGAGCTGCATTGAGCCTCTCACAGAACTGTGCTTTAAAAATACATTGAAATGTTGCCTAGTGGGCTTGTGATGAAATCTGTGGGTTTTAACCCAAACCTGTGATCCTGGAATATTTTGGGGCAGTGTTGCACTGGTTTGCTGTGATAGCTGGTAGGCTGAACTGAAAGAAAGCATAAATGTCCTTTCCAAACTGATGTGAGAGGAAAAACTGTTTCCAGAGGAGAACACTGAGGATCTATTTTTATTTTTTACCCTGTTAAAAATCATTGTACAACTACCTTTGTATGACTGCTTTTTACATCTGTAACATTTCTGCTCCATAAGAGCAGTAGAATACCTCCAAGGGATTCCCAAGTATGCAGAGATGCTGATGCTAGCCTGATGCTGGTGCTAACAGTGTGCACTGCTTACTCTTATTAGACAATAACATCTACCCTGGGGTGTCTTTTGGCTTTTGATTAAGCTCCCTGGGATTCCAGCTTTGTAGATTGGCCATTGTAAATGCAGAGGCAGAAGAAAGATGCGATTGCCTCTGCTCCAAGGGTGGTACAACCACCTCTCCCGGCAGGAAGTGTTCAGATGCCCTTAATGACAATGGGCAAACAGACAGTGTTTTTGTTTATTTTCTCATAAAGTGCTGATGAACAAATGAGGCAGAGGCATTAAGAGACTCATGCTGTGAGGAGAGATTTGAGTTTATCAGCTCCTTCTTGGCAGGGTAGATTTTACATGGTGAGATTATAAAGCAATCCCTCCCTGAGGCATGAGACTCTAGAGTTTTATATCATAAATAAAATGGGAGGAGTGCTTTCCTGAGAGATTTGCTCTTTTCTGGAGTCAAGTTTGAATAACATCGTTTATTTTCTCTGACTTTCTTTGGTGTAACATGATCATGAAATGCATCACAATTAGCTAGTCTATAGCTGACAGGCAGTAGAGGATGAGAGGAAGCCTCTATGGATAAAGTACACCCTGGAAATATTGAAGGAGACTTTCTCCAACTAACAGGCTAAACTCTGCAATTAAACTTTGTTCATGGGACAATCTAAGCCTTCTGATGAAAGGTACTATTCAAAACTCAGGCTGGTATCTGCTCTCACTGAAGGCATCACAACTGGCTCAAAATACAGATTCATGCCCAGCAAAAAGAGGCAATAGTGACCCTGAGCAGCCACATAAATCACATGCAGACCTCCAACCTGCCAAGTGGTGAGGGCTGAAGAGACTGAACCTCACAGATAGCACACAGGAGACATTTTTTCTGGTAGTTTTACCTACGACATCTTTATATATTTCAACAGAGAACTCAAAGTCCATGGCAGATTTGGAAAATATTCTGTAATTTATATTGTGAAGCAAAGTGGGATCTTCTCTCCAAAGCATCTAGAGGCTAGTGGCAATGTCCACATGATCTCTTGTAAGAAGGTGATGCCATATGGCAGGAAGCCATTTATCTGGCTTCATTGCTGTAGGGAGTGAAAATTGACAGGACAATGCTATCTGCAGGGCTCACCGAGCTAGGTCAAATCCTGCTTACCTTACTTATGTAAATAGTTCTCTGCATCTCAATAGCTCTGTGTTGTTACAAACTGTCCTGATTTGCACTTTGCAAACTGAGAGCAGAAATTGCTTCCAAACCTTCCAAATGGAGCTTTTCCCTCAAACAGAAAAAAGCTTTGTCCTGCCCAACCAAGTTATCCACAGGACTGCAGAAACCCAGTAGTGTTTCACGGGGAGTTTTCTTTTGAAGTTTGGCTGTGTAAGACAGAAGGAAAGCCTTCCCTCCCAAACATAATCCTGTAGTGTAAAATCAGCTTTATATTTATTTATTTTGACATTCAAACCCCTCTTTTTAATGCGTATGTATAAGCTCTTAGGGATTTAGGTCTTCGTCGCTTGGTGATTTGCCCAGTATTTCTCATAGCCCTGTGTACAAAGGAACTACTTTTAAGAAATTCTGCAGTTTTGGTTTTGCTATTCTATTACAATGCTTGGAGATAGAAGGCTGGAGTGGGTGACTGGCATTTAAACAAAATGTTCAGGGACAGTTTTATAGACTCTGTGGACTCCACAAACTGGAACTCAAACCTCTTGAATTACTGCTAAGTCTTCCTCTCAGATCCCTCTGAAATGGTTTAGAGCTCATGCAGGTCAGGTCTGAGCTTCAGCAAGAGTCGTCCTGTGTTACCCATAGGGAGACATTGCCATGCTGCACCTGCCTTTGCAAAGAGATCTGCATGGTGAAGCAGCACTGAAAATAATAAAGGAGGCTACAACAGTTGGGAAATTATCCTTGAGCACAGGCTCCGCATGTGCAGTAACCTTCTCTGCTGCACTCTTCCTGTGCAGCTGTGGTCGAGCTCCTGGGACTGCAGTCCATAAATAACAGGAGGCTCTATGACTTAATGGGATCACCAGCCCCAGTGCTCAGGAGTGAGGTGCTGAGCATCCCCTAGCATCCCAGCTTTCACCATTGCACTTCCATAAGTCCCCATAGCTGGAAACCGTCTCCTAAAGCTGGAAGTATATGGAAGAGTCCCAGTCCTGGCAGCGCCACGATGCCTGTGTCTCACCCATGAGTGGTCTGCAACCACTTTCTTCCATTGCCTGACACTTCTGGAGCCCAGTTCCTTAATTTCCCATTGCACTAGACAATACTGACTGGGGACAGTGGGAGGACTCATACACAGTCTGGGATTCAGGAAGAGAGATGTGAGCTAGAAGCTGATTTTGAAATGTTTTGCTTAGTTGTTTAAATATGCAAGCATTTCTTCTGAATAAGATGCAAAATATTATCATAAGATGGAGAAATTCAGATGTGCTCATCTGGAATTAAATGCAATCTTGATTTGTTAATTTTGGCATTTGTAAGGCTGTGCGAAGCTGGAAGAAGAGGGATTCCTGCAGATCTGTGTATTGGTTTGGCAGGAGACTAAAGGAATCAAAATAGCATAAAACCTGGGATAGGATTTGGTCTGCCTAAACCCCACACTGATCCTACTTTCCTGGACTGGCTAATCTCTCTACTGAAATTATAAGCATAGTGCTAGCAACCCACACTCACACTTATAGGCAATAATCAAATTGCTGGAGAACCCCTCAAAAATGGAGTCCATGTGTGCCTCAGTCTGAAGGAGCCCCTCTACATGGCCTTGAGGGAAGGTTAGGAACAGGTTAGAGCAACTACACCCTTCCATCTCCTATCTACCTATATGAAGAAAGGTAGTATGAGTTTGTTCAACACCTAGTTTTTGATTTATCTGCATGGACAGGGCTCAGGGTTTTTTTTTGTTTTGGAGGTCAGTTTGTTGCTGACATACATTTCCATCTATCCATAAATCCACACTGGAATAGAGGAGTATCACTATCATTCTTTAGCACCAGTTTCCACGCCAGTTTAATCTTCTGTATTCATGATGATAACGTCTAACATTTTTCAGGTCTTAAAAATTAGTCTCCAAATTGAAACATATTCTTTCTTTTTGGCTTTGCTTACATAATATAATGCTCTTGAAGTGGACACTAAGGGCTTGACTGTGTTTCCTATATATAAGGAGTGTATATCCGGAATGTTCAGGTGTAAGGTGCCATTTGAAATGCCCGGTGTACCCAGGTCATCTCCATGGGTGCACAGCTATGACAGATAGTCTTCAAAAGACTTACCCCTTCCTGGAGGAAACCAGGAATGGGATACACATCCAGGACATCTCCAGAGGTACTAAATGCAATGTATTTGCACAACTGAGTCAAGCCTGCCCCATATTAATCTGTGTCCCCTCTGCTATGGTTTTAGTTGGTTGCTGTAAAGACTTGGAAAGCTTCAGCTCCTGAGTCCTCCAGCTCTCTAACTGCTTGTTTTATAAAAAGCAATTTAAAATAGAGGTACAGAATAGTAATAGTTGAGGGAGCCCACTTCTACTGCTAATATTTTGGCTTAATGAAGTTACTCTGTGGAAAGGTTTATCAAGGAAAGGCTTGTTTTTCTAGAAAAAATGCTCTGAATAATGACAGAAAAATGTATTCAAAGGGATGAAATTTCTAAATTATAATTTATGTCATTTTCATTACACTTTGTAACTCTTGGAAAAAAATGTCATTGTTTGGTGTTATCAGGAATTTCAGTGGGAACTCCCTAGAGAAAGGTGTAGCTGGCTCACTAAAAGGCTTTTCATTTAAAATATTACTGTTGATGGGCCTGTACATGAGATAAGAAGGAGGGGGCAGTAAAGAGGAAACAGTAAAATATGCCAAAATGTTCTGAAATGCTGGTGCTGAGTTGATATTATTTTTTTCATTTCCCTTTTTTTTTTCCTGCTGCATTGTCATATGAAGAACATGACTTCATATTTTCATCAAGCGGACAATACAAATTCAAAGCCCTGGGAGGAAGGGGAAGACTTTCTTCTAAACTCTTCAAAGCCTGTGATCTGTCTGTAAAAGCAAATATGTTTATAGTAGAGTAATTTAAATTTTATTTACTGCAGTGGCCTTCACTTTGGTTGCTCATGGGTAATTCCTTCTTTGGAGTCCATACCCTACAGAGCAACAAGAGTTTTCAGATTGGCAGGGAAAAACAGCATATGCAATTAGCAATACCTCTTCCGACTCAACTGCTGGTCTGTATTGTGGTTTTGATCAGTCCCTCTTTTCTATCACTTCTTTTTTAGGTGACCATTTAGACATAAGCAGCTCATTTCCATTGTCCCAAACAAAACAGAAAAAAAAAATCTCATAATTTACCGCTTCATTTTCAGCTCTCAGGCAGGCCCTTTAACTGTCCAGCTCAAGGCCAGTCCTTACAGGTAACTCATACTTTAGGAGCTGATATCTAATTTTAACCCATCCAATTTCTTCAATATTTTATGCATTCACCCTGCAGGAAGGAGAGCGGATTTTATTCCCCCCATCTTCAGTTTCTTTCACCCAAATCTCAGCATATCTGTGTGTTATGGAACTAAAGGGATACAAAAAAGCTTGCGTTATAAATTCCCAGTTTAATATATTCTTTAATGTATTCATTTTTTGCATTGAAATTTTCAGTTCTTGCTTTCTGTTCAAGAGACTCCACTCTTCCCTGTTGCTGCCTGAATGACAGAAGCTTAAATGCAGTGATATTAAGGTCAACGTCACTTATGCTGATAACTCAGAGAAAAAAATCCCATGGATTTTTCAAATTATGACAGGCTTTGCATAGTTTTGCAGAAAAAAATGCAAGAAAACTACTAGTTTTTGTATTTCTGTGGTGAGAGAAGCGTTTCAGGATCCTCCACCATACTTGCTCCAAGACTTTTACAAGTTAGAGCTATGCAGTTTTATTTGGTTGGTAGTAGTAGTTGTTATTGAAGTTACAAATTATTACTTGTTGAAGATGCCAGCCCTTTGAACTGATATTCAGAGGGTGGTCTGCTTCAGGGAACCTTTAAAAAAATTGCATGGCTATGAACAACTTAGTTGTTTTTAACAACAACAGTAACAACAACAACAATTGTCATCATCATTCTCTGCTTTCCAATCTTTGAAAGGGTGGGATTTGTTTGGAAAGCTATCACTTCTAACTTAAAAAATTAAATTTAAGATGGGCATTGGTCCTGAAAAAAATCTGGATTTGTTTTTTGTTTTGTTTTGTTTTTAAATTATAAAACTTTTGAAAAGTAGCCACGGTCTGAAATTTGTTCTAGGATTTATTGCCAAGATCTCAGAAGAGATCTGAATTCCCTCTGCTTCAGCTCTTGCCATACACCACCTTCATGAAGCGCCTGTGTTACTTGACAATGGCAAATCAGGGGAGGTTGCACCTGGTATATTGACTGTCAGTCCCAAGTTTTAGGGAGTAAGACAACAGTTGGAAGAAGTGGAAAACTGCTGTTCCCCATTAAGGCCAAGATTATCACTCCTTGCCTATGGACTCCATCTTCCAGAATAAGAAAAAGAATTTAACACTGACTTGGTGTCCCACTTTTCACACAGATTGAGTAGTGCTTAGGGCTGTCACTATATCAGAGAGCAGGAGTTAACATTTGTTCATCCCAATATCCTCTGATAGAAAAGAAAATTTCATTCCTCAGCTTTGCATTAAGATGAGTGTTCATTGTACAGGCTGTGTTGTTTCTGATAAAGCAAGTCTTCCCTCCCCAGAGGTTCCTGGGACTTTACTTGTTTGTGTTGGTAACACTGCTTCCTTCTTAAACTCAAGAAGACAAATGTAAATGGGAAGGTCAAAGATCAGTGGAACATGAAAATTGAAAAAGTATGCTTTTTTCCCCAAAATTGACACTTTTGATCTATTACTCAGGGTTTCTTTTTCCCAGCGGTATTTTGAAACAAGTGTCCTCCTGGATGAGAGACAGCTTCCTTGGTGTTGCTCCCAGGAAAAGTCCAAGTAATTTTTTGTAATTTCTTTGAGTTAAAATTAGTGAGAGAGAAAATGCTAAATGGGAGAAAGAAAACTAGCATTCAACCAGCATACAAGCCATAGTCTAACAATGGTGAAATAGTAGGGGTAGTAGGAAAAACAGGAAGAGAAACAAATTCACTTTCATTAGGATAACTGCAGGATTTCACCTGTAATACTATCTTCTTTCCTTGTGTTTGTGTAACTAACAGGCTCCATGTGAGCAAACAGCCCAGCTGATACCTCTTGTCGGGTGTTTGCAGCAAGGCTCATTCTCCCTAAGCACACATCTTACATGCTAATTGATTCCACCTTCCCAGAATGTCAGGATTTCACGACGCAGCGAGTCTTCGGCGCGTGTCTGCAGCATGCTGTGGGGACCCGCAAATAGCAGGGAGGAATTTTTAGAGTGCATCTAATGGCCTTTGCTTGCCTTTAAGCTGCTAAGTGTAAAAATCACTCTCCAAACAACTTGTGACGCTTAACGGTTTTCACACGGTACTTTTGTAACATAATCATCTCCACATCACCTCCCTGCAGACACAACCTGTGTGTCTGGGCTACAAGGCAGAGTCTCTGCTTGATGGACCTCTGTGGCTCTGTGTTAGCTGAAGGGGTTTGTGGCTTTTAGAGGGTAATGATCTGTCTGACCGTATTTGTGTGTTTGCATTCCAGAAAATATTTTCTAAAAATATTAAATGATGAGAGTTAGAACAGTGAATGTGATGTAGCACTACAAAAATGAGCAAATCTTCTGTTTAGGATAAAGATGCATTTCAAATGCCTCAATTTCATGGGGCTTTACTTATGTTTTGTACCAGGATTGAGAGAGATCCCTCATGTCCTTTGTCTGATTGAACTTAAATGCCAGTACGCCAGCTTGCCTTTACTGGAACCTGCTGTATGGCTTGATAGCAGTAATGCTAAGACAAACTGTCTCTGTCTCTATCTGGAAGCAAGTACCATACTGAATACGGAGCATGGAGATGCCTATTCAATGGCTAGGACAGCTCTCTGTGGTGAGAGGGCTGGGGATCCAAGCAACACAAGCTATGTGGGTCCAAAGGAAAAGCTACTTTAGGGGTCAGCAGCACTGACTTCAGGATCTGTCCAATTAATTGCCTCTTTTAAATGAGAAAGAGAAAAGTAGGTGGAGCACAAGATCTGGAAAAGGGTAATAGGATGACAGGAAAACAAAGCAAATGTGTTGCCATTTACTTAAAGTTTCATTTGCTAGTTTTATTCCAGCCCCACTGTGGCTTTTCCCTCAAGACGTGACACCACTTACAGCACAGGTGGAGTAGTACTGGCCATAGTTGCAGTGATTTTTCTCTGGGGGAAGCCTGAGCAGCTCTAGTTCAGGCAAATGGACATACCAGCATGGGAGCATGTCCTGAGGAGAAGGGGAAGGCCTGCAGTACCAGGGAGTCAGGGGGGTGAGGAGTGAGCAGAGATGAGCAAGGAATGAGCAAGGAGCAAGCCCCCTGCTGTGCTATGAGGGCTGGGTGCTGCTGGGCTCCTTCCTTCCTCTCCCTCTAAAGGCAGGTCTCCTGAGAAAGAGACACCTTTATTTTTTCCTTCTCTTGTCACACCGTTCTGCAGCAATATCTAAGGGTTTAATGGAATTAAAAACTAATTGTACTATCTCTGTTCTGAAACAAACCCCCGATCTTCAGTTTTGGGTTACTCTAAAGTGGTACTGTGTGCCACTCCCTGATTTTTTATTTTATTTTGCAGTACTTGTTCTCCCTGGACTATCACTTGGTTATACCAAAACCTAATACAATTTTTTTGGTCTTCTTTAAGTGATGTCTGCATTCTAAATTATAATCTGTTCCATTATATTTTGCTTGCCGGTACTACTTCTTTCTTAAGTGCCAGCTTGCAGATTTCTTGCAGAATTCATCTAATACCAAATACTGCTTCCCTGCTTATTAACCCAGAAAACGTGGCCAAGTCTCAGCTGTAAATGATACTGCTGTTGGCAATGCACTGCTCAAGGGGGTGAACTCAGTAGAGGAATTCTCTTTCTGCTATTTGTTTGTACAGTACCTAGCTGAAGGAGGATTTAATCTCTGCTTGGACCCTTTATGCACTATCACATCAGAAGCAGTAGTTCAGCTGCTTACTCAGCCTTAACTTGCTCTTATCTGTGCAAATTGTCAGACATTGTTCAGTGTTATAAACTACATCTATTAAGTCTGTATTTAATTAGTGTGTGTACTTTCTGACATAATTGTGGCAATGCCAAGGTCAACTACTTCTCCATCCAGCAGAGTACACTGTGCTGAGCACAGAGCATGGGGCTGGGTGTTCACTGCTGACAGCTGCAGGCAGTGCCTGTGGTTGCCAGTGTTCCTTACACTGCGTACATCTGTGTGCCAGTCAGGTGTTTGCTTCTGAAATCTAGAAACAAAGTAAAACTGGCCTTGTGTGAAGAGTGCTACTGGTCCATCAGCAGTCTTTGACCTGTCTCTGCTGTGTAAGGATTTTTCTTTCCTCAGCAATTAATAATTAATAATCAATTGGTTTTCATGACACTTTTCCTTCCTAAAGCATTATTTTTATATTTGTGAGTTGGTAGACTAGGGATCTGCTCTGCTTACTGAAGAGCTTATTTTCTTTGCAGCTAGTAATGACTATTTATTTTGTCATAACAATGTAGATAAGATTCTGTGATCCTGTATAGCTGTACTATGCTGCACATCTTGGAAGGAAAGACTTAAATCTTTTCTAGAAATCTCCAAAAATTGTAAGCAGCTTAAAGGTCAAGCTTGTGTTGTGGTATATGAAAAGCAGAGTGCTAGGCTCATGCAAGTAAAAATAACTCCAAATTGGTGATATAGCACTAGATAATTACAAGATTGTGTGAAAGATGATATTTAACCTCTCAGTGAGGTCACTTTGGAGTAGAGGAGACTACTTATGACCCATCTAAATATCAGTGTATGATTGTTTTTACCTCCAAGTTTCACATGTTCATACCTTTGATGCTGTTTGACAATCTTACTCTATGGTTGACTGATTTTGAAGGGTCTTGGAAATCTGAAATAAGTATATCTGAAGATTACATTTATTCTGCTGTGTCTTACTGTTTCTTGCACAAGCAAACGCAGTTTTTATTATTCAACATGGCACTGAGAAATATTGTACAACAAATAAAAGGAAAATCCATCTAAAAAAGTATAACCACAAAGATTAGAATAAAAATCAGAAGTTAAAACCAAACTAATTTCAATTTAGCAAAAATTTAACTGTTTTTGGTTTTTTTTCTGGAATATGACATCCTAAAGCTCTCTTCTGGTAAAGAGGAGAGGAAGACATTAATGTGCTTTTGGCCATTAAAATGTTATTACTAAAATGCTACTAAAGTTACTAAAATATTACTACTGGAAACTGTAAATTTCATTCTCCAGAAGTATGTGACTGGATCAAAAGAAAGAGCAGTAAATAAGAACAGAAACATGAGTATGTGCTGAATTAAGGTGGTATTTTTAAATTATAAAAGTTATGGCTCTGTGGTGTGGACAACACTAAATTTCCCATCTGAGGCTTTTGGAATTGATACATTCTTTAGGAACGTAAAAAGCCTCTTCGTTTTCACACAGCACTAAATAGTTTATTTATATTTGAATCAGTCCTTCACACTTATTTCAAGCCATTTTTGAGTTTTTCACTGTGTGACTAACCAGGCACTGGAATAAGCTGGCCAGAAAGGCCATGAAATTCCTGTCCTCAAAGGTATTAAAAACGGGACTAGACAAAGCCCTGAGCAACCTGATCTAATTTTTATGTTAGATATAACTTATCTGACCCTGTTTTGAGCAGAGGACTAGATGATCTCCAGAGATCCCTTCTAACTTAAATTCTTCATTGGTTTTGTGCTTCTGTGGGCAAATTTTAACACTTATGACAAAATATTGGAAGTGCTGTCAAACAAAATATATTTGTGTTCAGAAGATGGAAGGGACTTCTTCCTAAGTTTTGTGATCATAGGAGCTAATTATTCTTTTTTTGTCTTCCTTCTGCTTTTGGAATTATTTTCAAGGTGGGATATGTTTTGTGGTTGTCTGCAGCACGACGGACACTCAAGGGATCTGGAAATACACTCAGCTGAACACAAAAGGAAAATAATCTAAATATAAACTCTTCCATAGTTAAGCTCTTCCTGCTGTACTTAAATTATTCTTGTTTTAAAAAGAGAAGGATCCTGTTCACTTCCCATCATCAAATCCAAATGTAAGTGCAGTTTACATGAAATGCAAAAGAACAAAAATCCCAATGGAGTTTGGAGCTTTTTCTTGAGGAAACATTGCCAGTTTCTAATCCAAGTCGAGGATCACACAGATGAAACTATATTTTTAAGCAGCCAATGCCACTTAAGAGCAGCCTTGCTGGTTGCCAATGTAAGCACCTGGGTAGGAAAAAATAGGCATTTCTGAAAGTGGATGTAACATCAAACTATATGTTGGGGTGTATGTTTTCCACCACAGGCAGCAAGTTGCAAAATGCTGGCAGGCAAACACCTCTCTATGGAGCCTCGTGAGGAATCAGCCAGTGTGTGGAGATGGAGGAGGAAGATGGTGGGTTGCAGATCACAGAATTACAGAATCACAGAATGTGCCAAGTTGGAAGAGACTCACAGGATCATCAAGCCCAGCCCGTAGCCCCGCACAGGACCATCCCCAAGAGTCACACCATGTGCCTAAGAGTATCATCCAAATGCTTCTTGAACTGTGTCAGGTTTGGTGCTGTGGCCACTTCCCTGGGGAGCCTGTTCCAGTGCTCAACCACCCTCTGGGGGAGGAATCTTTTTCTAATATCCAAAGTTAGCCTCCCCTGACACAACTTCAAGCCATTCTCTGTCACTGGTCACCCAGAGAGGAGATCAGTGCCTGACCCTCCTCTTCCCCTCACAAGGAAGTTGTAACTGCAGTGAGTTTTCTCCTCAGTCTCCTCTTCCCCTCACAAGGCTAAACAGACCAAGTGACCTCAGCCACTCCTCATACAGCTTCCTCTCAAGACCCTTCACCACCTTCATTGCCCTCCTATGGATGCTCTCTAAGAGCCTAATATCTTTCTTATATTGTGTGATGATCAAAACTACACACCAGGACAAACAAAGGACAAGAAAGATCTCTCCTTGCTTTTTTTTTTTTTTTAATTTATCATATAGCACTATCTGAAACTTGATGTTTCTAGTTCCTGTGCTGAGCTGCAGAGTCTGGCACAGCCTCAGCTGCTGCAGTGGGCTGAGTGGCCCTCGTGAGATATCCCCACACCACAGGGCTCTGACACCTAGTGGCCACAAAAGAAAAAATACGCTATTCTTTTGAGCTCTACAGCAGGTATTGAACCTGTCAGTTATGTAAGTAAATTGTTCCCCTAAGAAAAATGGCATAAACCTTTCATTTTGGAGTGTAGTTGGCCAAACTTCAGATGCATGAATATTTCCCAGAGTAAGGTTCACTCCCTGTTGTGCTGTGGCACTTGAGTTTTGGGACCAGCTGTTGTCTGGGGTTGAAGAAAGTACAAAGCCATGTGAGGAAAACCCTGTTTCCTTCACACTTTCCAAGATAAAAGTCTTCATCTCTGCTGGGTAAGCCCAACGTTTAGATCATAGCTTTCTGCAGAATTACCAGGTAAAAAAGGAGATATCCTACTCAGATGCAAGTTAAGAACCTAAACTCCCAACCCTGGAAACCAATGCTCACCATCCACTATAGCTTATCACAGTGAGCACTGACCTTTTTCACATGCTGAAAATAAACTGACGTATTCTATGGACTCTTCACTTTGCCAGATCCATGGCAAACGAATCTAACTGAGGAAAGCTTCCTGCTGCTTCTGTCTTCTCACACCCAATGACATCCTATGGCTTAAATGCTCACCTTGTCTAACTGACTTACAGTTAACACACACAGAAACTTTTTGAATTGAAAGAACCCTTTCTTAGCTATGCTCCTGCCCCATCTCATTTTAGGAGGAGCTAGATAAGAAAAGTCTCATCATCAGTTGTCTTTTTGCAGTCTCAGATATTTTGCAAGTGAAGGCACTTTTTCAAGTATAACTTCATGTAAGTCAGTCTCTTCTACTCATTAGGTTGGAAAGAGATCTGATTCTGTATTACAAGGCTGAAAAAACTATGCATTTAGAATGTGTTTTCTATGAAGAAGGTGGGTAATTCAAGGATGAGTCCTCAAAACCGTGAATCCCCAATCCTTTACAAACTGTGTGCAGAATGAGGAGGTAACAAGGAACTTTATTACTGGTCAGGAACCAATTAAACAGGGGCTTGCTAAGAATGGTTTCTTAGGAACATATTCTGATAGCTTCAGACCAGCTTTCATCCAGATGCTTTCTTCTACTCCTTTACCTTAGCAAGTGCTGTGTTGATGAGGGATATAGGTTTCTCTCATTTTCTGAAAGTTACTATTGCTGTTGTCAGTCAAATCATCAATAATTTCTTCAGTCTACAGGGAAAAAATAGGAACAACAGATGCAGTTTAACCTAAATTCATGTATTGAGTTGGTAAACGAAATTATGTTTTAAAACTGATGTCTACTTTTTTTCCTTTTTTGTCTTCAGTTTTGTTTGTGAGAGAGGATAAAAAAGTAATGTTTGTCCTTTTCCATTCATTGGGATTCATGAATCTTTTACTGAGCTGGATTTCATCTTCACCTCATGACCCCATACATGTTCCATTCCCTACAGTTCCTCCTTTCCCTTCTGCCCTGATAAAACTTGGCTTTTATCCTCTTCTGAGCTAACACCTTTTAAGTATTCATTGCAGTGCTTCTTGTACTGCCACCAACTTTTCCCCTGCCAAGTGTAGCATCCAGCTCTCATGTCAGCTGTGCTGAAGGGGTCTTTGTGATTTCTGTCATCGGCATCTGTAGTTGCAGTTATTTTCTTGAAAAATCTCATATCAAAGTAAGAAAAATATTAAAATGATTGTATAGCTCTTCTGCTGCCATTCAGGTGTGTAGATCTGAAGGTCCTTTTTTGCAGAGCTGGGTATGCACCATGGCTCCTGTTTTGCATCCAGGGAATGTGAGGCCGTGACTTGTGTGTCCAAGTACCTATGGAGGTGAGATCCCTGACCTGCAGTCCCATGCCCTGACTACTCCTGGTGCCCCAGCCTGCCCCAAGCTTACTTGCCCTGCTTCTGGGGAAATGAAAAGATAAAAAAAGAAGTTGGACAAAGTGTTCTCCTTGTACCTGCTCTCTCTAGTTCAAGATGATTGAGAGTCAACCACAGGCAGGTTATATCAATGACAGCAGCGTACTGTCTCCTCTGCAGGAACTGCTGATGCATGTGCTGTCCCTCTGCAGTGAACAGGAATAACTTGCTCTGTTTAGGAGTCAACAAAGGGAGAGAACACAATCCCATGGTGAGGTAGGTCAAGACTCTGTCTTGGCAGACTTTTAGATTTAAATTTGCTTTATCTTTGTCACACCTTGCTTGAGAGTACACACATAGCCTCAGGATGGTTCTGGCAGTAGTCTGGATGTCTAGAAAATTTTCTGGATGAGCAAGATCTACTGGTGAAAATAGTATGCTTAAAAAAATACTGGACTTGTTCTTTATGAAAAATACTCACAGTAATTAGTAAAGGCTGGTGCCAAAAGACTGAGCATGAAGGGAATGGTCAGTCCAGCTACCTGCCAGAGCTGCAGTATCTGCAACAGTTCTTCCTTGTGAAAACAGCTGGAGTAGTTAATGTAGGACAAATTCTCTTCCTCACAATGGCTGATGGTATGGTCTATAATTCCTTTCTGGATGTGTGAAAGATTTGCATGCCTGACTAGCTCAAGGTCAGTGCATGTTAAAGCTCGTTGAGAGAGTGAGGGAGAAGGTTCATGCAATTTTAACTTTCCCGTTATCTTGCTGTTCCTTTTTCATTTATCTCTGCTTTGTGAGGTAGCACCTCTCAGCGCCTCCCAGGGAGCTGAGAGCTCAGGGAGCTGATCCAGGGTCTGCACACAAGCTGTCTCCTCTATAATCCTGGTAGCCCACTGGATTTAGATGGACAATGAGAGCAGTGTTAACTCCCCTTCAGCTGGGAAACCAGTGCAGTTGATTTTTGTGACAATCTCAGCAAAGATGATGTAGAAACATTTGAAATAAATCAGATTTGCACAATGCACAGAGTTAATACACACAATATCATCACTGTGATTTTCCAAGGTTATCCCATTTACCTGGAACATTTACATCTGAGCAAAAAAAGTCTACAATGATGCTAATAATAAATAAATAAAAGGAGACAGGGTTCTGGGATCTTTAGCTTCTATTACAAGGGCTCATTTGGAGTGTATCTCCAAATCAGGGTCAATGAATCTAACAAAATCACATCCAGAATCTAAAAGCTCATTAGCTTTCTGGTTTAAGTGAAGAAAAACTCCTCCTGCTAAACCTGTACAGCATATGCATCCACAAAACTGCAACTGATTTGTGCTGTGCTTCAGCTCATACAAAAAGACATTTGCTGCAAGCTGCTCCCAGTTAGTCTTCAAGTCACTTCTTTCCATTGTTGAGACATCTTCAGGAAGGTTTTTTGAGTAATAATGTCACTTTTTTGCTTGTCTTTAATTGTGTCAGTCCTTTGTTACAATTCTCATGGACTGCTTGCAGTCCATACTCTGAGAGCAAATATTATTTTCAAGTATTTCAAAGATTCACAGTCATTAAAGCCAAAAGATCCTAATGAATTTTAAGTTTTTTTTCCTGCTTCACACTGTTCAACCATGTATCTGGCTATAGTGACAGGGTTAGAAAACCCAAAAAAATATAATTCTAACACCTTGTGTCTTTACTGAGCACTCCCTCACCCACTTAAGCCTGGCATTTATTCAGACAGAGGTATTATCTTACTCAGCAGCTAGGCATATATTTTATCACCTAAACCCACATGTGACGTTTTCATTTTGAAGGAATTGAAGTTGTATGTTACCTTCCCAAATCTCCATTAGCATGTCTAATAATAAAGCATTAGCAATTTGGAGGTGTAAGAAATTTCCTGTCATATCACTGCTCTGTCATACAAATTAGACATTTGCAACGAGCAATTGGTTCTTCCTGTTGCCACAAATATATTTCTCTGGTTGTATCTATACAATTAAGCATTTTTAACTGGCATCTTTAATTGAATAATAACAAGATTATGAAAGGAAATCCTTTACAAATTCAAGATGGCATAATTACTCTACAAGAGCATAAAATACTAAGAGCTATTTGGGTTTTTTTGTGTAGCAGAAGCTGTTTTCAAGTGCATTGACTCTGGGTCTTTTCAAATCTGAAACCCATGGCTCTATACAACTCCAGCACTGTCTTACAAACTTGTCTGGCATTTCTACCAAACTGCTTTTCCTAGAACCAGCTAGTTCAATCCCTCCTAATTTAGCATTATTCTGTATGCAAAGTCATCAGTGACTCCTGGGCCCCATGGAGGCTGTTTTGTGCCCACGTGCTTGTTTGTGTGTGCATGTCGTATACTATCCATGGATTATCAGTTAAATATGTATTGACATGCAGTGTAGGCAATAAAAACTAAGGCTGGAGCTTAAATCTTGTCCCTGAATTTCTCTTTCCTCTCCTGTGTTCTGGTCCCTGTAGGCAGTTTACTGCAGGAAGCTATACACTAATCAGCCTGTAAAAGGCTGCTCTGGGGGAGACGGCAATCCCAGCCACTGGCTGGGGCAGATAATAGACTTGCCTCATTTGACAAAAAGATAAAAGAGTGCATTTTGTTCCTCATTATTTCACTGGTTTTGGGAGGTGAGTTCTTTCCCTCTCTTGTTTAAGCCACATAAACAATGCCAAGTGTCATGACAGGAGTGGGAGCCTGTCGATGTAGCCCTATAATTAGAAAATTTCCATGCATGAGGCAAAAGGGTGTTTTCAGGTCACTTCCTGATCCACTCATCCATAGATCAAAAACCTGAGTAAGATACAGATAAGAAAATGCCCAGGAAGTGAAACATGCTCCATACTGCTAATTCAGATAGCCTTATTTTTTGCTGCAGTCAGAGGCTGCCTCATGGCACTTCTACCTAGGCACCTCATTTTATCATCAGTATTTTAAAGGCTAGCAAGACAAAAGGCTGTTGTCCTGTTGAGGCCAAGCATTTTGTCTTCCTTCCTTTGGTTTTCTTTCTTAACCAGAGTGTAACTCTATGGACATAGCATAACACTATGAGGACAACAGACACAACAGACTTGTACTCATACTGCAGAGTCTAGAATGTGTCTCTCCTCTCCCCTCTTCTCCCTTTCTCATCTCTAAAGATTATTCTGCCCAAATTAACAGCAGAAAGAAAAATCTGCCAATTAATCCAATGAAATATTACTCCAGTTTAACTTTTTTACCGAACTGCTTGGTTGCTGGCGTGATCCCACCTTGCTTTTTGTGAATGCCTCAGCTGTACTTTCCAGTTTGTCTCCATACACTACAAACACAGAACATCAAACTCAAATAGCAGTCAGGAATATCAGTCTTTGAGTATTTTCTACTTTCATTAATACTTCTCAGTATTAACATCAAATTAATGCCAGACCTTTTTTAAGTCGGGCTGCTTAGGGTGCTTAGGGCAGACTGGTTCACAGCAGCTGTTTATAGGTATCCAGGCAGGGTAGGGCAGGAGAGTTTTATTGGCATCAACATCTGATCTGATCTGACTGATGATCCTGACGTCTTAATTCTCATGAAAAGCACCACGGTCTTTTCAGCAAGAATGCGAGGCCAAGACCTTGGTCCTGCAGCTCCGCCGAGCGTGTGTACAAACTTCTCGCTAGCGAGAGAGTTAAGATCGTCTGTCAACAGCTCTGTCCCATAATGTGCTGAGAAGTCTGGCCCTGCTCCAGGGCTAATTTTAAGCATATGAGTAGCTTCTTTCAAGTTGGTGAGAGCAGCAGAGTGAACTGCTGGCTCCCTGAGAAGGATGCTTAGGGACTGGTACAGCTGGACCCTGAGGAGGCAGGGATGGTACCACCACAAAGTATGAGCTCACAGGTTTGCAACCCAGGCTCACCCACCCCCTTCCCTACACACACGCTCCCAAGGCCTGTTAGCTAGTGCCAGGATTGCTGCACTGCTCACATTGCATAGGATTTCCTGTACTGTGTGGTCAGATCCCATGCACTGTGTGACAAGCACACGGGATATGCCTTTTCCTGTATTTTTTGCAGTAACCAACCACTGTTTCAGATGCTTGGGAGTGCAGGATGGCAGCTGTCAGGAAAAATGGCTATTGCACACCTACAGATAAATCACACTCCAAGTACAGACTTACTGTGCCCATGCTGTGCTGTTCATCTGGACAGGGCTGTACACATGCAAGTGGTTTGGAGAGGAAAATACAGTTAGAACCAAGACCTGAGTCTATAAAAGCCTTAATATAATGAACATCACTTCTGTGGGGAACTCCTAACCTTTACCAATGGAAATATGTAAGGCAACATCAAAACATTTTACAATATTATTGCTTTCATTTTTTTTTCTTGGTATGAGTCACATGAGTCTGTAATTTTATGTAGATGTCATGTAGATCACATTTTTAGCAGCCAAAGAGTTTTACAGTTTTCAGCTGCTACTGTTGCAGTTATCTATTGAAATGTTTCTGGAGATATGTAATTATTAGGAGACTAATTTAGTTTCAGTTTGCAGAATTTCCTAATGAAGATTATATCTTCAAAGTCAATACAGTATGCCCGTCTTTTATCCAAATCACTCATTATCTCAGAAAAGGGCATGTCTATTACAGAGCAGCACTTACATGAAAAACTCTTGTTATCTGAGCACATTTAGCTGGTTAAATTCCATATCTCCAATGTCAGCCAGATGAAGGAGGACACAGCCTGTAGAAAAATTCTTAGCAAAATACCCATATGGGTCTTTGCTTTTTAAAAAAATGTCTTGTTCTTACCCACCTTTTTCAGATTCCCATCTAACCTAGTGATTTTTTTAGTTATAGAGTGATAACTATGGTTTGTTTCTCTTCTTCCTGACTAATTTCCAGAAAATGTAACTTCTTTCCCTTCCTAGCTGAACAGCAATATTAACATAATAAACCAGTCAAATGTACCACATGGGTATATGACTGAATGATTTGCTACCCTTATTATTTAAACCAGACAACTATTGTGCATATCAACTTGATTAATTAAAGTGATCCATTTTTGCTCATGTTCCTTTCCTGTGAACTAACCTGATAGATTTGTTGGCAGCTTTGAAAATACACCTTGAGAAGGACCTTGGTTTCCTCTTCCAGATACCAGTGCAGGGCTGAGCATCTTTCAGTCCTGAAGGGTCCTCCAGGCAGTTGCATGGGTTTGCTGGTTGCTGCACCATAATCTTGCCTAAAGAAGTTTGCTTAGATTCTTCTTGCTGCTTCAGCGCAAAAAAATCAAAACCAATCCATTAAGATGGTAGTCAGAAAATGTTGACAGTTACGAATCAGAACCAAATGCTTTCTTCAGAGGTGTTTTCTTTAACTCACACAAGTTGAAATCCAGGAACTTCTGCTATCGACGAGGAAGCCCAGGAACAATGGCTCTTTCCTGTAAGTATCAGTAAAGTGATGACTAAACAGGCGCTCAATAGCCAGCAAGTAAGCAAGGCTACCTCCAGTGGGCCTGCACTGGAGT
Organism: Empidonax traillii; assembly: GCF_003031625.1. Classification (NCBI taxonomy): domain Eukaryota; kingdom Metazoa; phylum Chordata; class Aves; order Passeriformes; family Tyrannidae; genus Empidonax; species Empidonax traillii. Next base: position 717,031 of record NW_020955360.1, on the reverse strand, counting down.
TAAGGATGGCTTCTGAGAAAGGTGGTGAAATTAGACCCTATTTATTAACATTTCTTGCCATATTCCAAGAAGGGAAAAGTGACTAATAAGCCAACAACAGACAGTAACTGCTGGTAAAGTGCTTCAAGGTTATTTGGTAATAAAATATACCTCCATATGGTCCAAGCCTCTCCTGCAGCTGTATCACACCTGTATTTCAAAATTACGGTCAGGAAAAACAATTGTTGCCTTCTGCAGGGTATTGTGGACTGCTGGAGGCACCGCTTTTCTCGTTTACCCAGGCCCTTCCTTGGCCATCAGTTCACCTTGTCATGTCACCCTGTCAGCCATACCCTCATCCCAGGCTTCAAGGACCCAATGATGGTCACCCTAATAGAGGTGACCTGCACCATGAGTTTGAAAGCATCAGTTGCTTTCACTAGTAAAATGAATACAAGTTTCCTCAGAGACTACAACTAGAGAATGTTATCCTGCTAAATTCTTAATGGGCCCATGCTGACTCTTGAAGGCTTTTCCAGGTAGGAGCAGATGTGGGACAGAGACAGCACCGTCCTGTCTGTAGTGCGTAAAGCAAGTCTGAAGGCTACAGGAGCTTCTCAGCAGGGATCCAGCTAGCACAGGAAGGGAAGGACCTATTGGCTGTGGTGTGGGTGTTGTTCCTCAGGGACAAAAGGAGGTGAATTTGGGAAAACCTCTGTTTTTACACTGCTGGGGAGGATATTAGTAGAATATGTGTTACAGTTAGAGCCTAATTAGAATAAATACAGTCAGATCAGTCAAGATTGATTGAATAAAGAACTCTTTTGGTACCACAAAGAATGGGGTAGTAAAATAAGAAAACCCAAATTTATTTCACCCCTCTGAGTCTTGCCTTCTCATCATGACTTTTCTCAGTTTTTGATGATTTTAGTGATGATTAAATCTTTCCTCACATTTAGAGGAGCTCCTTCTGGCCCAGCCCATGCTTCTGTTTATAATCCTGTGTGCACACGTGTGTGCCTGGTTTGGGCATTGCTCTGATGTTCCCAGAATGACAGCAAGCAGCTTTTGTTTAGAAATAAAGTTATATAAAATTTCTTGAAAGACTTGTTGACCTTGCCCCATTATTTCCCACAGAAATGACTGGTAAACAGATTTATTTGTCCTAAATTTTTAGCTGTGCAATTTCTGCAGGTAACTTTTGGCTGCAGACCATTTGCAAATAGTTTGTAATTAATATTGGACATTTGAGATTATTTGCTTTAGGCTACATGAGAAATTTTTGCTCTCTTAGCTTAATGAATATAACTCCTAGAATCAGGTTTCTTGTAGAAATTCTTGTGTGTATAAAAGGCATATTTTCTGTCTGCAGAATCTTCTTTGTATGAAAGGCGTATTTTCTTTCTGCAGATTCTTTTTAGTGAATGGGTGATCCTGCCAAGGGCTAGCACACTGTCTCTGCTCCAGAATAAAACACTTGTGCTTAACTTGAAGGACAAGATTAGTCAAGTCAAAGTTGATGTGAGCACATGTAGGAGATAAAGCAGTAAAGTTGGTTTAAGATTATATGATCAAGAAAAAAAGGGTGTCCCTTCTTTGTCCTGAAAATGATGCCTATGCTCATGGCACCTCTGCTTCTGCTTGGCCACCCTCTGCCCCACTTTTCTGCTCAGCACCAAAACCCCAGTGACTCTGGAGGGTCTGTGTTCCCTGATCCCAGAGGTCTGTTTACCTTCTCCATCACTCATAAAACACTGCACTCCAACTCCACCACCAGTCAATGTGGGACAAGCACCCTCCTGGTTGGGTTCAAGCAGAGTAGTTCTGAGATCTTTGAGACACAACTTCATTCTTATACCAAATTAAAGGAAAGGGTACACCATGGTGATAAAAGCCCCCTATTTGTATAGCTTCTTCCAAAGATTTTTCTTCTCTTGGCTTGGGATCACACCACACAGCAATTATTTTTTCATAGAATGAAATATAACTTCGTGTTCTGGAGCTGGTAGGAAAAATTACCAGAGCAACAACCTGTTCTGGAGGGGGTTGTTGTTTGTCTTAAAGACAGTGGCCTTATGAAAAGCCTGAAGTCCAAGGCACTCAAAGAGCCAGGGTTATCAATGCCAAATATTTTACAAAATCTCAGTGAGAGCTTCTGCCACTTTCTAAAATGAACAAGCCATACCTTTCAAAAATACTTCTTGCTTTACAAAAGTCCTGTGAGAAATCCTGTATAGACCAGGCAGAGCTTTTCTGGGGTTTGCTTTTTATCGCACACTGCCCTTGCTTCTCCTCTGAATTATGGCATAGCTAGGGCCAAGGGTAACTCTTGTCAACACTATCACCTCATGACAGGTTTCTCATTAGTTGGGATAATTGGGAGAATTTGGGAGAATTTCATAAAGAAAGGCCAACCTATAAAAAGCTTCTGCTTCTACTTGTCAGCTCTTCTAATTGAGTTCCCCCCTGGGTAAATTCTTCTCTCATACCTTGAAGGCCAAATAGGTTGGTATAAATGGAGATGGCTTCAGTGACTTTAAATAAATTACATCAGTTTATACCAGCTCCAGCTTTGTCCTATGACACTTCTCTTTCTCCGTTATAAGTGCAAACGTGTCCCTTTCTAAAACTGCTTACCTCAGGAAGGCATCTATCTGACAGACTGACATCATAAAAATCACATAGGAGCATGCTGTGCTCTGGAGCCCAGAACAGAAATATGCAGACTAGGTGTGACTAACCTGGGAATGAGGATGCCTGTAGAATCCAGCAAGAAGTCCCCTCCTGTGGCAGTGCACACACCTGCTCATCAGGATGTAATCTGGAAAATCTGGAACATTTTGCATTTTACTTCATCCATTGCACAGCCTCAAGATGCTGAGTCCTCCCTAACTGCCACCTGTGGCTCCTAATTCCAGAGCTGTAGGCTAAACACTTGCACAGTTTTCCAGCAACTTAAATTTCTACTCCTGGCAAAATTCATTGCTTCAGTGAATTATCATACATCTGTTTTGCGTGGCAATGCCAGTCACTCATGGCAATGCCAGGTGTTCATTGATCTGCTTCTCATTACAGCAGGATAGACGGCCACAAATCCCGCTATGATGGCTGCTATAGTAAGAGACCACGTTGGCCCATTTTATTTGAGTCTGGGAGGCCAGTCCTGTGTTGGTGTACATAGTCCTGATGTGAAGGAACTTTCCCAGTCCTCCAACAAAAGGCTTTGCACTCCTACTTTGTCTTCACGATTCACAGGGATGCAGGGTTTTCCCGGTCTTTGCCTTTTGAGCTGCAGCCTTGGGAACTCATCATTCAACAAGCTGCCACAGGGAGGTGGGGAACGGGGACTACCCAGCTCCTGCCTGGTGCAGTGGGGTGGAACGACTCAGCAGGGGCACGGCTTCGTGCAGGAGAGATCCCTGTTTCCTGTTTGTCCCCTTTTCAAAAGAAGTCTAAGCCAACAGCAAATAAAAAACCTCTTGCTAAGACCTGTAGACTTAGGACTGACTTAACACAGAAGCAGAGCTTAATCTTCCCTTTCCAAACGTGGTCACCTGGATGATGACAGAAAATTCTGGTTTTGCAACAGAGAAAGTCTGCCTATGTCTTTTCTCTGTAAGCAGTCAGAGGGCTTCAGAGCTCCAACTTCAAGTGTGTAAGCCTTTCCTCTCCTACAAAAGCTATTTCTATTAATAAATACATAAAATAAAGGGAGAGCTTGGGGTCCCATCATTCCACCTCAGCATGCAATAACAGTTGTGGGTAAGCCCCATGTGAGAAATAAGTCCTCACAGCTGCTATCCTGTTAACTTTAGCTATTTTGTTATTTTGGCTAAGTTGTCAAAACGTTCATTTCCTGATGTCTGGGAAACTGGCTGAGCAGCATATACAGTGCTGGGCTCTGCTGCTTGCTCCTGAGATAGAGGGAGGCTGGGTATGAGACTGCTGGCCTTCAGCAAGTGGTAATGCAAAGAAAGGACTGCTCTTACTTCCTCAGCAGCAATTTTATCTTATCTACACACATTGCTCTTTCCAAATCAAGACCAGCCTTTTCATTATTATAAACACTGGAGAGTGGGAAAATATTCCCTGAGGCAAGAAGCAGCACTTGAAGTAAAGCGCTGTAATGGAAACTGCTGCATGCAGCAAAATTACTTACTCCTTAAGGCATATTCCTGCTCTCAGTGCAAAAGTTGCTTTTGCTCCAAATGACACACAATCTAGGGTCAGCTCCCTGAGTCCAATGAGACCATATTAAAGGACAATCTGTTGAGTCACAGCTTTAAATCATGCAAGGCTTGTTCTCATGAGGTGCTGCAGCTGAGTGTCCAAGCTGCAGTCCCATGGTGCAGGTCAGCATAGTACATGTCAGCCTCAAAACACTCTCCCTTTTTTGTGAGAGGCATGGGAGACACATAAATGCTTAAAACTGAAGACACATGCTCAAACATCCTTAGGAATAGCAAGGGCAGGACCTTGCAAGACTGACCTAAACCAAATTATTGTAACTGGACCTATGTGGGGTCAAAAACATGACTCATTAGAGGTGATGTCCAAACTCTATTCCCTTCTTTAGGCAAGAAAATTGCTTATTGAAAAACAAAGGGTTTTGTCACCAAACCCTATTAAATTTTCTGACCTCTCCCACCTCTTCTTCCTGCACTATGATGCTGCTGCTTTTAATAATTATTACTCTTACCATGGATCTGCTTGTTGCTCACTGCTGTATGTTTTGCAGTGCTGGTGTATCATTTTACCCCGCATTTGCTCCAGCAAAGTGACTGAGCCTGCCTGTAGCTGGAAGACAGTGTTTGTGAGACCGTGGTCAAAGTGCACCGCACAGCACAGGATGACAGCCTCAAAGTCAGCCCTGCAGCTGTTGTGCTTCTTTGAAAAAGGCCTCAGTCAGCTCTTACAAATTTGCTGATGTTATTTCATTTCCATCAAGCAGGCCAGGAGCTCCAGAGCTGTCTCTTTCCTCATCTGCTCTTGCCCTCCCTGCACACCTCACTGAGAGCTCTCTGGAAAGGTTTCTTCTCCGTTTCAAAGCCTGTTCATGCTCTGAAGCAGGTTATTGTAGAGAAGTGTTCACAAGCAGCCAAAACTTGACACAGTCTTGAAATGTGATTGTATCAGATAAGACTTTGCTTTTTAGTAGATATAAGCTTTTTTTAATCAACAGCTTGCAAAAGAGAGAAAGAAAAGCAAAACTTGTATGAAGTCAAGGTTGGTGAAAGCTGTTTGCAGAGCAGTCCTCCAGACTCTGTGCCCTCAGGAAGGAACAGGAGAGAACAAAGAGGGAATCGTGAATATGATTCAGTCTGCAAAGGCAAGTGACATTGCTGCTTATGGAAGTTCTGGAGATGATAATTTTTTTGGAAAACAGGAAGCTTTGCAGGGAACATGATCCAGTAGACTCATTTGAGACAGCAGCGTTACGGTGCAATTACATGATTTAGCAAATCAGACCTAACTGCATACTGTCAACAAGGGATCAATCACTGCTTCCCAACTTTTATCATACATTCCCTACTCTATAGTAATTGCATTGTTATGGGTTGTGTTGGTCTGTTGATCTGACGGAAAACTGTTTCTTGGAGGTGGGTCTGTTTTCTGCCAGATGAGCTCGATGGACTAACTGACTATAACTGTATAATTATGACTGTAAAGGGAAGTGACAACTTATGCCTATGGGTGTAGCATGAGACTGTTCCCTTCCAGTGTGGCCTGGATTATGCTGGAAAAGGTGAAATATTCAGCTTCATTTTCAGAGGCCACATGTGTAGCATTTGCAGGACAGCACTATTCAGATTAGCCCTAAACCCGGGACTAGGGATACCAGTGTTGAGGGTGGGAGGGATCTGTGTTTCCTCTAGGACTGTAGCACTAATGCTGGCCCTAAGAAAGCCACAAGGATGCATGGCTGAGGCTGGGGGAGAGGCTGGGACCATCTTGCTCAGAACAAATCTCAGCTACCCCACATATGAAGCACAGCATCAGGGCCTGAACCTTTGACTGTTTTTGGGCAATGTAGGTGAAAGTTTCTGTGGTTGAGATGAATACTACTAGTAAAACACAAACCCTAAATCAAAGTTTTCCACTAATGTCAGTGCACATATGTCATGATGAATGATTCAAGTACAAGATTTTGAAAGCTGATCATCCAGCAGCTTTGGCAATTGATACAGCTTTGTGGTCAAAAATTTGTTTAGCTGCCAGAAGACATGATTTCATAGACATGTGCAGGTACATTTACCATGGCAGGGAGCACAGTAGCACTCAGGACATAAAGGGAAGATGAGGAATCAAGCCATGGCATCAACAGCGCACCTCTGAGTGAACACAGAGATTTTGTGCCCATATTGGCAGTGACTGATTGTTCAGTATTTTTTGCTAGCAAATGGTGAGCATAACTTGGTATGAGCAACATATAAAAAAGTGGAAGAGGGAGCTCCAAAACCACTTCTGTTCTCAGTGATGCTCCATTGTCATCTTCCTTTAGAGGTGTTTGTCTGGATGTAAGTATCACATGACTGGAAGGTGTCTAGCTAAGTCTATGTTGTGGAAAACCTCAGAAGCAGGATACATACCTGGGGAAATGTGATGGGTTTAGGCGTCCAGTTCCCTATTTCTTCAGTCTTCTTCTCTCCCAAAGGATATTGCCCTACCTAAACCCTTGCAGTTTACAATCTTTTCACAGAATAGGCTCTCACTCTGTGATATTTTATTTTGCTGGAGCATAAAACACATGGATTCAAAAGCTGTCACAGAGGTTGATGAGATGTCCTACAGCAAAAGCAGCAGCTTCTGAGAAATTGGTGACAGAAATCACCATGAGTTTTTCCAATTCATAAATCAGACTTTTTTTTCAAAGAAAAACCAGCATTACTCTGTTTTTTTAACCATTTACATTTCTTTTAAAACAAGAGACTATGCATAAAATTTTGGATATCTGTGAACTTATTTCCCCCAAGTAAAACTATTGAAAGAAACCTGTTAAAAAGCAATTAAATGTTAATACACGTAAAGCTTCCTTGGCTGGTTTGGGGTTTTTTACTTTTTTTTTTTTTTTTTCCCAGACAGCAAGTACTTGGGCAGTAGACAAAATTGAGGAAGCAATAACATGAAAATGGGTGAAAAAATACCAAAGCTTGCATAATTCCTGCCTAGAATGAGCATTAGGAATTTATCTGAACCACTGAAATGAAAGGCAAGATTTCAACTTGTTTCACCATCAAAAGAATTGAGCCCCAAATGGGTGTAACTCTTACATGAAACAATGTGCTGGACTGGATTATCTGTGAAGAGCCTGATGCTTTCTTTGAGTCTAGTTTCACTTTTGAGCCTTGAGATTCTTTAATTTGCATTATTACTTTTTAACTTACATTAATTATGCCTTACTAATTAATTGTCCTCTGATGACTAGAAATCAAATAGACTGGCAACTCTTACTGAAAAAACAGCTGAGGGAAAGCCTTCTTGTATTTTACTTGTTTTACTTTTAGTCAGAGTGAATAAGTACAGAAATTTCACCATATATTATGTTTTCATTTTCCCCTTACTTAATCTTGAGTCTTGAAAGCACAGCATGCTTCAGATAATAATGGACAAATGTGTAGTAAGCTGCACTGAGTTTGCTGTATAGAGCAGCCTCTACTTTAAAATGCACTATAGGAAGTGGGATGGGCATACAAAATAAGAGCTCTGCTTCCTGACAGTTTATTTTTCATCATTTTATTTTATCTAAGTCTGTGTGTGCTTGCCACTTTCAAAATCCATGTTTAGCTCTGAGTTTTAGGAAAGGATTCAAGAAGTAAAAATCAAGTGGAAATATCTCCCATAATAAAGGAGCTATCAGAGCCTTTTCCTACAAGATTCCTTTTATGTGTGAAATATTTATTAGTCCTTGCCTGTTCATTATTTGAAGGGATATCTGAACTGGTGTATCCTTAGGGAATCTTGAGGGGAGCAGAGGGAATGTTTACAATGAAAATGGTGCTTAATCTCCATGAATGACAGGAAAAGATTAGGCAAACTACAGATAAACCATCTTATCATTCAGAACTATACATGCTGAATGTGTTGTAAAATAAATACACCACCGCTGTTTAAATCCTTTGTGCATCAAAGGACCAGAAGCACAAAAAGAACTTATTCACTTCAAACAGGATTTACGTGGACTCTCCATCCAAAGATTTAAAAGAACTTCCACAGATCAACCACTTCAGTCTAGCATGTGAGTTGGTATGGAGGTCCCTGTTGGACCTGGAAACTCTATCTGCATGTTGTGCCGCCTCCATAGCCAGAGTGATGCTGGCTTCAGCAGCTCTGTATCCCTCTCCTCCACTATGATTCAGAAATTAATCAAAGTGGCCTCCGGTCCACCATGGTAGTCTATTATACAACACAGTAATCAACTCACATATTCTAGAAATGGGTGGCTTGGGTTTTATGCTATTTTTGGTAGCTCAAAACTGTAGTTGCTAACATTTGATTATCAGGCTCTTATACAACCTATGAAAAATGTGCTTACTTGGAGACTGTGACTGTTGGATTGACAATTGTCATTTTGAGAAGTGTTTCATAGCAGGAAATATTTCTGTGCCTATAAGACCTATATCAATTGAGAGCTCATGAGACACTTATCTTATGTGTTCAGAAGGTTGTCTAACTCTTCAGATACTGTGTTATTTTCCCATTATAACCTCCCCTCTCACTTTCTACCACTAAACTTACCAAACATAGACATTTCCAGCCTTCATAAAAGTTCATTTTGCAGAGCCTTTCCTTGAGTCTGACATCGAATGAAAGCTCTTCCTCATGCAGTCCATTTCAAGTCCTCTGAGGCATAAAGAGTGCATTTCCAAAGTTCTATATGGATATTACTAACATTGATCACTGAGCTAAACATAGGGGCAGTTTCATTTACCCCTGGAAGAGGACAGTGTACAAACTTGTCAGTGTGATGGGTAAAGCGTGGAGCAGCCTGATTTGCTGTTGTATCATATCATCTCTCAAAGTAAATTTCTTCCAGGTTAAGGCTGTCCCCAAATATCACCTCCCAAATTTGACATGAGCTTTTCCCTGTATCAGAACTTCGCTGTCTAGCACGGGGTGTTGATGTTCACTTGGAAGAAAATGATGTCTCTGTTCCCACTGCATAAAAAACCCCCACCACACTTACAGTGGAGGATTATATCTTTCTCTACTACAGATTATAAAAATAATGACTTCAGGTAGATATTTGATGAAATCCAACCATTAAGAGGGAAATATAACCTCTTCATACTGAAGAAATCTAGATTAAATTTACCAGTGGAAATAACCTTACCATACATTCAAACCACTTGTAGCTGAATTCCAAAGATGTGCTCCTGCCCCATGTACACAGATTGTGGCTCTTCTTATAAAACCAGCAGATTCCTATAGGCTGTGCAAACACTTCCTGATAGATGGAAGTCGGTGTCCTTCTTTCCATAGTTCTTTCTCACATGTAACACTGACTGCTGCTTTTAAGAAAATAGATCTGACATCAGCTCAAGGGTGAAATTCTTTTTACTAGCTGGTGGAAGTTGTCTGTGTGAGGATCTATACATTGCAATCAGAAGATCATATTTCAGATGACGAACTACTGGGCATTTCTTCTTTCATCACACTGAGCCAAAGTCATTGTTGACTTCAGAGAAATTAGGATTACTGAATTTGGTTTACTGAATTTGGGTTACTGTTAAAAGGATTTTAAAGCAGAACAAGCCTGACAGAAATGTTGGGGATTTTCTTCTGTGCCTTTTGGCGCTCTTGGAGGGAGTTAATTTCACGTAGCATTTTAGATATGCTCACATTTACCAGTGACCAATGTTCATGCAGAGTTTTCCAGTCTGCATCAATGCACAGGAAGTCAGAACCAGACTTCCTTTGGAAACACTGTGGTTTCTTGATGCTCAATTGGTGTTCCTTCTGAGTCTGGTTCCTTCATTTATGAAACTCATTTTACCCATGTGTAGCCACATGTCAGTGTCGAGAGAGATGCAGTCCTAGGCCAAGTCCTGTGGTGATAGTGGGATGGAAGTTAGCAGCTATTTCTAGGCTCTAGAAGGATTTTGCAGTGGAGCCCTCATTGTTCTGGGCTTGCGTAGCTCTCTGAAGTCACCGTGCAAATAGAGAGTGTTGTGCTGCTCCTTGGCCTGCCTTGTTCTCTCGGGGAACACACAACTCGTGGGGCACTCATCTGAGAGGACCTATTTCCACTGCTCTGTCACTGTCCTTCAATGATATAGCCTTAACAACAGCAAGTGGGCAGTAATTTCATTTGCTGTAGCACCAGCAGAGCAGCCTTCTCAAGAGCTAGATCAATAAAAGTAAGAAAAAGATGATGTTGGACTCTAATTGGACTGAAGAGACTTTTTTCTTCCATGTCTGAACATCTGGGGACAGATTCATTTCTCCTCCTGACTCTGCCTTTTTAGGCTTGTGTATTTCTCCATTAAATTACCTTCTTGATGATGTCTCCTGCTCACCCTCCAGATGTGGCTATTCTGTTCTGTTTTTTCAGAAACAGCATCTCCAAAGGAGAGATGCTTATCCTGGAAAAATCATCAGTTAAAAAAATAGAGCAGAAAAAGTGGGATTGGGAGTACTGGAGAAAGTGGAAAATGGCAATGCGCTCTTTTTTTTTTTTTTTTTTTTTTTTTTTTTTTTTTTTTTTTTGGCACTCACAGCAGCATTTCTCTTGAAAGAATAGGACAGACGCCTTTGGAGAAACAGAGCTCTGCTTTTTAACATGCACTGTAACCACTGTATGCCATTTTGCAAAGGCCAAGGTCCCCATCCCCATGAGGCATTCTTCCTGCTACCCAAAGAGGCAACATACCTGATGCTATATGGTATTTGGCTCCTTTTTTACTGCTCAGCTATCCCTGCTGCACACTGCAGTGGAAACAGTGAGTTGTTTTCCATTCACAAGGGTAGTTTGAACCCAAATATATTCCCATCACACAGCTATCATATGGGCCGATGAAAATAATGAACCCTGGACATGGGGAAGGTACAGGATGTGGTTGTGCTAGCAGAGCCGGTGTGCAGGTGGCAAGCCCTCTCAGCAGAAGAGCCAAGGGTCAGGAAACATGTGGAGCTAAAGGGGCGGAAGAGAAAGTAGGGAGCCTGGACTTAGTTTTCCTGATGACATGCATATCCAAGGGGGAGGCTGGAAGCTACAGAAAGTGACTTTCACTGACTGCACCAGGTGGGTGTGGTAAAGCTGCCTACTTACCTGTGCTCTCTTGGCCAGCTGGGGCTATGCTTCATAGGTCAAAGAGATTAAAGAAGGGAAGTAGAATTCCAAGTCCTTTAACAGCTTTAAATCAGCACATGTCCTTTTTTTTTTCTCTCCCTACTTGGTAGAAACCATATACCCATATTTTCCCTCTCACTTCCTTTAATAACTAGATCATGTTATTATATACCAGTAGGTGTGTTATTCTCCTAGCATGTTTTGACATCCATACCTTGGATATTTGTGCACTAGTTCAATCAAAATATTTTCACAGGTTCACATGAGAAAAAAAAATCTAGTGATTGAAATGCTGACAAGAGGATAGCAAATTCACAGTGAATAAAGTAAATTACTTTATAAATGAGTGAAAGGGAAAGGATTGAGGAGATACAGGCTTATTCTACAGAGTGACTGTTCACACATCTATGGATGTTAGACAGATTTGTTCTTTACTGACTCTAGTTGCTACATTTTCTGGGTTAAAAAAAACTATTGTGATTTTTAAGAATTTAGAAATTGCAGTTTCATGCTTAGATTCTCACCCTTTACAAATCAAATATTCCTATATCTCTAAGACCAAATTAAAATAAGTCTTGTTGGCAGATATCAGTGACCCTGATCTCAATGTCTTCCTTCCTCAAACTGCTCAGTTACCTTTTTCTTGGCACACAACAGTCTGCAGATGTCAAAGAATAAGGAGGTGTGTGTGGAGTGTGGTGCCAACACTTCAGTCCTGGCACAATATTTCCTGCAATAAAGGGTCTAATTTCAGGCTTACGGAGAATTCCTGCTGACTCACATCCTGTGGCATTTTATGGACAAAAGTCCAGAACCAGATAATCCAGGGTCCATGACAATCCTACAAGGTTTTCACCTTTTTCACCTAAATGATTGCTTGGTCCACTCAATTCCAATGGCAGTAGTTGTGGCTTCAGGAGAAAGTTTTTCCTACCAGTTCAAGACTGGAGCCTTAGCATCCATATCTGCTTCTGCACCCACGTGGTTTGTACCATGTCGTTCTTGGACTCACAATTCCCATCTCACCCCTTCTCCATTGCCCAGCATTTCACTGCCAGTCTCAGCTGCAAAAGCTGCCACATCACACTACCAAATTACAGCCTCTGCAGAGAAAGCAATGCCCCAGAGGACAGCCTGGCAGTGCTCTACCACGTGGTCTCCTGTGTATCAGTTTTCCCAGTCTGTGGTGTTCTGTACCCAGGGCTTGCCTGGAAAATGTGATCCCAGTGATGGAAAGGAAAGCTGGACTCTTTCCTGGACGGCTTCCTCAGATGCTGGGTGATTCTCTAAGAAACCCTCCAGCCCCTCCCAAGGGTCTGTGCTTTCCTTATAGTTTCTTTGGCATTGTTAGACTTAATCAGCTCCCTTTGAATCTGGGCAGGAGTGTTACAAGGGAGGGTCACCTTGGTTACTCCCACAGCTGAAAACCTGGGAATGGTAATGTATTACTTATAAGCACTGACTCAGCAATTCAGTGAAATGAAATAATTTCAAAATGCTTATCAGCTATATTTACTGTGTAGTTAATAAATGCTATACTAGTAGAATTCCAGGAATGTTCCTGACCTCTCACAGAGTACACATATATATGTGTGTGTATAAATGTATATATTATAGCCCCATATGTATGAGTGTACACTGTTTGTCTTTTTAGAATAATCTCAACACAGTGCTAAGGTTGCTATTACATATGATCCTAAAATCCTCCTGGATAACGTGCAGGCTCTGAGCCCTTCATCTGCTATTAACTGTCTGGCTCTAACCTCAGCGAGGCTCAAGCTGCTCGTAAATATTCCTCTTCTCTTGTAGTAGAATTTGCACTTCCGTAATGAAGCATCGTGTCCCAGTGGGCTCCCTTTGCTGCCTGCAGTTTCCAAAGGTCAGACTATATGTCCTAATATTTCCTTTTGGCCCTAATGATTATGCTGTGAATTTTGTGCATGGCTTGTTCGGGCATCCCCCTCCAGAAAACAATGTGGAATGTATTTTTTAACCTTTGATGACAACCTTTGGTGAGACAAACTCAGTGAAGAATACAGTCAGTGCCTGGTCACTTCCTTGCCTTTCCTGTTGATGCTTTTCTTCTGGTTCCCGCATTGCCACACATCAGCTATTAAATGTTCAGAGGATTCATTTAGCTACAGCCACAGCAGAAAAAGATGAGAAGGTGGATTGATACTTGCTGTGATGTTTCTTCTGGAATGAGACATATGAGAAAATAGTCAGGTGATTAAAAAAAAAAAAAAGTATAATCAGTCAGTCACCTTGTTCACAAAGGCAAAATATAAAGAAACCAGAGTTCTGGGTTAGGGTTTATGGCTGTGGGGTGAAGAATCTGATGTGAGGATTGAGGTAGTCTGCTTCCCCAGACTGTTGAAAGGTGTAAAGAGAGGAATTTGATCAGCAAAGAAGCTATGATATTCTCCCTGTTCCTTTTCAAACCTGATTAATTTGTGTCCTGAAAGGGAAATCTGAACAGAAGCTGAACTTGCCCTGAGTGGACCAGTTCTCTTTTTTTGGAACAAGTGATGGCAAATATCTCATAAAAATGGGTACAAAATAAACCAAGGAAAATATTAACAAGCAAATACACTATTAGTTGTAATGAACTTTTACATTTTGTTAAAAAATAAAAAGGCTTTCAGGACATGGGTGTTAAAAATTGTCTCCTGTATTACAATATTAAAGGGTTTAATCACACTTAAGATATCTGCTGTGCAAATACATTTTGACCATATCATACTTAAAACAAAGCTTGCTCACTGCTGAGAAAAAAATAGTTCTACAGAGGGACTCTCAGAGTCAGGTGTACTAGTACCCCAAAAAGTCTTTAGAAGAATGAAAGAAAGATCTCTCCTGTGTCTGTGGGAGCCCTTGCTGTGCCTTTTATGGATCTCAAAGCTCTTTATGTTCTTATTCCCCTACATTGTGTCCTATAAGACAAATCAGGTACCATTCAGTTATCCTGGCTGTGAAAATATTTGGGAAGAAAATTAATTACCCAGGAGGAACCACTTTGGAAGTTTCCCCAAATGCTGTTTAAATGGACTGGCAAGATCTAGTTGAGAAAGAAAGAAGTCACACACTGTATGCCATTGTCACTCATTTGGGAAAGTTGTTTGATATCATTTTGAACCGTCATTATAAAATGTTGTTTGTACTTTGAGAACTATTGACACTTTTTAGAAGTCCTCATCAACTTGTGCCAGGAGTTTGTAGATGGAGCTAGGGAGGTGTTGCTAATGGTTTGAAGGTTGGATGCTTTTTTGGTTTTGTTTCCTCAGTTTTGTTGCTGAACACATAAAAAATGACAACAAATCCGGCCCCCTCAAGATACATTCCCAAAAAAGATATAGAAGAGGCATCAGCTCCCTCTGATCCTGTTAGTTCTTTTAGCTGAAAGGAAATCTTGAAATGTTATTATAGGAATGTTACTGGATGAAATGTTACACGTGACTCAATAAAGAATTGCTTCATTTTTGGACTTTTCTATTAAAGAACAGGAAACCACAAACTGTATTTCTATCAATTATGAATACATAGGACTTGAATAAACCTGCAAAGACTCTCTAATACTACTTCTATTGTAAACCAGAATTAATTTTCATCCGTGACAAATATCTGATAGACCTGATCTTAAACACTGCAATTGATGTCAGTCCCAGAAACCGCAGACAATGTTATTCAGTGCTTAACTGCCCTGGAAGTCAGAAAATCTTCCCCATTATCTGAGATAAATCTCCGGTCCAGAAAATTATTTCCTCTCGTACCCTTGGTGGCTATAAGGATAATAGATCAGGGACCTCCAGCCTTTCCCCAGTGGAAGGTTGTTATCACCTGTTTGTCTGGTCTCTTCTTCTAGATTGAACAGTCTCAAATCTTTCAGCTTTTCCTTGTAGGCTGTGTTTTCATAATTTCTGACAGCAATTTGCTCTCCTTTGAGTTGCCTCCAGTTTCAAATTCTAATCCTGTCCCATGAAGTGCTGGCAGTTTTTTCCAGTCGGTGTGACCTGTAAATTTTAAGCCTGGTTCCGTAGGGACTTAGGACTTACCTAATCATGTGTGTCTGTTTATCTACTTGACTCATAATTTTTTAACTCTTCTGCCACTTTCAAGCAAACATGACAGTGGTTAAATATCTCTAAGATATTAGGTTCATCAACATTTCATTTAAGAAGTGGTAAGATGTAGGAGAGACATCTCATTATAGTGCTCACCAGTGAAAGGCTTCAACATGATAAAATCCTTAGCAGACACTGAGGCACCTCCATGGCAGAAACGTGTGACAAACAACCCAAACCCCTTCATCTGGAGATTTTTTCCTTATGTGATATTGGAGACATAACCCCCCTGGGAGCTGTGGTGCATTGCTTCTACTCCTGACACAATTATGACTTGTAAGAATATGTTGGATAGGCTGGGTCCCTGTAAGATATATTCATGATTTTTCTTTATTTCATAATGAACTAGCAACATATATCTTTGGCAGTCTGTTTCCCGAGCATTTAGACTTCCACCACCTTGCAAATTCAGCTGTGGGAGGCCTGGCTTCAGGTCAGCAGAAAGCCTTAGACACCACACTGTAGCAGGTGGCCATTTCAGGTCTCCTGATGGTGCTGTTCCACATCGAACAAAATCCTTCAGTATTTGCAGGCGCAAGGTCCAGAATCCAGGTCTTTCCTCCAGGACCCTCTCTGTGAGTAGTGTGATGCTTGCTCCTTTGTTCAGCTTCAATTAATATTAAGGGAATTTGCATAAAACCACATCCATCTGGACAAAGTGTCTAAGGATGCTGCTTTCCACTCCTGCAGCATGGAGGTGACGGTACTCTTGTGAGGTGCAAATAGCTTCACGGGAGGGTATCCAGTGCTGCACCAGTGAGCTGTAGAATAAAGGATTTTATCCTTCTCCAGAAGTTTCGTCAACCTAGGCTTGAGGACTTTTTTCACAAACTTTCAACTTTGAGCCCCAAAAAAAAAAAAAAAAAAAAAGAAAAAAAAACAAGGGGGAAAAGAAACAAACCAAAAAGCAAAGCAAAGCAAAGCAAAGCAAAACAAAACAATCAGGGAAAAAAAATATTGCATGTCACTTACTTCTGTGCAAGAATATGTGGCTTGTCCCTGTCACTAGTTGCCCATCCATTAGCCTAACTGACCCGAGGCCCAGACACTGAATTACCCTCTGCTTCCTGCTCAGAAAGTGGTGCTTCAGAGCTGCTTCCTGCTCCAACTGGTAGAGAAATTTCCAGAAACTTCAACCACATAAACAACCAAAGCATTTGTCTCTTCTCCACAAAGTCCTTGCCCCACAATGGTTTGGTGGGGAAAAACAGCTTGGAAGGGAAAAATAGGAACAACTCCTTGAATAGAGTGTGAGTAGGGACCCTGTCATCCTGGCATAAGCAGTTATGCAGTTTTAGGTCGCTATGGGGCAAACAAACAAACAGTGAAAGACATTGAATTTTTCAAAGATGTGTCCCTAAAATTCCACATGCCTCCAACCATAATTACATGCCCAGGAATGGAGGGACACATCCAAGGCACATTAGACTAATTTGGAGCTTGACAGCAATGAACCTACTCCTCCAGTTTGTTACCATCAGCATCCAGCCAAGCTACAATAAAGCTGCTTTTGGGATGTCCATGCACACCAAATTCACACCTCCTGTTTATAAATGGACATAGCCAAATACAAGGCACATGTCCCTAGGTTCCACCAAAGGTTGCAACATTTTGGGCATACTCTTTAAAACAGAGTCATTCAGATCTCTACCTTTAGGCAATTCTGTCTGAAAATGGGTGGGTTTGTGCTTTCTTCTTCCTACTTCATTGCCTGTTCTCACTTGAGACAGTTATTATTTAATTTCTAGCTGGAAGGTTAGATTTTGTCTTTGTAGTGGCACTTGCAAACCAACATGTTTTCTGGGGTCTACACATGAAGTATGTGTTATGGTAAATGTATTTCTGTTTTTTGTATGTCACTTACATGAAAAGTGGTGGCATTCACTGTTCAATGCCTGCTGTCTCATTTTCTTGAAGCGGCATCTTGAACGTGCTTCCGTGTCTGCCTCAGCAAGGTTTCTCAGCGTGTTGGTGGTGTGTGCCTGAGGAAAGCCACACTAAGGCCAAGGATGCAGGATGCTGCAATGGGGCAGTCTGCAATGTAGACAGAACTGAAGGTAGCATCCGCCCTTGCCTTAGATACTGAAGTGCTTGTAGTCCCACGTATAGCACAGAGGCGCAACCAGGAGCAGGTACAGAACACACCACATTCCAGGTGTATTCTGCATGGCATGTTGACCACTTGCAAACTTATCAAGCTACATTAGCAAGAAAGCACATAACCAGTGTTCCCAGGGCCAGCCCTTATCTCCCACCAGGTTTGAATAATTTGAATAATTAATTTGAATAATTTATCAAACAAAAGGCATCTTGGCTGCTGCTGTGTTGCAGTTGCTCTGGCCTCTAGCCGGACTCCTCAGCTGGGTTTCCTGGGAGGCCCTGAAGAGGGCCAGAGAGCCTTGGAGAGTCTTGAGAGGTCAGGGAGGAGAGGGGAGGGGGCTTGTCCAGTTTCTCTGCTACTTCTTCGTGTCTTATTTTTAATGAGCTTTTGGTGACCAGAGGAGTAGATACACAGACAAAATCTCATTGTCCCTGTTTGGCCAAGGCTTCGTGCCCCCTCCTATTGTACAGACCATTCCCAGGGACCCTTCATGGATACAGAGCTTCCCCTGCATGCCGACTGCAGCAGAAAGAGGCTGCAGGGAAGTTGGAGGACAAGGTCAATGCAGGAACACTTTTTTGAAGTAAACCAGGTGAGGATGCTGAAACAGAGGGTAGGGTAGCTTTAGAAGCCATTGCATACTGTTTTCAGAATCCAGAGAGTTTTCCAGATTGAAACTGTCTCTGGGGAGGGAGGAAATCCCATTCTGCACTAACTGAATTACATTAATATGTTTGGCTTCTCTCACTAGCTCCGCATGGCTCAGCACTGATAGTCTCTGGTGCAAAATGGACTATGCTACATACTCAACAAGTCTAAAGGATAATACAAATGCTGTGCAGAGATCACAGCCTAAAAGGCTGGATAAGAAAGCTGCCATCCCTTGAATCATTGGAGTGTTGGTTTTGTAACCAGACATCTGTATCCCATAGCTATCACAGTAGCCATATATTAACATGAATCTTTCTCTTGGATTTTAGGTGACTGTCTTTCTTTTGTGCTCAGGTTGATTTTTCTCTCAGAGGTTTTGCACAGCATCAGTGACAATCCACTTGGGAAAGGCTCATCAAAGTTCAAAATAGGAAAATCAGTGTAGCAAAGTACATATGACATGGTACATCCTGTGCTGATATAGTCACCTCACATCTTTTCTAGCTCTCACTTACCCAGACACCTATCATTTTCAGTGGTTCTTGGTTCTAGTTTTTATTTCAACTTATGAGAGGATTAATTTCACCAACACCACCCATATAAGTAATTTGAATGAGATGAAAAGCCCTGCATCTGTTGAATGACTCTCTAGAGCAAAGTTATTCTTGTGCTTAAATGTTTACAGGGTCAGGGCCCCATTCAAGTATCTGGAGTGTAAAGAAGTTTTTTTTCTTATTGGCCATATAGGGATGGCAATTCATACAGTGAAGCAGCAGTTCCTGCAGCATTATTCTAGTTAACAAGATTATACTGACAGACAGGCAAAGCACTGGAGGATTGTGTCCCACTTAGAAAACACAGTGTAAATTCTGAATTCTCACTGGGATCACTCAGGGAGTTAAAAACACTTTGTGCTTTTGAAATATGCAGTTCCCTGTGGATGCCCAACAGTCACAACATGAAAGCTCCTTGCTGCCAGCTGCTCAGTTCGCTGTGTGCACTGACCAGCCAAGAGGTTTGTGTGTTTGAGGGGTCAGCCTCCCTCCTTTACTTCCTTTCCTCAGGACACTGCAGGGGAGAAGGAGACAGGGGACATGGCAAGTGCCAAAGGTCCTGGGGAAGGCTAGGATTCATCTGTCTTGGCTTAGATATACTTAGGGTATTTGTTCCCATAACACTCAGGCATCAAAATAATTTTTCAACAATGAAACCAGCCACTTCCCTTCAAAACACTCACTTTATAGCAATGACTGTGCATGAAAAGAGAGCCCAAGTGGTATTTCAGTAAGCTCTAGCAGCACAGCATTGACTAAATTTCAGAAGTCACTTGTTAAAATCAATATAGTGGCATATTTCTATAGCTGCGTTTTGTAAGCTCATGTAGAAATCCAGAAAACACTGAAGTGAGCTACCAGTGATGTTACTGTGTTCTATAGATCCTTAATAACTTCATATAAATAGTTTTTATCTCTGTAATTTCTTTTTTTTGTTGTTGTTGACTAGCTCAGCTGCATTTGAGGCAAATGGTTCTTGCAGATCATCCACCCCCTATCATTTTTTTTTCTCTTTGTAGTCAAACCCAACAAAAACAGCATCATCAAAAATAGTTACCAAAACTGTCTTTTTTTAGCACTAGGTACCTTGGTTCTCACCAGATATTTGTCACTAGCACGGAAACCTTATGTGCAGTGTAGTCTCAGCAAAGGTCAGTTGTTGAACTCACTGCCAGAATTCCAAAAATCACTTAGAAATACCAACAACCTGACCTGTAGTACAATGGATGTGGGGGTATTAATGAAGGCTGCCAATATTCTGGTTTAAGAGCTCATAAGAATAACAAGTACATATTTTATTTGCATGGTGTCGACTTGCCTCTTGAATCACATGAGTCTTCTTTGACTTTCCATGGATTTTATTGGATCCCTGGGAAAAACTTGGCTTCTCCCACTCCCTGTATCTTTCTGTGAGCAACAGGGGTGTAATTTCAAAGGAAATTACACTCAACCTCCAGTACAGTAAAACAGCTGGAATTGCATTGCATGCAAAATAAAATCACTGCTTCATTAACTTAGTCATTCACGGACCAACTCTCATGCATATTTGCAGGGAAAGAGGAAAAGGTGACATATAAAAACACATATATGTATATGTGTGCATAGTTATGTACGCAGCTGCGTGTTTCTATTTGCCTGATTATCTATCTGTTTAGCTATGTATCTCTCTTTGCAGATTTAATTACTTCTCTCAGAGGCTTTACAGTTTTGTGTATGGATAATGAGTCAATAACCGTGTGTTTATTTTTCCTGAAGGAGAACCCCCCAAATTTCTCTTTAACAGTCACTGTTTAGTAATTTTGATTAAAAGGTATCTCAAATCTTCGTTCGCGAAGCCTAGGCATGATGATGATAGTTCCAATTGGGGGGGCTCATATTTGTAAAACAAATCCAACATTTGGTGTAAATTGGGAATGGTTACTGACTTGGGGAGCATCCCACAGAAAGCAGGATGTGCTGCGGGGTGGGAAGGGTGACTCTCGCAGGCCGTTGTTGGATCCCATCAACTGAGATGTGGCCAGTTGGGGTGATGGGTACATGCTACGTGATTAGGAGACTCCCATTTTGCGGACTCAGCACTGACACCGTCTGACAAACCCGGTGGGATGAAGTCGCTGCCAGCAGGAAGATCAGTGTGTCCCACCGACAGTGGCCCATGGGGCTGGCATGGGGATCTTTTCTACTGAGGGGATTTTAAGAAACTCCAAAAACGCACACGACGAAGCACCAGGCGACGCTGAATTTCAGTGCTGAGGCTCTCCTGCCGCCGAGCAGGAAGGAGGGAGAGCTCCTGGGGCCCCTCCAAACCAGGGCATCCCCGGCGGGATGCGCCGGGAGGACCGAGGGGGCGGGGCCACTGTCGAGTGGGCGTGGCCTCTCCCCGGGCCCTGCCCCGGGCACAAGAGGGGCGGCGCCGCTCCCCGGGGTCCCGCATCCCCCGAGCCGTGCGGGGCGAGCGGAGCGGAGCAGTTTGGCTCGGCTCGGCTCAGCTCGGCTCAGCTCGGCTGCCGTCGGGCAGAGGGTTCTCTTTGCTCCCCGCAGCCCCGGCGGCCGCGGGATGGAGCTCGGTGCGGCGCGGCTGCTGGCGGTCCTGCTGTGCCTGGCTCCCGGTAAGCCCTTGGGGATTCCCACTGTCCCGTGTGTGTCGGGGAGCCGCCGGGGTCCGGCACCCCACGGGACCGCGAGGAGTGGGGTGGCGGAGATGAGCGGGTGCCGAGGGCGGCGCGGGTGCGGGTTTGCCATGGAGTTGTCAGGGCTGTTTGAGCGGATGAGGCACTGCGAGCCCAGGGTGGGACGGGACGCCCCTGGCTGCGGGCTTGCCGACCTCTCCTGTCTTGCCCTCTCCTGTCCTGTCCTCTTGGTCTCTCCTGTCCGGCCGGCTGGTGCTGGCTCGTCGGAGAGGACTGCCTGCCACGGCATAGTGTCCTACTCGCTTGGCTCCAGCATCAGCTGCCGTTTCCGAGAGCAAAATGTCCCTGAAGCCAAACGCGGGAAACCCGTCATCAAGAACCTGCTCGGAATGCAAGTGATTAAAGCACGGGGAAATACTAGCGAAGTAGGGAAGGTCGCGATCTGTCCGCGCGTTCTCGTTGCCCGCTGTAGCCGGCCGAGCTGTCCCGGTTGGAGCTGCCGACTTACCCTGGTGAGGCGGGATTCCTGACGGTGACGGGAGCATCCACGGCGGACTGAAAGTCGCTCTTTGTGGTACACCCAGATGTTGCAGAGGCTGGGCTGGTGCCTCAGAGCAAGCACTGCCACCCAGATCACAGCTCTCATAAGCGCCAGTGCCTCTGGGTGGGTGCGATGCAAGCCCTTGTGCTAATAGTGTGGTAGTAATACATTTTTGCCGAACTGCTGAGGAGGAAAGAAATAACCTTAGGAGATCATGGGATCTCAAATTTGTGACAAACTTTAAAATAGTTTCTTCACATAATTCATTGATCAGCAGTCTCAGAGAACTAAAGTATATTCAATTTATTGTAAGAAAAGTTGGTAATCCCCAGGGGAGTGAGATCATCACATGAAGGTTCACTTCGTTTCAATGTCCCACATCCTCTTGTTAGACCTTGAAGTTGGCAATGCAAGAAAACAGGAACTCCACCCTGGCTGGCTGAATTGTAGTGCTCTCCAGCTAGCTCCTGACCATCTGCCTTTGCTTCCTGTTATGACAGAGTTTTTGAACTTTTTGGGATGTGTGAAAAGTCATTATTTACCCTTCACTGCTAAGTAGCTGATGTGAAAGTGTCCACTTAAAACATGCTGCATATTCCTAGATATAATACTTTTCTGACTGAGTAGCATTTACTTTGCTTATTGGGTTGGTTTAAATTACGTGTTTTTTGCAGGTTTATTTATTTCTTTGGATCAGCCAACCCTTAGCATCCAAAAAGATGTCCTCACAATAACGGCAAATGACACACTAAATATTACTTGCAGGTAAGGACAAATCTATTTAGCATGATTTTGATGATTGGTAATTTATGTAGAGAGTTTTTGTACAGAATCACAAACTATGTGATCTGTTGTTACTCCTTTTTCTCCCCACTCCCTTTGTGCCTCCTGCCTCACTTTTCCCTGGCAGGCTTTAGAAATTGTCTGGGAGAGTTGCAGTAAGAGAGAACTGGGGAGTGCAGAGTGACTGGGAGGAGGAAGCGTCAGCTGGGTCCTTGTGGAGCCCGCTGGTGACCCGTACTCTCGATGCTCTCTTCTGGGTGCTTTGTCACTTAGATTCATCACAACGTAAATTTCCAGCAGCTTCCTTATAACTGTTGACAATAGTTTGAGTATGTGAACGTATTCTCCATGACTTGATGCTCTGCGTGACGGGGTGAAGTCTGTTCCTGTCCATAGCGACTAGTGGGGCTGGGGTTCACCACCCAGACACCAGTACTGCCGCTTATCACTTACGTATGCTCCTCTAACATTTGCTTTCCCAGCGGTCAGAGGCCACTGGAGTGGTCCTGGCCAAGCAACCAGAGCAGTGCTGAGAAGCGTATATCTGTGACAGACTGCAGTGATGGCCCCTACTGCAAGACACTCACTGTTCTCAAAGTCATTGGCAATGACACGGGGGACTACAGATGCCTTTACAGGGACAATCAGGCAGCTACAACCATTTATGTTTATGTTCAAGGTAAGTGCTTACACAGCTCTCAGGTGTCTTTTTCCCTAGCTTTAAGAGAAAAAAGGGATATCAAGTGTTTCAAAACATTTTTGATGCTAGAATTTAGAATTTATTAATCCTAGAATTTTTTATCCTCAACTTTTTCCTTGTTTTCATGTTGAGTAATTGTCAGTATGCTAGTTGCCCTCAACACAAAAGCAAAGCCTTTGCACCTATAATTTTGAACTGACCTGCTGTATGCAGTACATGGTCTGCTATTCTCCTCCACCCAGAATTTAGCATACATATCTCCACTGAGCTTTGAGCCTGTCCTCATGAGTGCAGAGCTATTACTGACCTGAGCAGGAGTTTTATATGAGAGAGGATTACAGAGATTCTACATTTGTTAAAAATGGCAGATCCAATCCCATTTACAATTTGTACTGATACCATTAAAAACCCTCAAAAAAACACCCAAACCCCAAAACATAAACTTCCGTACATTTGCTGACTGTGGTGGTAAAACCTATTTAGGCTATAAGAGCTCAGTTTTCAAACTCAGACTGTCAGTTTTGTTGGTGACAGCGCAGCTGAGTGTCACAGACACTGAAAAGCCTCCCGTTATACGCTCAGCTTCAGTACATGCATCCACTGAGGCTTCTGCCTTTTTTGCACTTATGGCTTCACCCTCATTTCCATATGTGTCCTGTTTCCTTTTTGTTGTTAACTTAAAGTTACGATTTTGAGAAATGAAATGTTATTATGTACATGAGTTACCTTGTTTTATATCATGAAGTTAATTTTTTTTTGTCTGACTTTGAAAAGGATGCTGCCATCAGGGGACCCAATGTAACATGTCACTACTTTTAACTGATATTTCCTGTAATACTTATGCAAGGAAAGTCATGCTAGGGTAAATCAGTTTTTTGTTGGCAAAAGGACTGCAGTGGCAGGAAGCCATTTTCCAAAGTGTGCACTGCTGCTGATAACCATTTTGAGAATAATGATATTCTAAGTCTGGGGGATGGGGTGTCTATCAAAATATGTACTCCTCATTTAGGCTCATTATTTCAGTGTTTCACCACACAGAAAATAATAAAACTGATTAGAGAAAAAATACACAGGGAAAGAATGAAACCGGAAAAGTTTTCTCCATGATCATGTGACAAATAAGTCCACTTATCAATTGAATGCTCTTCTAGATTACAGATCGCCATTTGTGACTTCAGTTAGTGATCAGCTTGGCATTGTGTACATCACTAAGAACAAAACTGTGGTAGTGCCGTGCCTTGGAACTGTATCAAATCTCAATGTATCTCTACATGCGGTAAGGAAAAAGCTTGTTATTTTTTCAAAAGTTATTTGAAATCACTGTGGCATAAATAGATTGCTTGAAGTACAAATACATTTCTTAAAAACTTCTTTCCATCCTTGGGAATTTTACAGCCTGTGGTTGCAAGGTGAGTGCTGTAACTGTACTCGTCTATGGTCCTGTGCTCTCAAAGTGCGTACCGATCGCCTGAGCTAGGATGTTAAAAGGGGGACCGTGCAGTTATGGAAAATGTTGGAGGTGAAAATTCAGGGTTGTTTGATTTGTGAAATCTGACTCTATATTTTATCAACATTTCAAACAGAAATATCCAGAAAAGATATTTGTTCCTGATGGTAAATCCATTTCGTGGAATAATAAAAAAGGCTTCACTATACCCAGTCATTTAATCAACTATGCGGGCATGGTCTTCTGTGAAGCTAAAATAGATGATGAAAGCTACCAGTCTGTGATATACATAGTCGCAGTTGTAGGTAAGCCAAAGTTTTTTATTTCTCTATAGCCAATGTTCTTTTTCTTGCTACAGCATACTGAACCAATTACATTCAGTCGGACACTAGGTTATTCTATACTGACAATGCAGCTAATGCAAAATGGATGTTGAGATATATATTGCTTTTCTTTTAAATGCAATGTATTGTGTTCTTTATGGTTGATCGTTGGGTTAAGTGCTTCTATTTTTAGTGTTTTACATAGATGCCAGGGATTTTAATGGTTTGGTGGGGTTTTTTTTCTGACAATGCAAGCCTGTTTCCTAAAATCAGTTATCCAGGATGCAAGTCATAGTTGAAGGGAACTGGAGGCAAGCATCCATCAGCAGCAGATGGAAAGAAATTGCTCTGAGGGGGTACTAAGGGAAGGGGGGTGATCTGAAGGTCGCACTAAGGGCTAGGTGGTCTTATCTCCTTAAAGACCTGTGTCCCAACTCTCACAGGGGTTTGTGCTCTCTTGGTATATTTTGTCAGTTGCTCATCAAAACCCAGAAATAACACAATGATTCTGTGGAGGCTTAAGCCTGAGCTGAAACTCAGCAACTATTTCTTTTTTAGCTGAGGACACAGTGACCATTTCAAGTGTCCAAATGGCACCAAGGCAGTCTGGCCTGGCTTGTCAGGAAGGCATAGCAGCCCTCCACTCTTTACTCTGTGCAGCAGGTGCTTGCCTCTCTATCAATTTCAGAAGTCCCCACTCTGACTTGGAGAAAATTCAGAATACCTGTAGAACTTCTTCATTCAGAATATTCTGCTCTGAAATATTTTAAATATTTTATTGCACAAAGTAAATTTTGAATAATCTTGTGAATGCCCAACTGTTATTTTATATAAAGTTCCCGCTTACTGTTGAGGATGGGTATGTATCTCCTTTAGTTTTAGTTCTCATAAGGATAAGAAAGTTGTGTCTAAAGCAGAGGAACTGTGTGTGTCACAGTTCCCTGCCTTCTCCCACCACTAGTGGGGCTATGATCAAGTGTTTACATTCTGCTGTGTCACTGTCTGACAGGGCTCTCAGCTGGGAAATGCTCAGGGTGGGCACATCCCTTCTCTGCAGGCTCCTTTGTACACCCATCACCATGCTGCACTGGGGCATTGAGGGGCTTTTTTGTAGCTGGGGTTTCAGGGTGAATTTTGATGGATTCATCTGGGAAATTTGGTGCTGAGTGCCATAAAGAAACCTCTTCTTACCCCCATGTTTTGTGTGTGCCTTTTTCCGCCTCTAGGATACCGAATTTATGACCTGACAATGAACCCCCACTCCCAAGTAGAGCTGGCAGTGGGAGAAAAACTTGTTCTCAATTGCACTGTAAGGACAGAGCTGAATGTAGGAATTGATTTTAAATGGGACTACCCTTCCATCAAGGTAAAGTCATAATAACTTCTACATGCCCCCATCACAACAAAATTTGATTTAGGTATAATTTCACTTCCCCTTTAAAATGCTGTCAAAGCAGATGATAATACAAAAGGAATTGCTGGTGTATTGTATACAAGTATATTTGTATACAAGTGTGCAAAAGGTGGCGGAAGGAGTAACTATGACATTTCCAAACACCTCTGTCTTTTTTCTCTTACAGGAAAAACGTGCCACTATTAGGGATGTAAAAACCACTGCAGGAGAAATAAAGAAGTTTGTAAGCACCCTTACCATCGACAGTGTGTCCTTAAGAGACAAAGGTCGATACACTTGCGCAGCATCCAGTGGGCGTATGAACATGAAAAACAGCAGTGACTTCATTATCCATGGTATGACGTCTTCCGCTTCAGTTTTGTTTGTTGTTTTAGATTTGGGATTAATTACTGGGATGCAGAAGGTGATGAATCAAATGACCCAAATGAACCAAACTACAGCTGCAGTATTTTCTCTTGCAACTACTATGCAATTATTTTTATACCACAAGCTTAGCTAGTAAGATTTTAAAGGGTGCTGTGTGTTACTGAAAGCTGTAGAATCCTACTGGAAAGTGGGCAGTAAAATAAACTGATGTAAGACTCTGATCCTCTTCAGTGTTGACATTCTTAAGATCCTGTAAAGCTGAATTTGCATAGGTGGCTTTGTATTAGGGCTGCCTATTCTCACTGTTGGTGACCTCACGCTAGATTTTGGTGGCTCTGCAAGACAGGAGTCTGGGTCAGCATGAATGAAGCTAGGAAAATAAAACTTGCAGCTTTTACATTATGAATAGATGAATCAAATGGAGTTTTGGTCATACGGAAATGATGCATAGGAAACAACTTTGGCTAAGTGCATAGATAAGTACGAGGCCACATCCTACAGCCTGTTCTCAAGCCCCTATTGGGCACAGCCCCAGCAGCTCCTTTGGCTTTCTTCTAGAAAAAAATTGCCAGCATGAGAATGGCTCATTTTTAATCACTGAGTCAGACAAAGGAGTTTATATTTTGGAGGAGACTGGTTTTCCTGAAGTTCTGATTTCAGGGGCCAGAATATTAATGGCCCTTTTTAAATAAACCAAAAAACTTTCAAAATTATTATGGGCACAGTGATTCAAGATATACTGAATTTTCTCCTGGGTTCTTTGTTTCTCTTCAGGAGCCAAAATGAGATGTGTGCTATACTGAGTGTACCAGATACTAAGTCTGTACCGTCCTAAATCTGAGTCAAAAGGGTAATCAAGTCAAAAGGCTAATCACTGTCTGAATGCAAGTTCACAGATATTCACAAATATTCACAGAATATTCTGAGTTGGAAGGGAACCCCAAAGTTTATAATTTATACCGAGTAATGTAAACAATTTCAAAATCCTCTGTGACTGCAGTGGTTCAAGTACGCATAAAGCATCTAACTTTATCACACTGTAGTTTTGAATACTCTGATTTCTTGGAACAAGTATATTGAGTAGAGTTTTATGATATATCTGTATATATGTATACAGGTCTGACACTAGGTCTGACAGCTGGCATACCATCCTGAATGCTGAGTCCTGTCTCTGCTATCCAGAGCTTCTTGGTGGGGGATCTGGTCTGTTCCTCTGTGTGAAGAAAAGGACTAGGTTTTCACAGGGGCATCTTTTCAGAGCCCAGTTTGGAACCAACTGTGCTTTACCATCTTGTCACTAGCTTCTATTTGTCATCTCCTGTTAAGTGCTAACCCAAATGGGGAGCACTTACACTTTTGTCCATGTGGAAAGACCATTTAGTTTAATTTTTATTTATTTTTTTTTTCCATCCAGAAAGTCCTTTTATTCATCTGGAGAGAATGGAGAATGTGATTGAGACAAGGCTAGGTGACACAGTCAAAATTCCCGTAAAGTTTAAAGGATATCCTTCACCAGAGGCTAAATGGTAAGAACTGACATATAATGTGTTTGAGAAACTGAGCTGTTCTTAGTTAAAGAAAATCTTTAAATATTCAAAGCACTCTGTATTTTCTTCAGGTATAAAAATGGAAAAGCCATCAATGCAAATCATACAGTTAAACTTGGATACACATTAGTGATCACTGCAGCAGCTGAAAGGGATGCTGGGAATTACACAGTCGTCCTTACAAACCCTATTAACAAGATGCAGAAAAGACATACGTTTGCCCTGCTAGTGAATGGTAAGTGGAATACCAAAGAGGTGTCTCTCTTTCACGTGTGGATGTGGGATGCTATCATCCCTAGGCTTAAATTCATCCCACAACTGTGAAGATTTAAGTGCCAAAGAACAGCACTTGAACCTCAGCCCTGAGAGGGCAGAGGTGGCCCATCTCTCCTGGCTCTAGGATGTGCCAGTCAAGGACCTGCAGACTCCTGGTGTTGAGATGATACTTTGTATGTTTTGGTTTGGGTTTTTTTCTGTATATTATTCTTTGCCTCTGTGTCCTGCTCTTTTCCTGCCCGTCTTGCTGGTTGTGCTGGTGGAGTCCTCCTCCACCCCGCTCCATCCTGGCCCAGTCCTGCCTCACCCATCCTTCCTGCCTCACACAGGCTATCCCTCCTCTTCTGTCCCACCCTGTACAACCCTCCTCCTCCTCCTCTACCTCCTCCTTTCTGCTCCCCAGGAAGCAGCCTATACTTTGAAGACAGCAGGCCTTAGAAAGGGCAGTGAGGCTACGTGCAGTGGGATCAGGCTTGGGGAATAATATACCTTTAATGGTTGAGCATGGTGGTGAGAGTCCAGGGGCTGCATTTTTAACCATGGAGTAATGAAGGGAGATTTTATAGGAGATCCTAAGTATTGTATGTTGAGGTCCTGATCCTCAAAGTGTTGGGCAGGTTTACTGCTTCCCAACATGTCCTTGGAAATGCTCTGTGTTGCACTTGGATGTGGGTCAAGGTGTGAATTATTCACCATGGGTCTAATGCGTGCACGCTGGGGAGCAATTAGCAGGAGGTGTAACCTGCTGCTCTCTCCTGCAGTCCCCCCTCAGATTGGTGAGAACGCGCTGATGGCCCCCGTTGACTCCTACAAGTACGGCTCGACACAGGAGCTCACCTGCACAGTCTACGCTGTCCCACCGCCCACCGCCATCCTCTGGCAGTGGCAGCTGGAGGAGGAGTGCACATTCAGCCCCCAGTGAGTGCCAAGTCCTTGCAATCCTCTGCAGCATATGTAGGTCTTGAGGGATGGTTGGGTTGGGTTGAGGTTTTTTTTGGGTGCCTCCTTTATCCACGCTTGTTACTCGGTGCAAACCCAATGGCCAATGAAGAAAAGATTGTTGTACTTAATTTGCAGATTGTTGCAGGCAGGCTCTGCCAAGGTCATCATTGTTGGCAGAGGCAAGGGCCACCCGCAGCGAGGATCCGGCAGTGCCTGTGAAGTTGCTGTCGTGCTCTCTTGAAGGGCATCTCGACTTGCATGGGGTTTCAAATGCAGCTGTTTGTGTGCCCTCCCCTCAGATATCCCCATGGGCTGCAGGCCCAAAACTCCATCCCAAACAGAGGAAATTTGCTGTTTATGCTAATTACAGGTCCTTGCGGTGTGTTTTTTCTTTCACTCAAGTGCTGAATGTGATGGTGCTCTTTATCTGTGTGAAAGTGTATCTCAGAGGAAGTGCACTGATTGATGTTGTGGAATGATAGAGAGAGTGCCTGACTGAGATTCACGCAGCTTCTCTTATCTGGGCCTGCCATAAGCCCAGATTTCCTTTTTAAAAAAAAAAAAAAAGGCCAGCAAAAAAAAAAAAAAAAAGCATTCTTCTTTCCTGTTGTTGTTTTTAAAATGATTCCACTAGTTTCTTCCTTTGGTGCCTGGTTGCTTCCTACACAATGGCTACTGTCCTCAAGAAATTCTTGTAGGGAGTTCAGCAATTTCTATGTCTCTCTGTCTTCCTTTGAACTAAATCAATTTGAGTCATCCATTTATGAATGGAGGTTTGTTCCCAGAATAGCTGCTTTCCTCCAAGGATCACGATTAAGCTGACACAGGCAGATTAATTAGGAAATTCACCTTTAGGCTTGGGGGCTCCTTGCTTTACAAAGGATGAAGGTCTCAGAATATGGGGTGCAATTTAATAGAGATGTTTCCAGAAACACTCCCAGATGCAGGGTATGGCCAGTGATGCATCTGACTTACAAAAATCTGTATATTATAAGGAGCACACAAAATCACTCTCTTGAAGGGCAAACATTTGTCTTATCTAATGCACATGTCTACTTGTATTTCAGGAAAGTTCGCTCAGGAGCCAATCCATATGCATGCAAGAAATGGAAAGTGATCTCAGAGAGAAAGGGTGGGAATCAGATTGAAATTAAGAACCGAGTCGCTCCTATTGCTGGGAAAACAAAGGTTAGCATATTTTATTTTCTGTTGGTTGGGAATGATTAACCCTGTTCAGCAGTCCATGTGTCTGGAAATATATCCCTAGAGACTCTTTTCACCTATTGTTAAACTTGGGGGTCTACTCTCAGCTAGTCCTGCAAGCTCCTACTGAAGCCCAGAGGCAGAGATACGCTCTTTCAGATCCTTTGGACACTGACCTGAACATAACTTACTTAGATTTCAGTGCTTACCTTTTAGTGGTCTGAAGTTAGATGAGTTAATCTTGCCAATTAACTTTATCAGAGAAGCTGGAGAGATGAGCAGAAAAAGTTGTGGGTGCAGCATCTGTTAACACCTATACCAAACTCTGCCTTCTGGCAGACTGTTTTTTCCTGTTTTCTTTTGCCTGATTGTTACACACTTACCGACAAAAATGTGAACTTCAGGAGGGGACTGTGCTCCTGCCATGTCTTGGATTTGTGCTTTGGAGGGATTTTTGGTTATGCAGACACCTGCAGAGAGCTGTTGAGGTGATCAGGCATACTTTAGCACTGATAACAGTATGAAATTGCTTGATTGTTCTTTTGCAGACTGTGAGCACCCTCATGATTCAAGCAGCGAATGTATCTGCTTTGTACAGATGCACGGCTACAAACAAGGCTGGGTCAAGTGAGAGAGTGATCTCCTTCCACGTGACCAGTAAGTGTACCCTGTTGAGGACAACTGTGTTAAAATAATGTTATTTCATCTGTTTCAGGCACTTCAATGCTGGTTTTCCCTGCCCTTTATAAAATCCTTTCATTCTGCAGGATTTTAGGCTTTCCTTAGGTTTTCTTTAGGCAACCTTCAAAGTCACTGCCTAATTTGAGCCTAGTGATTAGTTCAACTGGCATCAGTGGAGTGGTGGTCCTATGAAAATCATGCAAGATGGGCACTTTTTACCCAAGAGTGATTATTGCTGGGCTTTCGCAGTCACTTAAAAGAGCTACAGAGAAATCACGGTAGTGTTACAAAATGAGTAAAGACTGTAAGAGCTAAGTCTAAAATTTCCAAAACCAGTGGCAGAGAGCTTCTAGTCTTAAAAATCAGTACCCATATTCCTGTGCTAAAATTTATTTTAATCCAAATCTAAAAATGATCTATAAGATAGTGCTAAGAATTGTCTTCAGTTGCTATAAGTTTCTATGGGAAGAGTAACTTTATTCATTACACAGGCCTTCCTTTGATCTATTTGAAATGTATTGCTTTTAATGAGATTGTACTCCTTAGCTAATTGATTAGTTGACTGATTGATTGGGTTTTTTCAGCCTTTCTTTTCTTCATTTACAATTAGATAGCATGACAAAAAGGATATATTTCCAAAATTACTTTTTCAAGGTAATGTTAGCCACAAAATGCGCAACCAAATAGGAATTTCTTTTACTTTTTTAACTTTCAGGGGGTCTTGAAATTAGTCTACAGCCTCGGAATCAACTGACAGAGAAGGATAACATGTCCTTACAATGCACAGCGGATAAATTCACCTTTGAGAAGTTGTCATGGTACAAACTCAGTGCTCATGTTTCACAGACTCCCTTTGGAGGACTGCCCATGCCTGTTTGCAAAAACCTCAATGCTCTCCAGAAGCTGAACGAGACAGTTTCAAATACCAATGGTGAAAATGTCACCTTAGAGCTCATCCTTCGTAACATCTCCCTCCAGGATGGAGGGGACTATGTTTGCATTGCTCAGGACAAAAAAGCTAAAACACAGCACTGCCTGGTGAAGCACCTCACTGTTCAAGGTAGGGATCTCTTACTGTGAACCAAAATGAGTGGCTGTGTATGAAAATAACTGCAGTAGTGTCAGTTTTTGGTATCTTCAGGCTTTACATGTGTTTGCTTCATGGTGCACTCAGTTTATTAAATAGATTTAGACTCTTATTGTAACATGCACTTCTGGGGCTTGTCCAGGCAGCAGGGACTATTTCATGAGTACCAGTGAGGAAACACTGAGCGAGACACTGTGCTGTGCACAGTGAGTTTGGCTTCTGCGCAAGTAATGGCATGTATTATAACTTCTCCACTTCACTTTTCAAAACACACTTTTTTCTGTAGGTCTACTTGCACATGTGCATTCACAGCATTAATGCTATTGCTTTGTGTCACTGACTCTTGAGTCTGAAGCAGTGTCTATAAATTAAAACTGCCATGAAGTGATACTGGTATTCAGACACAAACAATGCAAGGTGATAATCAGTCAGCTTTGCACACAAATAGTGATGACTTTGCTTTGGGACCTAGATGTCTAGGTTGATTATGCATTTTCATGACCTGTCCTGAATGGACATTTAGTGGATCAACAGTATCAGACCTCTTGCCATGGCTGTGGAAATAGAAACGTGAAGGAAGCAATTTCTCAACTATTCCCTCTTCCCTCAGCAGTCGAAGCAGTTACAAACCCATTAGAGCAGGTTATATCAACACTGTTGAAATTTTCTTGGCTATTATGTTTTTATCATGTCATGTGGAATTTTAATTATGATCTGGATGTTTTTTTCAATGGTCTGTAATTTTATCGTATTTGTAAACCAACAGAACCCACGGCACCCACACTTGTAGGAAATCTGGAAAATCAAACGACAAACGTTGGTGAAACTATAGAAGTGTCATGCACAGTGAATGGCATTCCTCCTCCAACTATCACGTGGTTTAAAAATAACGAGACCCTTGTGGAAGATTCAGGTGAGGATTGCTCCTTTGCTATTATCATTTAAAGGCTTTCTTTCATGGGACTCACTGCTGATGTTCACCATGGAAAGTTTAATTTTGAATTTTTAACAAAAAAGTGGCATAAAAAAGTGGCATAAAAATGGCATAAAAAGAACTAAGAATCATGATTTTTTTCCAGGCATTGTTTTGAAAGGTGGAAACAAAACACTAACCATACGTCGAGTGAGGAAAGAGGATGCAGGGCTATACACCTGCCTTGCATGCAACATCCTTGGATGCAGTAAAGCAGTGGCTTTTTTCTCAGTGGAAGGTTGGTGTTAGCTTCTTTCTAAACTGCGCATGAAATCTTTAGAATCACTAAAAGGAAAATCTACTGGCTATCCTGGTGGGAGATCTGAAAATACACAATTAAATTTGTGAAGAGTCCTGACCATTCCTGTCAAGCTCAAATTGGGTTCAGTCATAGCTGTCATAAACCCAGCTGTTGAGGTTGATGCTTTTTTCTAAGCCATGTTATTTAGTGCTTTTCAACAAAAGCTGAATCCATCCTACTTGTGGTTGCAAAGAAAACTCTGTTAACCTGTATTTCATGCAATCCTGTACAACAGAGCCTACTTAAACCTGCAGATATTCTGGGACATCTCTGTTGTCTTGGTAACATAATTGTCATACTAAGTTTTTTAACACAGTATGTTGTACCTTTTCAAACTATATAATCGCTCTCACAGCATCTAAGAAAAACTGTGAAGACTTTGTGCAGTCTATTGTGGTTGTTATCCCATTTCAGTGATAGAAACAGGTAGTGCTTTTGATTTAGGGGGCTCCAACCTTAGTCCACCAGGCTCTGAAAGCAGCATTTGTGAGACCCATGTCTTACCTGTTCCAGTCCTATTGTTGCACACCACAACACAATTTGCAATGGTATGCGATAATTCTTAGCAAGAGGTTAGTCTGCACTCTGAGTAGTTGGAAGCACAATGGACTTTCCACTT
Source organism: Empidonax traillii (assembly GCF_003031625.1). Taxonomy (NCBI): domain Eukaryota; kingdom Metazoa; phylum Chordata; class Aves; order Passeriformes; family Tyrannidae; genus Empidonax; species Empidonax traillii. Next base: position 682,502 of record NW_020955360.1, on the reverse strand, counting down.
GCAATGAGAAGCCTCAAACAAAAAGCTTCTTGCCCTTGATATTAGTAGATTTGCATAACTTACTCACTGAACCCTTCACAAACCTGCATCTTATAGGTCAGGGGCATTGATATATTCCATTAAGGTAATTAAAGCAGTATCCTGTTATTCTTGTAGGTCTCTTTAGGATACTAAGATATTGGAAAAATGTTTAAATAGGGTGGAAAATATCTGCAGCTGATGTGGTAAATATGGCTGAGGCGCATCTCTAAAAGTTGGAAGTCTGTGTAGGACATACTGTTTTGCTCCAAGAAATTTAGAGTGCAGCTCATTGAGGTCATGCAATGGAGTGTGCTACTGTGTAGAAAAATCTGTGTGGTGCAAAGGATGAAATACAGGAGCATGATGTGGTAAACAAGAGCTGAAGAAGAGAGCTGCCTCTTTGCACTAACAGATGTTCAAGTGGTGTCTGTGGGCAACTGGAAAAGAGACATTGTAAATAAGACCTTATTATCATGTGTTCTTGTAGAACCACACTGTTTCATGCCGCAGCTGAATCATGTCAAGAGACAAGGGAGAGATTGTTCTCTGGGTCATTCTCACAGCACTTTATTTACTATATGATCAAGGTGCTTTTTGGTTTCTGGAGAAACAGTAGTTAATTTTGGGTATTTTAAAACAATTATTTCTTTTCAAAATGTGAGATTTTAGTTATTTACATTTGCCAAGGGTCCAGACACTGTCCTTTCTTGAAACAAAGTCGATGCTGAGAAATTGGGTGATGTGCAAAGCAGCATGAAGCCGTAATATTCCAACACAAACCACCAAGCTTTTTATTTTGTTTTGCTTTCGTTTCCTTGCTCCATGTTGCACTTTTAAAACGAACCTTCTGAACAAGGACCTCCATTCTTTACTTTAATGAATGAACAAAACAAATATGCTTCCAACTATCACTCAAATATTCATTTATTTCTTCCCAGGCGCTGAAGAGAAAACAAATCTGGAGCTCATTATCCTCGTTGGCACTGCAGTGATTGCCATGTTCTTCTGGTTGCTTCTTGTAATCATCCTCCGAACCGTTAAGCGGGTAATGAAAAAATTCTCATACTGTCCTATCAGCGCTGGTCTTGCATGACAAATGAGAGCTGACTTGAGGCCTTTTGTGTTGCTTCTTTCCATTGTTCTAAAATCAACAGACACATTTTTTCACTCCATGCCATAACATTCTTGCCTGGAACCCAGGGCACAGAAATTTGTTTTTAATTGAACAGGCCCTCGCAAGAGAAAAAAATGTTTCATTTGATTTTGTTTATTAAAAAAAAAAAAAGAAAAAAAAAAGAAAAAGAAAAGTGCAAGTAATTAACAGTGATCACACTTATGATGACATGGTGTAGGGAAACAGTAGCCTGGCATTTCTGGGAACTAATGAAACACTACAAAGTGATAAAATGGCACTTTGCCTGCACATTGCCAGCAAAAAATCTGTGCAACTGCAACTAATACCATTTTCCAGGCCAACGGAGGGGACATGAAGACTGGCTACTTGTCAATCATCATGGATCCTGATGAAGTCCCTATAGACGAGCACTGTGAACGGCTCCCGTATGATGCCAGCAAGTGGGAGTTTCCCAGAGACCGGCTAAAGCTAGGTATGTCTTCACTGCACGAGCCATTTAGTGATACTGCAGCCAGCCCTGTGCTGGGGGCTGTTTCATGAAGGTTCTGGCTTGCCATGGGGCTGCCCTGCTGCAGGATCCCCAGGTGGACTCTGTGTACTCATAGAATATGATGCATCCTTTCTACATTGTAAGATCTCTGTTAATTTCAGTTTGGAGTTACTTTTTTATTCTACGCCTTTTGCCTGCTGTGCCAAGCAAATACATTTATGTTCTCACTTCAAGGTAAACCTCTTGGGCGTGGAGCTTTTGGCCAGGTCATAGAAGCAGATGCATTTGGGATTGACAAAACTGCTACCTGCAAAACAGTGGCCGTCAAAATGCTTAAAGGTAAAAACAATGACTAAAACTTCACCTTGAATACACAACATAGGGAAATTGTCAATACTATAATCAGTAGATAAAAAAAAAAAAATCAAGATGTTCATACCAGTGGTTATACAAGTTTAGCTTAGCAGTTGTTACCATGAAGCAATTATTAGGAGAGGTACATGCCTTTCCCTCACAAATAACTGAAGCACTGTGACTGTGGTTCCATAGCCATAGCTTTATGGTTCTACTCAGGTTCAGAAGATAAAGTTGCTCCTGCAATCAATTTTGTGTCCATTTTTGCCTTATGCATCTTGGTGGGAAGCTTTCTGCAAGTCTCTAGACAATGGCTTAGGCACGCTCCAAAATGAGCTGTAGTTTGCAATAGCTTTCTCCTCGCTTTAAATCATATTATACTGCCTCACATTTGCCACAGAAATGTTGCAGTGTGCAGTTCCCACACATGTTATTCCTAAAAAAGACATAACTGGTATGGCAAAATGGGTCTACCAGCACCTGGGGGCTGTATTCCACCCTGTGCTGTACTGGAAGAAGGACGAGAAAGACAAGGGATTTCTATGGTACAGTGTGAGCAGTCGGAAGCACAGGCAAGAGCTGTTGCAAGCTCACTTCAATGGGATGAACATGCCATCAGTAAAAATTGGAAAGCCCTGTCCCTCCAGTTTCCCAGTGCTCAGGCAACCATCAGAGAGTTGCCTTCTCTGCCCTTCTCTCTCCACTGTTTCAGCTCTTTCCTCTTCCCCTTCTATATCTGGGCGATGAGAACAGCAGCCATGTGTCCAGGCTTTTGGTGAGGCTGCAGGCATGTTTGGCCCTGTCTCTGTCTCCCCCTGTCTGTGGACCCACTGGACCCTTAGGATGGACCCCATCAATGACTATGGGATAATGTTTCTGTGAGGGTCAAACAGCAGAGTGTAAGCTGCTCAAAAGGTCTGTAGAAAAAAAGATGTTTGCTAAGCTGGGTTGTTTGTGTCTGTGTTCTCATGTACTGCCTTTGGCAAGCTTTGGGAAGCATTTAAAAGCAGAGGAAACTCAACCCTGTCAGGCATGTGCCTAGTTTTCATCAGTGCCCCGCAGCATAGCTGGCCCAGACTACCAGCCAACAAGGCTTCTCACAAGATGGGCTGGATAAAGAAGAGAAGAGAATGGGGAGGAGGGCAGAACCCTCCTGTCTGCGTTGCTCCTGATCTGTGTTGTTTTATCTCTGCAGAAGGGGCAACCCATAGCGAGCACAGAGCACTCATGTCAGAGCTGAAGATACTCATTCATATTGGCCATCATCTCAACGTTGTCAATTTACTTGGAGCCTGCACTAAGCCAGGAGGTGAGTAACTGCTCAGTGGGTGTTAAAGAAAACCCTATTTCTGCCATTTCTGCTACATAGAAAATCAAGTTTCAAAATTAAGGATTGGAAGAAATAGTCCCTTTTTAAACAAAATCTGATAAGGGTGAGTGGTCCAGAGGTGGAATAAGGGCTCAGAAGCCCTGGGTTCAACCTGCAGTTCCATTCCTTAGTTGTTCTATCAATTTACTTTTCTGTACTTCAGATCCACCTTTCCAGTGGACACCTCACATGTAACAAACTTTGGAGCTGAGTCTAATAATACATTTAAAAATTTTTTCTTCCTATTGTCACCAGCTATACTGTCACTGCAAGTTGTGATTTCCCCTCTCTGTCTTTGGATGGACTGTTGGTGCCTCTGTGTGTGTGTAGGAGGGGAGTTTGCATTTTGGAGTCCAGCTCTGTGTGGATGAACCAATTTCACTTTATAATCCAGGACAGATGTTTTCTTTAGCAAATCCAGCACTACAGACTAATTTGGAAGAGATTCAGTGTACAGTAACTAAGTAATAATTTTTCAGGGAAGCTGACTTGTTGGCTTATTGTGGGATCAGAATTTAATTTGTAAAGTTCCATGACAGAAGTCAGTTGTTGAGGGAAACATGATCCATAAATATTTATTTCCTTGTTTATTCCATTATAAAATAGAGATAGCCAGAATGTGGAACCTAGCATAGAATTTTATAATTGTAGCATATGCCTACATGAAGTAAATCTGAGCATTAAATACCACATTTATTCTGTACAGTAAGGCATATATGTCTGAAACCAAGATTCCTGTTTTAAATTTTTAGTTCTTTCACATATGAAATTAAGCCTATGATTTTCTAAAGTATCTGCTTTGTTTTCCTTCCTTACAGAGCAGAAAAAGTAATAATTTCCCTGCTTTGATTAGATTTTATTTTTTTATTATTACAGGTATTTTTAAAAATCTCTGGGTGGCAGAATGCTTTTAGAAATGTATGTGTTTCTAGTCACAAATTATGCTGTGAAATAAGGTGGGTTATAAATGGTGTTTCTAAGGAATTGCTTTATATGTTGTACAGGCCCACTCATGGTGATTGTGGAATATTGCAAGTTCGGAAATCTATCAGCTTACCTACGGAGCAAGAGGAGTGACTTTGTCCCATTCAAGGTAAGAAGTCAAGGTTAAAAAAAAACCAGTAAAATGTTTGATTTGGTGGGGTTTTTCCATGCACAATGTTTTTTTTTCTAAAGACTAAAGTGGCAGTCCTTGGGGATGCTGAATGTCTTAGTATTTCTCATGGGAATGAGAGATGGCAAAGACATCACAGGTCATCTAGTCTTTCCCCTGGCCCCTGCAATGTAGCTGTTTTGTTATTGTTAGCTTAAAATGTGCAAAGGAACTGGGCTTCCACTATTTCCCTTGGCAGATTATTTTACACTTGGCTATATCTTTCAGGAAGTTTTTTCTGATTATCAGCCTGAATTTTTTCCTCTCTTAATTAAGCTCCAGACCACCTTAAATAACTGCACTCTCTGTTTAGTGTGTATATCCATCAGATATCCATAGGTATCTGCTATCATGTGATTATCCTTTCCACTGTCCCCTTGTCTCATTGCTGAACCAGGCTATATGTTTGTTTGGTGTTAATAGTTAGGTATAATTTATGTATCTCATAAGTTTACAGTCAGCTTTTCACATCCCAAGTCCTTTGCAAAAGGGAGCTCCGTCACTGCACCCCCTCTTTGCACCTTGATTTGAAAGAAGGGCAAGGATGGGGACTGGCTCTTTCAGACTCATTTCTGGGCACCTCTAAGAGGGGTCTGATTTCTGCAGAGGGTTGAGAGGATCCCTCCTCTCAGGGGTGAGATTGCTGGATGAAGAACATGGCTGCGTGTACCCAACGCTGAGCATCACACTCAGGACCCTACCCTTTTCCATGCACAGCCGAGAGGGAGGTCCCTGGGCTGTGCTCTGACACACTGGTAGACCTGAGTCTCCCTGCAGCTGCTGTGTTTAGATCAGAGCTTCTCCCCTCTGCTTGTTGGTTCTCCAGGGGGTTATTTTTCTTGATCCTTGGAGACATTGTTTACTATTTTATATTGGCAAAGGCAACTTTCTGCATCTTCTTGTGAGGTAAAAAGATAAACAAATATCTGAGAGGCCTTGAAGGAAGAGACAGGGTTTCATGAGGGTGCTGACCCTTGCTTACACAAGCAGTGGGAATGGGAATTGGCAATGTTAAAAACCAGCTCTGCCAGGGAAAAAAAATCACCAAACCAAAGCAGGAGAAAATGGATATGTGGTGGAGGAAGCCTGTGGGGTTGGATTTCTCCCTAGAGGCATTCAGTGGCTTAAGGGAAGAAGGAAATAACTCAGATTGTGATGGCTGCTAGGGTTTTGGCCAAGGTACAGGTTTAGTAGAAAGGCCTTTGCAGCAGTGGAAAGTAAAGCTGTAGCAGTATGGAGAGGCTGGAGCGTATGAGAGGGGCTCAGGAGCATTAATCCATGAGTGCTTCACAAGGCTGAGGAGGCCAGGTCCTCAGTCTGCGTTTATTCCCTGGCATGTGGAGATATTGCTGGAGTTTGTCGGGGAAGATGGAAAAGGAAGAGGTGAAATTTGAGCTGTGGAGTGGCAGAGGGTGCTCAAGCTGGTGAACCTGTGTGACCACGGGTTGGGTTTTGCTGGTACTGTCACTGCACCAGCTGGGTGCCTCAAACAGAGCTGGCTTGGAGCAGAGCAGCCGATCACACCAGCACTGGGTTGCCCTCCCTGCCTTCAGTGGTGACCTTGACACAGACTAAGCTTCTGGCACGCTTTCAGCTTTTGATTTTTCTCACCCTCCCCTCATATTTCTAGGCCAAATGTGCCAGGTTTCGACAGGGGAAAGAGAACTACGTTGGTGACGTCTCTGCAGACCTGAAGCGACGGTTGGACAGCATCACAAGCAGCCAGAGCTCAGCAAGCTCTGGCTTTGTGGAGGAGCGGTCCCTGAGTGATGTGGAAGAGGAGGATGGTAGGATATGTCTTCTCCTGGTGTTGGAACAGGTGTCATTGGTGGGGCTGATGAGGGACACTGGGGACTGTGTGATTTCTGAAGCTCCCCCAAAGCTGTGTGTGAGGTATTACCTGGATGACCAAAGTTCCTGAACTTTCAGTTCAGCATTCCAAACCCCTCAGCCCAATCCCAGATAATGTCTCATCTGAAAGGCTTCCTTTTTAATGCACTGCCTTCTGAAGATATGTCTATTTAACGTCTCAGTGTCTTCAGGGAAAATTGCAGAGCACAAACTCCGAAGGCAGGGCAGAGAGGGATGCATCAGCTTGCTAGCTGAATTTCTTCACTGTTTATGCAGAAGTTAAATACTGTGAAACGCTATCTGCTTCACTGCTTATTAGCAGAGAGGTTGCTTTGCCTTCCCTGGGCACAGATGGTCTGTCTGGAACAGGAAACTGGAATTATCCACTCATTCAGAGTCTCCCTGGGATATACATACCCTCTGCAGTGGTTTCACCAATGCATTTGCCATGTCCTTCTTTAGCAGAGGCAGCACAAAGTGCTCAGTGCTGCCATCTCAGAGGCCACTAATTTCATCAAGGAAGGGATCAGACTAGTCAGGAGAAAGAAAGGCTGTAGCTCTACTGACTGTACCTCCACTACTACTAAATATCATTTAATGCAAATTAAAACATCAGTATGTGAATGGGGAGGATGATCTTGCAGTTTCAATGTGGTCTAATAGGTAATGTTAGGCATGCACTTTATGCATTTCCACACCATTTTTAGTACTCTCTAGTGTAAACATTGACCCTCTAAGCTGGGATATTGTACAAAGTATGTAGACCTGAAGCATCCCTTAGGATGAGGAGCATAGCCACCTGTGTTCTGGTTTTTGGTAGATTTCTACTTAAAATCAAGAGCTGAGCAAAATCATAGAGTTGTTTATTTCAGCAGGAACTAAATGCCTACATATCTTTGGACATTTGAGTACATTATTTCTCCAGGTAACTAAAGGATGAGGTTAGGGTTCTTCTACCCTAAATTAGCTGGGCCTTTTGCCAAATTCAAGTCTTTCTCCCCAAGGCATTATCTTTCCCTTTAAAAACTAAGAAAACCCTCTAATTCATTTCCAAATTCATCTGCTGAAACCACAGCAAACTTTACTGTCCTAGGAACCTGAGAGCTGAGTTTTGGTTGTTTCTCTTTTGGGATTATTTTGCAAATCTTTCCACTGGTGGGAAGTCTGGAAATAAGCAAGAAGGCTTAGGTATAACCCATCATCTCAATGTTCATTTTACACAAGACCAGTTTGGTGAAAAATGGGTTGTTCATGTTAACTATATGGCCAAAAAAGGGCTCGGTTTGCTCTTCCAGTTCAATGTGGCATAAGGTTAGGATGGAATTTTACAAAAGAAGCAGTTATAGGTGAAATCAGTTACAAAGGGCATGTTTGACTGTTGTTTGATTCTTTGCAGCTGGTCCTGAAGATCTTTGCAAGAACCCCTTGACCATGGAGGACCTCATCTGTTATAGCTTCCAAGTGGCGAGGGGAATGGAGTTCTTGGCTTCACGCAAAGTAAGGAACTTCTCAGGAAGGGTGGCACATTATTTATTTGACAGTAGGAAGTAGTGCTGTAGGTCTACAGAAGGAAACAGCATGTTCATCTTTGGACTAGTAGTCATCTGCAACATTTTCTTTTTGCTGTAAGACATACTCAAATCATTAATACTACAGAGTGAAACAGCCCATGTGTCTATTGACTCAAATGTTAGTGATCTGCTTAAGGCCACCAGTTCACAGAAGAATGGTTAAGTAGTTGGAGGAGGAGCCTGTTCCGGTTTCCAACCACTCTCTGGGTGAAGAACCGTTTTCTAATATCTAACATAAATGGGAAAAGAAAATCAAAGTGGGGAATACATCGCTGCCTCAGAGTTCGGGATAGATATTCAAGAGTCAGCTTCAGAGTCTTTTCCTAAAAACATGCTTTTGTTTAGCTTTCATACATCTTGACTGGTGTGCATATGTAAAAATGCCTCTTTCCAGAATCTGCAGTTTTAGTTCATACTAGAGGCAAATCTGCAGCCACTTTCAGATCCTGATTCTTTTACTTCAACCTATTGAGGTTTGACTTTTGAAGTCTTTGGGTTGTTGACTAAGCTGTTGTTTTGCACAGGTAGAGATGTGGACTTCTTTCGCTGTAGTCAAGATTAGTTTGTGTTGGAATCAAGTCTGCATTTTAGTGGGCTGTTTTTCTGAAAAATAGTGGAGTACACAGATTTGAGTGAACCTAAGTAAATCTAAAGGTAATCAGATCTGAACCTGTTTTGTGTCAGCTGCTTAGGATAATTAATTAGACAACTTCAAAGGCCTTCTCTGCATAGTGGATAAACAGATGTATGTTTGGACTTGGGAATACAAGTCTCCCTGAGCCAAATCAGTTGTGACCATCAAAAAAGCACTTAAAATCAGCAAGTGTTGATGCTGAGGTTTCTTTTTCTTAAAAGGTTTTAAGAATAAGCTGGTCTTTGAGGGTAGAAGAGCACATATGTGAAAGACATCAGCCTTGTGGACAGAGCTGTGACAACAGGCAGCATATGAAGTTGTTTACTTCTCTTTGCAGTGCATCCACAGGGACCTGGCTGCTCGTAATATCCTCTTGTCAGACAATAATGTGGTCAAAATCTGTGATTTTGGCTTGGCTCGAGACATCTACAAAGACCCAGATTACGTCAGAAAAGGAGATGTAAGTTTCAGATTCTCTGTTCAATAGAGAATTAATATGAAGTCAGGACTTTTTTTCTGTGTTTCCCTCAAACGGGTTTGTGGAAACTCAGTGTTTTGCTAAATTGTGATACATTTTTGTTTATGAAAATGCTTTCAGGCTAGACTACCCCTAAAATGGATGGCACCAGAAACCATTTTTGATAGAGTGTATACCATTCAGAGTGATGTATGGTCCTTTGGAGTTCTGCTGTGGGAAATATTTTCATTAGGTGAGTCACTTTAATTTTACTGAGCCATCTTTAAACAATACTGTATGAAGAAAATCAAAGTGTTCTTGGATCCTCTTTAGCATTTTCTTTTACTTCTTGAAAAAATTTTGTATATTTTTCTCTATCAAAATAAAATACTCAGATTTTCTTTAAATTGCAAATGTAGGAACATTGACTTGAAACGTGTCTTCATACAATTTCAGTATGTGATGATGTGCCTCATTTACTCAATCAGCTGCTGTTCTCATCATAAATATAAATTGTTTACAAATCCAAATTGTCTTATGAATTGTCTTATTAACCCAGGCCAGAGCAAGTTATTTTTTTGAAAATTAATCCCAAAATTTAAGAGTCTAATGCATTAAAATTACCATTGCTTTCACTTTAGGTGCATCACCATACCCTGGAGTGAAAATCGATGAGGAATTTTGCAGAAGACTGAAAGAAGGAACAAGAATGAGAGCACCAGACTATACAACACCAGAAATGTGAGGAACTATTCTTCCAGCTACTCACATTTACCCTACAATAGTATCAGGTGCTGGAGCAAGCAATAGGTGATGTTTTCTTTATGCTGATATTTTAATTGTTTTTTCCCTTCTAGGTACCAAACAATGCTGGATTGCTGGCATGGAGATCCTAAACAGAGACCCACTTTTTCAGAGCTGGTAGAGCACCTGGGAAATTTACTGCAAGCCAATGTCCGTCAGGTAAATGAATTGTATTCTCTGGTTACTAAAAACACCAGCTGAACACCTCCTGTCCTACCAGCCACCACATCATCCCATAATTGGGTACTGTCTGCTGGAGCTGTCAGGGAGCCTGGGCTTCTTCCACCACTCCCATTACTGACCAGCAGCTGGGGGTCTCTGACTTGCAGAGAATACTTGTGGGGTAAAGGTCCCAGAAGTCGTGTTGTGTTAACCAAAAGCCATCCTGTCCTGCCAGCAAGGCTTCCCATGACACCACTGCTGTCTTGCTAGAGAGTTGCTGGCACAGGCTCAATTCCCTGCTCTGCTGATGATTTCTCTGCATGCTGCAGACACATTTCAGCAGGTACCTCCTGTTGATCTTACTGTGCCAAAGATGGATATCTTAGTGTATGTGAAGGGTGTGGGCTGCAACACTTTTAATGACTATCCTGGAAAACAAGGATACAGGAATTTCACTGCTTGTGAGCAACTCCATGCAAATTAACGTATTAAGACTTGCACTTGGTGCAGGCATTGCAGTAAAAGAGCTCAGTGTGACTAGCTGGGGTACATGGGCCTCTCTACCAGATTCTCTACCTTGTAGCTTCCTCTTCATTTACTGTGGAAGGGGACAAGGCCAGGGCAATAGATGTGAACCCACTGGATGAAGGACACTGGATTTGGCCATGTTCTTCCCTATTAGACAAGTTCTCCCTTTCTAACCTATTGATGTTGATGGTAATCACCTGCCTTTACGAACTATCAGGTTCATGTACTTTGTGGCATTGGGAGTCAAACATTACTATAATCTGTATTTTTTTTCAAAGACATCAATAAGAGGTTCAATTTATACATTATTTTACAGTATATTATATAAAAATCTGTTTCTTTTTAAATTTAAAACTACTTGGAAGTGGTTCTTATTAAGTTTCCTTCTTTTAATGTAGCTGCTCCTGCAAAGGCATATAATGTTCATGGTTTAGTAAAACAACCAGGGTAGCACTGTTGATCTGATGCTTTCTCCACATACGTGCATGTCGCTGTTTTTGTTTGTGTGTCTCTGTAGCCTATTTAATTTTTGTATTTTTTTCACTGCATTCTACAGGATGGTAAAGACTACGTTGTCCTTCCTTTGTCAGTATCGCTCAATATGGAAGAGGATTCAGGTCTCTCTCTCCCAACTTCACCTGCTTCCTGTAGGGAGGAAGAGGAAGTCTGTGATCCCAAATTCCATTATGACAACACAGCAGGAATTAGGTATTTTATATGGTGGACATCCTACTGGGGCCTCTGTGTTTTGTTCATATGGGGGGCAGGGAAAATGAAAGGAAGAGGCTTCAGCTGCCTAGTCCATATTTAACCTTCTCCATATGGATAAGAAGGAATCTGTAGAGATTTTCTATGCAAAAGCTAGTTTCTTTCCTCCCTAAATGCTAGTGGCTTTTTTATTTATATTTAATGTCGCTATCCTTTTAAGATACTGTATTTTCATTTTAAAAAGAAAAAGCAAAGAACGCGAGAATATTTATTGTCTGTTTTTTAAGAACCAGAACACGCAAAAGGTTTTACTGGTCCAATTCAGTTGTGTTCCCACTGTTGTGTTGCAGCTCCCTAGAATATAAATGGTGATAGATCTATCATTAATATCTGGCATTTCTCCTCCTAAAGTGAAATGTTGGAAAATAGGTCATGAAATGATAGCCAAGGAGAACAAAAAATAAATAGTGTTGTCTCTGGGTTTTGTTCACTTGCTTCTGGTGGGCTGCTGAGGCATCCACAATGGAACAATAGTGGTGGATGCTGTTGTGTATCATGGCAGAGGTGATTCCCTAGTAAGGAGTTTGTACTAATGCACTGAAGGGGCTTATGTTGGACCCTTTAAGGACCTCAAGCATGGGATGAGAAGGAGAAAGGTATTTTCTCATCCAATGCTGCCTAAGATCAAATTCAGCCATTTAGATGCTGGGAGCCCTGGATTGCTTAATACAGTCTCAGGAGTAGGAGGATAGAAAGAGATGGATACAACCATCAGGGTGGAGATGGACTCTGTTGGCAGATTCCATGTGGTTTCCACGAAGTGGAGCCCTCTCTCTCAGTGCTTGTATTATACCCACCAAAGACAAAATTCCCAACGATTTTGGGGACTGCAGGGTGACATTTTTACATGGTCTCGGAAAAGACTAGGTAGGGCCAAACTGCATTTCACACTTCAGTTAAACTTTTGGTCCTACAGCTGAACTCTCAACCCCGTGTTTTAGTAATGGGACAGTTCAAACTATAAATATTTAGAAGACAACAAACCATGATTTAACACTGAAAACATCACACTTATTTTCCACTTCTAATACTTCCTATATGGCTTTTCCTGGTCTCCATTTCCTGTTATGAACAGAAATAAAATCCCTCTGCCAACCTTTTAAGGAGACTGAATCTCTTTTCTCTTGTCTTGCAGTGTGACAGGGTTGTGAAAGCACTAGGGGAAGCCATGCTAGGAGAGGCAAAGTGGAAAGGTTAAGACATGTCTATGGGCTTTATTCTTCCATTCTGGTAGCTGAAAATGATTTTAAAGGCATGGATCTTAGTATACAGATGGTGAAACAGATTGGTCTCTTCAGAAATGTCTTTTTCAATCTTCACAGAAGTATTAACTATGAGGAAAGGCTGATTAATACAATTTCTAATCAAAGCTGGAGGAGGAAAGCAAGCACAGGGAAACATGGAGAATATTAAAGAATATTTAGATTGATGATGTAAATGAAAATCAGCAGGACCTCCTAACATATGTCACATTTGGATTAGAAAATAGATCTGCAATTTCTGCACCTTGAAATATTGTGATTAAAAAGTTACATGAGGTATAGAAGATTTAGTGTAAAGTGTAAAGATAATGCCTGCTTTTAGAAAGAACAGAAAATGTGTAGTTCTTAAATCAGTTTGATTTGAATTCTAGCAACAATCCTGGAATAAGCAATCATATAAATAATGGTAAATACCTGCAGGAAAAAGAATTAACTAAAAATGGCCAGCATGGATTTCTCAAGAACAAATCAAGCCAAACGAGTCTTAGTTTCATTTTTAGTGAGAAAAATTGATCTGTAGGATAGCAGAGAAGATGGATTTTGATTTCCTCTAGGACATTTTTGGCCTTCTTTTAATGGACAATCTATTACAAAATGCAAACACATGTCAGGAAATACTGTCAGGACATCAGCTGAACTCTACTGCCGCCGGACAGGAGTCAGACTCCATGCATGGCCTCTTTTTGTCTGCACACTATTTCTGGTCCTGTTTGCACAGTTGTTTGGCTTAAGCAGGAGGATCTCATTCATTGCAGTCTTGTAGGCTGACTCTTGTCTGGGATGAGCAGAGGCAGGACTCCTGTACCTGAGAGGTCATTCAGATCAAGAGGCTGGGATTCTCAGTCCTCACGTTAACTGTAGTCCTGGCTATGCAGTTCTGTGCCTGTGTGGACATTTAAATGCAAGCACACAGGGAGCTTCCAAACTTAGAGGGCAAGTTGTGGAATGAACTTCTCATCATTTAAGATCAGGCTGTCCAGGAAGGCAAGTGGACTAGGTTGTCCATTAGATGTTTTTGGTCTTGATAGCATTGGATGGGATGTAGGTTAGATACTACTGCAGAGTAACAGGAGCAGAAGACATGGCCAGTGCAGAGAGCTTGAAATAACTGGTTTTGTTAAGTCTAGGAAGGGAAAATGGAGAGGGAACATAGTAACATTTTTCAGAATATGAAAATTTGCACCAAAGAGGGTGCTAATTCTTCATTCTGTGTCACCAGCATTAGGGCAAATTTTATTTGCAGCAAGTACTTGGGTTTAATATTTGAAAAACATTCTAAAGTGTGATTGAGCACCTGAGCAGGCTACAAATGGAACTTGTAAAATCCCCACCAGTTTAAAAGAATGTCTGTTGGAAATGGGCAGGACTCAGCATAGCTAGACTCAAAGCTGGAAAATACGGCTGATGCTGCTCTTAATTTCCGTCAGCTTTGCCCTTCAAGTGGATGCAGGTTACACTTCTTCCTCTATGGCTTTTCCTTCATTAGCTGTTAAGAACAGAAATTTTTCCTGTTTAACTGGTCCAACATCCATTTTATTCCATATTCACTTAGGCAGAAAGCTGAGGATAGCCATTTTGTTTGCTCTATTAGTACCTCCATAAATGTCAGTTTTATTTTTTTCTGTCCAATATTTTTTATGGATGTCATCCTGACCAGAGGTCTTCTTTTGGAGAAGAGCTTTCAAGAGAGATGTAGCACTCCCTGTCCTGATCCCCACAGTTTAAGGGCAGCAGTCTGCTGAGTCTGCTGTTGTTGTCCTAGGTCCAGCCAGGGGTCTCAGAAGTGCAGTCCAAAGGAAGAGCCACATGTCTGTGCTCCAGGCTCCTCTGTTTATTGTACTTCTAAGCAAACCTTGCAGGAAGTGAAGCCCTCCAGTGTAACTGAGGAAAGAAGCTGTTTTCTCAAAGCCATTTCTTAGAATTTGCTCAGAGATCAAGATTGTCAGGAGCAAAAGGTCAGAAACATGCCATTTCTTAGGCTGTTCATCCTTTTCAATAAATGGATATTTGAAGGTTTGCATAATATGTTTTGACAAAAGGATTAACTTCTCTGAAGAGAGATAAAAGGATTCTGATATCATTGTGCTGTTTGCAGCCAAGTTGTGGATAGTGGACACAGAACTTTTTTTGTTTTGTTTTCTTTGCAGTCAGTACCGACAAGGTAGCAAGAGAAAAAGCCGCCCTGTGAGTGTGAAAACATTTGAAGATGTCCCATTGGTAACCACTGTAAAAGTCGTTCAGGAGGTGAGTTTGTCTGTTTGTACATATTTTCCTTCTGTTGATATATTTTTTTCATGCTTTTAATCCTCTTCCATTTAATGCATTTCTAATACCTTTGCAGGAAAACCAGACAGATAGTGGGATGGTTCTTGCATCTGAAGAGCTGAAGACACTGGAAGAGAATGATAAACAAGTGAAAATACCCTTTAGGTAAGGCGCAGGCTGCACACAGGATTGAATATGACCTTTTAGCTGCAGTCTGTCAGAAGACTGGTTTGTTTGGAAGACAAAATCTTTTCTTAATGTACTTTTAAAAACAAAGCAAAATTGTACACTGTATACCTGGTCATCCACATTTGGTACCAGGAGAGGAGAGATAACATAGCTGTTGGGAGCATCAGTCAGCACCCAGAAAGGACTTGCTGCAATAGCATCAACCACCCTTTGGAAATACTGACTTGGTACACACAACTGAGCCATATTTGTGAGGGCCTGTCTGAACTGACAAAGAGCTGGTTTTTTTCCTTGCTTTTTTTTTTTTTTTTTTTTTTTTTTTTTTTTTTTTTTTTTTTTTTT
>NW_020955360.1:561663-667126 GCF_003031625.1 Empidonax traillii | reverse complement strand
CAGAGTATTGTACAGGGGTTTAATTGTGCAGTTTACGGGAAGCACAGTGGAGTTCATGAAACTGGAACCTCACATACGCTCTCTGAGAGCTTCTCAGGAATTATTTTCTTTCCAGGATAACTTCACTGTGGACAAAGATATACTGCAGTTACAATTGCACCACTGCTGAAATGAAGCCTCTAAAAGTTTTCTCTCCATTTCATCTGTGGTCGTTATCTAACTCCTTGTATCATCATAAAATTAAACATCTTCTTCATGCCTTAGTGAAATTAAGACATATCAAAAGGTCTCTCCTTACAATCAAATGCATGTTTAAAAAGGCCTGAAGCCAGGCTTGCTAAGTGCAGCGTTTTGCTTTGGTTGTTGCTGTGATGGAAAGCAGCTGCCATTAGGACTCGCCCACCTGCCCTTCAGAAGACGGTCTCCACAGCTCTCTCAGTCCTGTTTCTGCTTGTCTTTTTGCAGCACGCTGATGCCCAGCAAGAGTAATGAATCCGTTATGTCCGAAGCCTCCAACCAGACAAGTGGGTACCAGTCGGGGTACCACTCGGATGACATGGACACCACGGTGTACTCCAGCGAGGAGACTGAACTCCTGTGTGTGCGGGAGGCCTCGCCCCCGCTCTGCCGCGCTCACGGTCTCGCCTACGATGGCCCCGCGCCGCTCACCCCTCCGCCGCTCTAGGGCCAGCCTGGCAGCTCCAGGTCCCCCTGGAATGTGCCTTCACTGCCTGGGCTGGCAGCATTCAGGTTTGATGTATAGAGAGACAGCATCCACGGGACTAAGAAAAGACATTTGTTTTTCCTGAAGAGGATGCAGAAGCAGCTGGCAGCATAACTGTGCCACGCCAGGCTGAGGGTTCTTTTCTCAAGAGATGGTGGTGGCTGAGGGTGCAAAGCCCCAGCCACAATGTGGCAGAGGCAGATCCTGATGATATGTCAAGCATCTGCCTAATGCAGGCAGCATCACAGCATTCAACTTAACTGTTTCTACTTGTACGAAATAATGCACAGCCCTGCTTTTAGTTTTTGGTTGGTTTTTTTGTTTGTTTGTTTTTCCCTTTTGTGGCTGGACTCCAGGAAGGAAACAGTGCGGCACCGGCTTTTTGTTTCTCAGAGTTATTCCTTGCTTGTACCTTCACAAACAAAAAGAGGAACATCCAGCTCAAGGTTCTGGCACCCACTGATGGCCTGAGACTAAACATAGGCTGGGCTAAATATAGGTCAGGATGATGGTCTCTGTCCTTGGCTGAGGAAAAAGGTTGCTGTACAAGACCTCATGAGCTGCATTTGCTTGCAAGACTTGTGTGGTGAAGTTGGTTAATAGGGAGAAGGCAGACCATTGAGCCACTTGATGGAACACAGGTGGCAGGGCCATGCCCTCACCTCTGAGGATGGGTCTGCCCTGGTCATCCCTGGCACCCTTGACACATGCTGGATGCCTACCTGCTTCTGAACTAGCCTGTAACTGCTGCAGAAAATACTCTCCTACCCCCAAATCACCAGTTGGGCAGCCTCTGCAACAGGTAGAAAAGCAAATGTAATCTACCTTAGGACCAGAGGAAGCTCTGTCGTTCCGGTGGTGGATCCTAAGGGCATCCTACCTTCTTGTCTCATCCCCCCTCCCTCAGATTTAGATCTGACTCTTTCTCTTGGCAAACTGTAAGTCTGTTTGCAATGGCAGAGATACTGGTTTATGTAGCCTTGGGAATTCATGACTGGTTTCATGGCAGCTCCGATCTTTTCTGAGTGGTGAAACTGTGCCTAATTTTTGGACAACTTCTTACCTGTGCTCTTGTAGTCCCAGAACTTTATTGATAGACATAATGCAGACTACAGGATTTTAAAATGTAAAGCTATTTCTACTGAAGTTTTTTTGTATTTTTATAAGTATTTTTTGTTTGTACTTACTAAAATGTCAAATGCTGGGAAGTATAAATATAAGGCATATACAGTATTTATAGCCTCTTTATGTAGAAATAAATGTAATATATTAAAATATAAATATATATTATATAATGGATACTGTACCATTCACATTTTGTATCAGTGTTCTGTAGCATTGCAAAGGTTACAAAATTCTTTAATCCCTAAAACTTTTCACTTTATTAAAAGGGACTGGAAATTTAGAGGTGGGTGCTACAGTAGATCTGTTTGCTTTTCTTACATACTTTCTATTGACAGGGAAGATTACAAAGTTCTACTTATTTCAAGTGCCCTTAAGTGAATCTAGTTTTTTATACCATCGTCCGGGTCTACGAATGTTTTGGTGGGTATGTGTAGTAAAAAAGCTTCAGTGACTTTTAGCAATTGGCAATATCTTTAGAGAAACGATCAGAGGAATGGACTACTTGTACAAGATGATAATAATAATAAACTCTGAAAGAGTTTATTATGTTCAGTTAGGAAATGCTCAATCTAATTGTATTGTGGATTTTGCCTGAGGAGTGGTAGTTTCCCTTAAAGCCTTATTTATCTTTTCCCACTTGTGTTTCTTCCAGCTGACTTCTCACAACTTTAATGTTGTCCCTGATCTCGTGCAGTTAAGTCCTCCTTTATTTTAAATCTATACTTAAAGCTCTCACCCTTTCCCTCTGTTGCTCACTTTTTGACTTTCTCTTCTGCACTGTGTAGGTCTTCGTTCTCAGAGTAAGTGTTCTCATTGCACTGTTGGGGTATTAGGACTCAAAGAATTATAACATCTTATAGTAAAGTGCAAGTGAAGTTAAGCCACCAACTGCAGACTTAATTCAACTTCTCTTCATTGCAGTTTGAAATGAGACCTTTGTAGGCTACTGCATAGTGAGAAAGTTATCTAGGAGGTGGGAGATCTCAATGCTAAACTCTTCTCAGGCTGAATATGGGATTAATACCTCCTACACACAATGTGCATCCCCCAAATACAAGGCTGTGGGATGTCAAGCTTCAAATGTTTCTCCATTCCTTCTCCTAAATCTAAACCATTTTACAGCCAGGAAATCAGAAGCTGGAAGGTCAGGTAGAAAAAAACAGGAGAGGCTTCCTAGGACTTCTGTAAGGGCTTCTAGGAAGGACTTGTATTTTCATGTATATATTCAACATTTTTCTTGCTTTCCAGGCAACAGTGTAGCCAGTACAGTACGCTTAACAGACAATGCTACATTCTTTAACATCCCCTCTATGCAATAGTCTTCAATATCTTTAATGAAACTGTTCTTCTATGTATTATTATTACTATTATACAAAGGACATAAAATACTGACATGGGCAGAACCTTGATGAGCCACTTATTAAAGAATCCTGACAGTGAGGTGGAGATGGAGATCTGTCACTGATATCCATCTGCCCTACACCTGGACTCCCCAAGGTTTGAGATGTTCAACTTAAATATCTCATTTTTCAGTTTTGGTTCCTCCCCAGCTTGGTGTAATACAGGATACATGCCACATACATGGAGTCAGATGCTTCTCTGTGTGTTTGCAGTACTTCCAAAACAGCTGTCCACTGTGATGCAAACTGATGATGTTGCAAGATACCCATTTCAGCTAGTGAGTTCCCACTTATAATCCTTGTCAGCTAGTGAAACCCTCTTGTGGGTCCAAATAATTTTAAATATGCTTGCAAAATGTGGGAACTAACAAACCTGCCTTAGGAAAGGAAGTTAGCTTCTTAAAAAAAAAAACAAAACAAAAAAAACCCAAAAACAAAAACACAACCCACACCATATATTCAGTGTCAGGGGCTAGCAAAGGTTCTATAAATGTGTTCATATATTTGGCATCCAGTAACACAATTCTTTTCTTAGATCACAGTTGTTACATCCTTTAAAACACCTGGACTTTTTGTTGTATTCTGAATACAGCACGTTCAGCTAAACCCTAGTCATGACACATCTGTCTCTGAGATGCTTTAAATTCCAAAAAGGATATTTTTAATGAAACAACAGAGGTATAGTGCACAGATTTGCAAATGCCTCTGCAAACCAGTGCTAGCTTTATCTCCTTTCTGCAGCCATGCAGTTAAGTGTCAACATTTTGATCAGCATCCTTATCAATGAAATCCAGCCTGGCTCTGAGCCCAATGAGCTACAAATAGAAGGGACACTTGTGAGATTATGGATCCAAACGTGTCACTCTGAGCAGCTGGGAAGGACTGGGAAGCAGTGATGGAACTGACTCCTTGGTTCAGAAGAACTGCCAGAATGAACTGTGATTGCTGGTGCATTTGGACATGGAAATCAAGCAGAGCCATGCCAGAAATAGGCAGTTTCAGGGCTTGAAGATGATTCATATTAGCTCTTATTGATGTAAACATGGCCCACCTGAAGAATGCAGGGGTGTTCAAGTATGGTAGGTAGGTCCTTCTCCCTGCAAAAGATACTGTAAAATGTATCTCATTCTTTGTGTGGAAATGTCTTGGTAAATCGAGCCCTTGCCTAAGTTTTTCTTATTAATGCATCTCGAATTGCAAGCAAGTGCATTTCACACAAGAATAAAAGTATTATGATGATACTCCATGTCTTCTAATGTGGTCATCCCCAAAGATCATGTCGGGATTTTTGGGACAGCGTGCTTGTTAATTCTAAAAGCATTTTGTGACTAAAAGACCTACACAGAGCTGTTGACATTGGGGATGAAAATTTCCTCCTAATGGCATCTCTTTTTGATGGTGCTAGGGCTGCAAAACAACTGGGTAGCATGGATAGCCTCTAGATATGAAACTTGCTATTTTTATGTGAAACATTCCCAAACCATGAATCATCTGAGGTTTCCCCTCATCACTGATACTTGAGTACACACCCTTGTTACCTCACAGTATGGGACCTCACAAAGCAACAGCAAGGGCAAGAAAAACAAAGTTAATGTTTGTTCTTCCTAATCGACAAATTTATTAGGCACAAAAGTTAACCAACAAAGAACTTTTCTTTGGACTTCAGCCCTGGATTTTTATTCTGTCTGGCTGAGTGTTGCATTCTGTGTCGTAATATATGTCCTCAGCTTCTCAACCCCTGACATTTGGACTGATTAAGTCCTAGAAGGTAATTCGGAAACATAGCAGGAGCTTGTAACATATGGTGATGATAAACATCTCGGCATCAGAGATAAGGAGCTGGTCAAGGAAGCTCAGGTTTTGTTGCCATAAAACTACACATTGTAAAGCCTAATCCCTACATAGCTTTAATTAGATGGTAAACATATCAGATTCATGATGAAGGGTGTTCTGGTTACCTAGACATTGTTCAGTGACTGCCATTGGTCAGTTAAAACGTGAAGTATCTCTGCCTTGCAGCTTGTAAGGATGATGTGTTATGGTGAATGATGGCTGCTCTGGAAGTTTTGGGGTGAGGGTGGCAGAAGTGAATGAGTTCAATTTCCGGACCCACCTGTAGTGTCAGACACAGCCTCTGATGCCAGGTAAAATGGCAGTGCCATGTGGTTTCCTAAGTCCTGGTAAAATAAAAGACTTTCTTAAAAGGTGGAATATATGAAATTAAATCTAATTCTCTCTTTCAGGGAGAGCTGAAGCTGTTCAGCACTCTGAAGAGCTGTTCCCTGGGCTCCATGCTGCCCTCTCTTTCAGTATAGTCATGCTAAGTGGCATAATTAGCCATGGTTTCACAAAAGCAAGTGGACATGTAACTACTTTTATTTCTCTTGGTCTGTTTTCACACTACAGTCAGAGGCATGATTGCAACACATTGTAGATAGACACAAGGTAGTTTTCATCCTGCCAAGCTAAGCAGCAGTACCAGTGAGGGTTTGGCAGCCTGGACTTCTGCTTGGCACAGCATTGCCCATTGACAGTGGGGCACACAGCAAAGTCCCCAGTGTTGGCATCAAGCTCACTAGCAAAAAGGCAGCCTCAGGATAACCTCTGTATGTGCTGAAGTCACACTTTCAACTGCAGCATCTCCACATTTGGGAGTAACCAGAGGGATGCATGTCATATCTGATTACTGGAATTGCACTTCTGAGTGGACCCCACTAACCCCTGATTATACCTGTGTCATGCACTGCAGTAGCAAATATTTTTTGTCATGTTTCATCTCTTTGGTTCCAGAATGTCATTCCTGCAATGCCTTCCCAGACTTGGCTGAGGCTGAAGGTTGCAGACCCCAGGTCTATAGACCATGGTTAACTCTGCAGCTGATGGGAACCAGCAGGCAGTGACGGCTTTGGTTTTGGGACTGGTACTTTGCTTTGCAGTGCTGTGTTGCATGGAGCAGAGGAGAGAAGCAAAAGGCTAAAAGAAAGTCTTAATGATTGTGTGTGTCGTTTTCAAATATCCGTAGGTGCTTATACTGAAGAACTGTGCTTCAGTGTCAGGAACCGAGGAAGAGCAAAGGCCTTTTGCTCATTAGAGACCTTCAAGTTGCACTGTGGGATGAGAAGACCAGTATTGCTTACTGCTAGTTATGTAGAGGCTGCTTCATAGTGCATATTTAATGCAGAAATAGGGATCCTTTACTCCTAGGAAGGATAATTAGTAAAGTTTTCTGGGGTTTTACTTGCAGATTTGCAGAGTGCTCCATTTATTATTCTGTTCACCGTGTTCAGGCTATGGTTTAAGAGCTGATCAGTTGGGCAAGGCATCTGAACCAGCAATGGACCCTGATGTTTAATATCCTTTGATGGGTTTTCCACTTGCTTTTTGAACTCGTGTGTAACCCTTAACATCTGCAACATCCCGCAGCAAGGACATTTTGCATGCAGATTTTGACTTGATGGCCCAAGCTATTTTCCAGTTCACTGACCAAGTCTTCCCTACTCGTTTTTTCCATATTACTTAGGACTTTATGGACAGCTATACCCCCAGTCCCTTCCTTTGAAGTCAGAGTATTCCTAGCCCATAGTAAAATCTGTTTGCATCTCCCCAAACCTATAAACAGGGCCCCTTGCCGAGGTGACATGTCTGGCACGGTTCCCAAGCAGGTCTCCACAAGATACCCCGGTTTCCTTTGGGAGGAAGGAGTGTGTGGGACAGTCAGCAGAGGACCGTATTTTGTCAACCAATTTGCGTGACGGATGTACCGCAGCATTGGCAAACATCAGTCAATGTCAAGATCCGACTTTGCCAGCATCTTCTCAGTGTTGCTATTTTTGGCCAGTGGAAAGTTTCCAGGGGTTGGGCTGGCCCTGTCTCCTGTATGCAGTGTTGTCCTGTTCCCAGGCTATTTGCTCTGGCTCCTGGCTGGCTGTGGGGACGGATAAGAAGCAGAAGGCAGAGGTTGTATGGCTGAAAGACGGCACAAACAGGAGCACTATTTACCACCATGAACCAGCAGAACAGAGGGAAAGCAGGGCCTATCTTATCAGTTACTCGCTGAGTTAAGACTCGGGGGTATAAAAACTCTCTTTAAACTATGGGTAATACCCATAAACAGAGCTCTTAGGAGATAACTTCACCAGCAGAGTTTTTTTTGGTGCACTTATGTGTAATTTTGTATTACAATCGCAAAGACATCTTTATATTGTCTGATAAAGTTCTTAAACTGGCAACAACTATTTAGCATTACTGTTTAGTTAGGTACTAAAACAGCAGGGAGCCTGCAGCTAAAGCGATACAATTATTAATACATGTAATGATATCAGAACAATGGCTTCAGCCATTTCAAGCCTACTCTTAAGCTACTGTTCCTGATTTTTCAGGAGGATTATTAAGTTTTATTAGCAATTTGCATCTCAGTATAATTATATGGCTATTAGAGAAATCAATATTGTGTAGTGTGGAGTCTCTTAATAGCTATACTGTTTGTTGAGCCTGTTATAGGGCCAGCTTTGAAATCAGTTAAGGACAATCTTTATAATTCTGCTGAAATTGGGTTTTGCATGATGAGATAGATGTCTTAGACATTGAAGAAAAGGTTGCAAAATCTGTCCTCAATCTTAAATGTTTGCATTCAATTGACAGTTTTACAAGTAAATTGAAGAAAATCATGGTTGTATGTTTAAAAATCTTCCCCCCTTCTGACTCTGAAACTTCATTGAAATTCCTGACCGCTACCTGGCTTTCAAGCAAACTAAAATACTCATATAAATATGTATATTCAAATCACTATGCCATAAACATGATTGTCACCGTAAAAATTCACTGATCTAAGGTGAAGAACTGTTTGTCACATAAGTTTCTGTGACAGATTCCTCATCTGAATAGATGAAGTGCCTTCTTTTTTTTTTTTCATTATATGGTGCTTTTTTTTTCTAAGAGCATTTCCTTAGATAGGTTTGGGCATATGTCACTCAATCAGAGCTTAAATGCCACAGTAAAAAATGCAAGGTACATCAAGGCAGCTTTCATTTCATGAGCTGTACTCGCAGAATACATAATTTCAGTATAGCTCAGTACAGTATTTCTCTGACACTTACTCTGACATTAGGTGGAAATGTCATGAGAAGAAATTGCCCTTCCCTTGGCTTGGGACTCTCAGGTTTAATTCTTCCCCCAAGTTGTATGGGGGTTTTGTGCTAGCAAGGACAGAGCTGACTGAAAACAAATTGGTGTGGGGTTATTTGGTTGGTTGGTTGGTTGGTTGGTTGGTTGGTTGGTTGGTTGGTGGTTGGTTTTCTCAGGTTACTTTGAACTCAAACAATGCCCAGGATGCAGTTTGCTGAGCACCACAGCTACGTGGCAGCTGTAGGAGGGAAAGCTGTGTGGCTGGCACTGGTGGAGAGATACAACTTCATTCCTTCCTCCAGCTAACACTGCTTGTGAAACTCCAACCATTGCAGCTTTTTCCTGAGGTAGCACAGTGTGTCTGTGTGGCTGTGAACTGCAAAAGCAGGAGAGTCACCCACTGCTCCCATCCTCAGACATTTTTTGAAATCGTAAGGCATCTTTCCCTGTTCACTATGTACTGGTTTCTTCTTCACTATCTGAAAGGATTTCGAGCAAACTTGGAGATATTCTTTCAGATATGTAAAAGTCCTCATCAAAAGAGTTCTCTCCATTTCTTTTGGGTGTGTTACAGAGAATAAGATAATACAGAGAATAGATAATACTTTGCTAGCTACTCACATAATTTGTGTCTCTCAGAAAAAGAAGAGTTGTAGGGAAAAAATGTTTTCTGCCTCTTCTAGCATAAGAACTAGTGAGAGTGAGCTGCAAATACATCAATATAGTTTTCATCCACGCTCAGTAAACCTGAAATTCTTTTCCACAGATTGTTAATATTCACATAGGTTCAGAAAACTGTTGAGCAAATTAATGGAAGAAGAAAGGATTCAGACATATAAAAAATATAAGATACCATCACAAGTTAAGGAAATCTCTGAGCTCCAGACTATGGGAAACTAAGACAGAGTGTTTGTGAGAAGATTTCTATGTGCTTATCCTGCTCTTGTACTGCTCCTTTGGCTTCCACTATTGACTGCTAAGGCTCCTGGAAGGGTGCTTTGGTATACCATGATATGACCCTCCTGATGTTTTTATTAGTGAATTTGTAAGCTCTTGTAGTTACTGTCTTGAGTCATTAATTGTCTGTAAGAGTTACAGTTTTCAGGCTGCACATAAATGTGTGTTTTTCGATGCACACCTAGACTGTTCCACACTGAGCACCGTATAGATTGGTAAAATGAATTCTGATAAATTGCTCTAAGTAGTCTGGAGCCCTCAGAAAATGAGTGTTTCACCAAAGAGATGGTGAAAGGGCGGTGGAACAGACACTGTACATTGCATGAGTGGCTGCAGCCTGCAGTTTTATTCCAGTTATGCTTCAGTGCCACTGTGTACCAGCTGCACACCTTGTAGCTCATGCAGCAGTTGTTGAAGAGTCATATAACCTCTGGGTGAGAGACTTTAGGCCCTGATTTTTAGCCTTTTCACTGCAAATAAACAATACATTCCTGACATTTCAAGTACACAAGCAGAATATCCTCAGCTCCATCAGGTTGCTGACAAGTTGTGCAGAGGAAATCTACTACAGCCTCAGGAACTGATGGGTTTCCTACTCATTCTCAACAAATTGACTGGTGCTAAATATATATATCCTGTATTTCCACACAATCTTGGTGAAGAAGGCAACCAGTTTACTCTGGTTTTTTTTTAAGGCGGAAAAAAACATAGGGTTAGAGTGAATGTAAAGCAGTAATTCTTAAAGGAAAAACTAAATCACATTTGTCTTATGACTCCATGCTTCTAGCTCAAAGTTCACTGAACACAACATCAGACTATGCTTGGCAATGCACACAGAGGGAAAGCTCATTGACACCACCGGGGTGCCTGTGTAGTTAGCAATTTTACAAGGAAAAACTTCCTGGAGACTAAAGCGTAGAAATGTCACATAACTGCTGAAAGTTCATGACATGTAAATGCTGTTTACTTTGGTGTCTTTGGATGTTGCCTTGTGGCATCAGCCTTTAGGAGACAATTCTGGCCTCTGGAAAATCCCCAGTGACAAAAGATAGCTAGATACAGTGAGCTTAGCCCTGCAGCTGGAGGGACTCATACATCCACAGTTCTCTGCAGACAAATAAATGAATGTCCTGAATATGAGCCTGGACAGAAAAGCCCCATCAGATTTGGAGCTTGGTATTTGGTGTGCATGAGCACCAAATACTTGAGACTGCTGCTACAGCTCTGTCAGTCCGTGCAAAGCGTATAAGTGAGGGATCTGAACACAAACCATGTGAGATGCATACAGGTAAGAGACCTTCACAGGATCATAACACTGTCTGGCTTCTTCCAGTTAACCTGTCTGGCTTCTTCCAAGCCTTTCTAATAAGGCTGAAGAAACTGAATAGACAGCCTGATAAAGCTGTGACCTGGGAAATCCAGCTCCCTGTTTCAGCTTACACCTCACTGTCTGTGTCCTTTTCCAGCAAGCCACTGTCTCACTTAAAGTCTTCTCCCATGTGAGAGGTATGATATGAGCTTGTAAACTTCTACAAATATTGCTATAAGTCCTGGGGCCCCAGGAAAATTCAGAAAAAAACTTACTTTACTCCTCTTTTAAAATACCTCAAAAGTTTCAAATTAGGTGTTAACTATTCAGATAGGGTTTTTCTTCCTTATTCCCTTGATTCACATACACACTGACACCTTAACTTTTCAGTACTCCCCAGCATCTTTAGAGCAAGAATGTATAAAACTGGTCTAGATTTTCATAGTTTTTGCTTGGGATAGATAGAGGTGCAAGCACGACTGTGATTGGCATTGTCAAAGCAAGAGCTTATCAGCCTCTGGGAACAAATGTTTACTGTTCTGATAGCAAAGCAGTAGAGAAAACTCCAGTTAAAGCTGGATTTCTCTCAACTCAGCCCTGTGCAGACAAGGGCATGTTAAAATAAAACTCATTAGAGGAAGCATATGCTTACATCACCTGAGGTTGAAGTAGAAGGGGAAAGCAGACAGGTCTGCCCTCTGAGCCTGGAATCAGCAAAGCTGAACTGGCCATGGCTCCTGCTCTTGTGGTCAGATTGTTTAGTGCCTAATAAGTCACAAACTCCATTTGAAGTCTTTTTGCAGAACGGGACTATATAGAAAATAAAAAAATGGAAAACTAATGGATTCAAATGGTTAGTCAACTAAAAAGTTACCGCAGGAGGCAGGAAGGGAGGACAAGCAGACAGTGTGAATACATTCGAGTGATTTCCTGCCAGGGGCCTGCAAGAATCACCAGGATGATGTTATGCAAAAAGTTAAATGCCATACATATCATTCTACAACCACTGAATAATTTTTTTCTTTTTTTTTTTTTTTTTTTTTACAGAGTTCAGGGAAAACTTGAGAATTTTCTCTGAAGTTCACTGGTATTTTGCCCTCGTGTAAACCTCCTCCCTATGAAGAGCATCATCCTGCAAAAGGAACTATGTGAAACTGTTCTCATTAAACCCAAGAGTATTTCACCTTTGATTTTAATCCAGTCAATATTTTGCAAGGTGTTGTCTCTGCAAGATCTCACAAACTGTGCAAAGAAAAATCACCTTTCACTGGTCTCACAGTTTCTGAAGCCCATGGGACAGTATCTGTGGAAAAAACCAAGGCCAATTAGACAACAATAACCCAGGCTTCTCCCTACAAAACAGCAGTCCCCTCCCAATGCAGCTAAAGGAAGCAACAAGCCAGATGAGGAAGGTAAACTTGGGATCTCAAAGGAAAGAGTCTCTGGTATTTATAAAAGTCAGAGGTTCACACGGAAACTTAGCAACAGCAGTGATCCTCTCCAGTCTATTTCAGGACAGAGCCCTTTTTCCGCTATAGTATTTGACTCCCTAGTGCTATAATATTTCTCCTCTTTCCTTTAACTCTTTAAGTGAAAAACCTTTTACTGATTTGAAACCCTATCAGCGCCTAGAATACATGAAGTGAGAGCTGAGCACTGAAATTCATTGCATGAATAAAAACAGGAAAAAATCCAAACCACAGCCTTAGCATGTGAACTGTAAGCAGCAAAGCCATTTGACCCATCATGGTCATCTGTGATGAACAAACACACATCGTGGAAAAGTAGAAAGGGAAATTGCCTACAGCAGACAATGTGATGAAGTGCAAAGAATGCTGATGCATGCTGCATTTCAAATGTTGATACCCTCTGAAAGAACAGCATGGACTGTGTTCAGTGCCTTCTTACAGAACCATGGGTTAACTCAGGTTGGAAAGGACTGCAGAAGGTCTTTGCTCCAGGCTCCTGTTGAAGTAGGGCCAGCTCTGAGATTAGATGAAAGTGTATTTTACCTCCCTCTTCAAGCCACTGATGTTAAACACAAGAGGTTCCAAGACAGACTCCTGTGGTACTCCACTTGTTACCAGCTTCTAGGTGGAGGATGACCCATTAACCCTCATAGCCTGATTATCCAACCAGCTTTTCAGCTATCTAGTTATCCACCAATCCGTACTGCAAAGTCCTAACTAGGGATACGACAACATTGTGAGCAGCAGCCACAAAAAAGCCTCACTAAAAGTTCAAGGCAAATGCACTGCTCTCCCGTCACCTGCAAAGCCAGTTATTTTATCACAGAAGACAATCAAGTTGATCAGGCATGACTTACCATTCTTAAGTCATGCTGACTGATACCAACCACCTTCACCCCATGTATGACCAGAAATATCTTCCAAGAATACTTGTTTCAAAATTTTTCCAGGCATCAAAGTGAGACTGGTCTGCAGTGCCCTGGATTGAATTTCTTTTGGCCTTTTTTGACCTTGTGTGTGTAGCATTTGCTTTTCTCCAGTCATTGGACAGAGGCCTCTCCCAACTTTCATGACTTTTCAAAGATCATACAGAGGGACCTTGCAGTGTCAGCAGCCAGTTGTCTCGGCACTTTCAGATGCAGCCCATCTGGTCTACTGGTGTAACCATCTTTTTCCTGGAAAACATTTGGGTTCTCTGTATATGGGTTGTTAGTACTAGCAACCTGAGTAACAGTACTGAGAAACTGCTAAATAGGATGCTAGAACAGGAAAACCATACACAAGAGGATTTTTATTGTGGCAGGTGAGTGAGGATAGCTTTCTTCTCCATCAGAGAAGTCAAACTAAAGCAAAGGTTGATCTCATCATCTGTTCCTCCAAATTGAGAGTAAATGCACTGTTAAACCAGTACAGTGGTATGAATCTGTACTGGCTCCACGTCTTAACCAAAAGCTTTTTTCACATGTTTTCACCTCATTTAGTGATTTGGGTAACACTGAAATACTAATCTCTGTTAAACAAAGTTCAGGTTGTGAAATTGTCCCTTGGTATTTCAGAAAAAATGCATCTTCCGGACATCTTAATCATCATTATTGAGGAAGACATCATCTATGGAAAATCTTTTAAATAAGTCAGCTGGTTTTGACATTCATTTAAGTGGACTGCAGTTACAACTTCTGGAGGAACCAGAGTCAATTAAATCCTTTATCCACAGAAAGCCAAAATATTACATCTTCTATTCAATAAGTTTATGTGATACTAGATGAGAAATAGAGGTGCTAGCTATGATGATTAAAAAATGTCAAACTGCAAGCTTAAAGGATCAAACTACAGATGATACCTGACTCTTCAGTTTCCGTTGTTCTTGTCCAGGTGATATGTTGACTCAAAGGAGTTATCCTTTCATTCAGAGAGGATTCAATACTAAAACCTAAAAAAGAGCCAGATGCCTCAATCCACAGAAGAGGAGATATGCGTACGTATTTACATATGCCTAAATATCTACAGCAGGAATAATTGGGGAACAAGTGGGATGCCCTAATGAAGGTGTATAGCCATTTATAACCCGAGGATAAAAGGTCTCTAGTTTCTGAATGATTCAGTTAGAAGCTCAGGACAAAACTGCTCTTTTCACTGATAGATGACTGTAACAGTTATTCATTACTCACTTGCACTAATGATGGTTCATGCTTGGATTGCCTGCACTGAAAGGTTGGACTTTGCAATGTTCTCACCCTGACTTTTTTGAGCTTTGTGCTGCAGTCAGCGCAGAAAGCAGCAGCCAACCTTAAATCCTTATGTACCTTATCCCATTACATAGACCCTATTGCCTTTCAGGTACTGGGAAGAGACCAGTATGTGCAATTTCATATGTAGCTCCTTGGAAATGTTAGAACAATTGCCTGGATCCTCAGAAACACTAGAGCTTCCACATGCACTTAAGATCCATAGAAGGACAGGCCTGGTTCTGATTTGGCTCCAGACATTTTCTGACAGACTTTTTCCAAGAGCCTCTTTCCAGTCATGTGAGATATCATCTGGGGAAGGACACTAGCCAGAACTCTACTGTGTGGAGAGTACCCTCCAATGCAAATGCTGGTTAGGCATAAAAAAGATGCAGGCTCAAATTAAATCCATTGGAAGGTGGGTAAGCCCTTTGTCATCCTGGAGAATATTTCTTGGCTTTTTGCCATTGTACCTGGGCAATTTCTTGCAAATAAGTACTCTTGGATTTGTCAACCAACAGAAATTGTCTATAAGGGTATGTCTGCATTAGCATCAGTGAAGCTCTGTAGCATGAATCAGTGCCAAGGACTCAGTGACCACAATGTACGTGGGGACAGGAGGTTGCTTTGACTTGTTTCTAAGTCTCAAAGCCTAAACGTCCTTTAGCGGCTGGGGTGTGTCAGTTGTGTTTCTAGAGCTCACCTTTTTGTCTGGTATCTGAAGGAACTGGGGTCTACACACTCTGCAAGAGTGCTCTAACGTGACCAAAGTATGTGACCCATGAGGGGGAGTTGAAAATTTGCTTTCAAAATGTTCCTTCAGAAAGGAAAAAGAATGCTAATGAATATTGCTCTTGACTGTAGAAGCTTCCATATCACAGTTAGCCCAGGCCTCTCTAGCTGTCCAGACCTTTCCTGAGTCTTGTTAATATAAGCCTTTAGCTTTTCTCAACAAATTGGTTTGAACTTTCTAACCTCAAAGGTTAAGCCTGCTACTCAGTGACTATCTCATATTATCTGCCTTTATAAACTGGAAGAAGGCCGGAGTCATCCCAGCTGTAGATGTTTGCTCCACTCCTGGTAGGACTTTAAAACTGCAGGTTACACCTGTTTATCATCTGCAATGAGAAAAGCAACCTGACTCTCTCTGTAGCAGCCCCGTGTTTATCTGACAGCTCAAGCTCAGGATCATGAGATCCTCAGGAGACCATGTTTCAACTTGGTATCCTGATTTGTGGCCTCTAATTGTTTGTTTTGAAAACAGAACTGTCACCAGCATCCCTTGAAGACAGAGCTCTGGGATTTAACAATGTTGTAGCAGTCATTTGATATTACCGCTAAAATGAGAGAGCATGTTGGTGTTAATTGAGGTCAGCATCAGATGTGTTTTATTGACTTCTGATTGCTACCATTACAACTATTATTACTACTGCTTACTTTTCTATAACCTCCTCGCTCATCCATTAGGCAGTATATCAGTTAAACAGGTTTCTTCTGATTAAAATGAATGGCAAATGAGGGATAATAAGGAAGCTTCTGCACCCTGAGATTAATGGAAGTGTTATTTCACCGGCATCATATCAAACTGATAGTGCTGAAAGACATATCATAGCATTTCCCTTCTTTAAAAAAAAAAAAAAAAAAAAAAAAAGAAAGAGGGAAAAGACATGATTGTGCACATAAATCAGTCCTAAAACTTAGAAGTCACAATTCCAAAAAGAAATAAGAGAGAGGGAGGTGCGTGTAAACACCATCACCTTGAGTAATCATGGCTTCTGGTCTAATGATAGACACTTTTTTCTGCTTTGTCTTTGGGAAGACATCCTAGTTTCTGGATGCCTGAAAATAATTGCAGGGCACATAATTTACAAGTACATTCAGCTGTGGTTGTGTTACAGGGAATTCGATATATAAGTAGCGTGATGTGTTGGACAGAAATGCTGGGGAATGTCATACCAATCCAGGCCATCTCAAGCAAGATACTGAGATGGTGAAGGAATGAGCTAGCATGGGCTAACAGGAACCTTCAGCAAAGACCTACAAAGAACCAAGGTGTCCTGCATCCTGGTGCAGCAACTCCACACAGCAGTATGGGTTGTGACCAGTTTTATGGAAAAAGGAAGACCTGCTGGATGGAAAGTTGAACACAAACCAGTAGTGAGGACATGCTGAGGGAGATGGGTTTATTTCTCCTGTGGAAGCAAAGGCTGGGGAGATACAATTGCTCTCTTCAGCTAGCTGTTGTAGCATACCTTCTTGGAGGTACAGTGTAAAAGGATAAGAGGAAAGGATCACATTTAAGAGCAAGGGGTATTTCAGATGGGTATAAAGAAAAGCTTCTCAGCGTAAGCACTGGAGAAGGTTGCTCAGAGAACCAACTGTGCAGATATTGCTAATCTGATGGAGACAAGGCCCTGAATAATCTGGTCTAAGTGAACTTAGCCCTGATCAGAACGATTACAGAGAGGGTAATCAGGCATTGGAATGGGCTGTCCAGGGAAGTGTTGGATTCTCTGTCCCTGGAGGTTTTAAAGATGAGATTGGATGTGCCACTTAGTGCCATGGTCTAGTAACCATGGTGGATCAAGGATTGGACTTGATAATCTCAGAGGTCCTTTCCAACCCAGCTGATTCTATGATTCTATGATGGACCAGATGACCACCAGAACTCCCTCCAGTCCCAAATTATTCTATGACTCAGAGTCTTAGGTTGTACTGGAAAAATATTTCAGTAGAAATCTTTTCATAGAGTAACTCTGCTCTAGTAAAAATGGAACTATTTCAAATGTATTTTGACATGAAACTTGACAAAAATCTCAAAAACACTTTTGAACAACTCAGAACTGACCTATGGCGTATTATTTCCATTGTTACATTATCTATATACAATTTTTACTAATTCAGACTGTAAATAGATACCTATATGTGTATTTTCTATTGTAACACTGAGCTACTGGGAAAGGGAAAAAATTCTATATTATCGAATGACTGTGATAAGGTCTGGTTATGTTTCCAAAATTAGGCATTTGGAATATTTTCTGTGAAACTTTATACACTTACAGTTATTTTCTGATAAAGAAAAGTCAGACTTTCCTGAAAAGGGGCAGATAGACATTTTATCATCTATAAATCACATACTATCAGAAGTGATAAAATGTATCCCACCAAATACATTCTATTTGTGTGCTGACTCACACAGAACCTGCCCATCTTCTTGTTCAGGAAAGAAAATTTGCTGTGTTATCACTTGTTGCTTTCAATTCTGATCTCTGTATCATCTGTGTGATAAAAAGTTACGTATCACCAGACTGAGGCAGGGAAGAAGAAAATCATCATTCAGCTTTGCGCATCTTTTGACTGAAGTTGTTTTAGGGATCACCTTTCAGAAGGAAAACAACCTTAGCACATAAACCGTTTTGGCCAATGTTTATCCAAGACAAAGCATGAGGACTCAACTTAGGTGTGTATAAACAGTTAATTTCATGGAGAATTAGTCTGTGTTCCAGGGACCAACAGGCGGCAAGGTACAATGTGCTTCAAACTGCGACTGAAACTCAGAATGCCTATGGCAAGCATTTTAGTAGAATTTGTAATGTTATTCAGAGTATTTATTTCTGTAATAATTTTTTTTGCTCTGATATTAAGTTTTTACCCGCAATAACACTCAGCAACTGCTGAGGTAACAGTAAAGAATATTTATCCTACTTACTTACGATTTTTAAGGCTAAGATACTTCTCCGGAGGCTCTGAAGTCAGTCTGTCACATCACGGCCTATAAAAATATATTTTAAATAGAAATATATTGCACAAAATAAATATAAAAGAATCAAAACAAAGTATAAAGTTTACCATATAAATTTTGTGTTTCAGGCAATTTCAAAATAAAACTAGGAGCTGACCTGCTCTGCTTCTGTATGATACGGCATTTAACATGAAAAAAAAAGTCAACAAGAGCATCAGGGTTGTTACTTCCAGGAAGCAATCTATTTTTAATATTATAAACGCTTTCCTGTTTTCTTTTATCCAAGATTTCTTCAATGTGTATGAAATTCAAGGTTTTAAACGTATTTTTTTCCATTGGCCATGGTATGCAATCACAGAGAGAGATCAACATTTGTTATTTACTTTAAGAAAGCCTCTGCACTACATCAACTGAGCAGGGTAATGTTGGTAGGCTTTATGGTTCACGTGTCACCCTTGTCCTAGGTGAAAAGCTACTGCTGTTAGAAAGCTTGTGCACTGTGTGTATATCTAGCGTACGTGGGATACATGCTCTGAGACTGGGAGCAGTCAGGATATCGACTGATCTGAAATTAGATTATCCATGTTAGTATTTTTAGTTCTTACTGAATTGGAAGCAAAATGAGCTCAAAAAGAAACCATCAAATGGCTCCAGCTGAGATCAGTGATAAACAGTGTTTTTTTCACACGGCAAAAAACAAAGTAAACACAGCCCAGGTTTGCTCTGGTGGCGATGCTTGTAATACAGCAAGAACATCCTTTTCAAATTCTTGTCCTGTCTGCTGCTACAGGCAGAGAGCAGTGTGTGTTAGAGAGACTTCTCCAGGCTTTAGGCAATCTCTGTGTCAGCTGCAGCACAGTCTGAGGGTGCCAGGGTAGCAAAGAGCAGTAAGCATATGCATGGCTGCATGTACAGCACATACTCATACAGACGATTAGCCAACATATGGGGTCCTGCAGATAAGGAGGAAAATCCAGTGATGGAGCTGATTACCTCTGTTACTGAATATCTATGAGAAAATCACATTCCTTGTTTAAGTGCGAGAACTTAAGCCAGTAAAGGCAGTCAAGATGCTGGTGTTGGGATGCAGCTTGATAATCCCCTGATTTTACTTTGCAAGGTTCCTTTCTCAGTAATCGGATCGTGTAACAGTTCCCGAAAGCCATTAACTGGTTTTGCTGAAAATAGCACAAACACTGCACAAACCACTTTTATAAATAATCTTCATGTTTGGATTTGTCAGTGTGTTATACTACTTCTGTTCTTTATTGCAAATTCAGAAGCTGTAATGCTGTCCAAATAGATTTTTGAGTTCACCTCTTCACTGAGTAATGAGAGGTCTGGTTTTCAGCCCCAGTCAGAATCCCTCAGACTCCAGAAAATCTTACAAGTTTTGTCTTATTACTACACTGTTTGATATTCTTATGCAATGTGTATTCAGTAGTGAAAAGTTGTTATTGAAATTGTTATTTATGCATCCAGACTCAACCTTAAAGCTGATTTGCCTGTACTCAAGTGCTTCCCCTCTTGATCGTGTCCACTTCAGAGAGTGATCTGTATTTGTGATGCTCCATCTTCTTCTGTCTTATGACCATTTCTTTACTTCTGAAACAGAACTGTTACCCCTTGTAAACTGAGTGTAGTTGTTTTCTTGTTCTTCATGCTTTGTCGTGAGTCATACCAGAACTGCTGATTCTCAGCAAGACACAGAGCTGGAGTTACCAGGCTCATAAAAATCTGCATCCATCTTCCTTGCTAGCACCTGCTTCCTTTCCTAATGCATTACTACAACACAAAATGTAAGTAATATGGCAAATTCCAGAGCCATTCACAGTCACCTGGCATGCATCCACTGACCTTGATCCACAAACTGAATACCAGCTGAAAACCTGTGAGTTGGTTCATCGCCAGATTATCCTGGAAATCCTTGGTAGCTTTCTTATCCGCTATGAATACGTGACTTCGGTGGTCCTCCAGTAGCTCAGGCAGAGTCATCCATTTCCCTCCCAACCCTAAGCCCCCATGCCTTTGTCTTCACTCTCAGCTGTTTCCCTGGGTTACTCCTATTGCTGGCCATATTCTGATAGTCTGTACTCAATCCAGGTGGCTCAGACTGTTCTGCAACACTAGGAGGGAAGCACCATTCATGCAAGGGCACTGACAGGCATTCCTGCCTATGTTAAACTTCCAAGGATAACAATGAATAGAGATTAGCATATTTAACAGCTTTGGGAATGGCCTAGATGATGGAACAGAGTGTACACTCAGCAAGTCTGCAGGCAAGACTGTCCAGGAAGAGGGGTTGATACACCAGATAATTGTGGTGCCATGCAGAGCAACCTGGACAGGCCAGAAGAATGGACTGGCAGGATCTTCATAAAGTTCAATAAGGGGAAATGCAGAGTCCTACACCTGAGGAAGAGCAACCCCAGGCTGGGGACCAAAGGTCTGGAAATCGGTTCTGCAGAGATGGCCTTGAAAGTCCTGGCGGACACCAAGTTGAACATGAAATAGTTCAGCAGTTTCCTGGACTGCACTGAGAAGACTGTCTCCAGCAGGTTGAAGAGGGCATCTTTCCTCTCTACTCATTGTTGGTGAGACAGATCTGGAATGCTGCATCAAGTTC
The DNA here is from genome assembly GCF_003031625.1 of Empidonax traillii. NCBI lineage: Eukaryota > Metazoa > Chordata > Aves > Passeriformes > Tyrannidae > Empidonax > Empidonax traillii. Next base: position 646,425 of record NW_020955360.1, on the reverse strand, counting down.
TAGGCTCACCAGTTCAAAAAGCACATGGACACACTGGAGAGAGTTTGATAAAGGGCCACAAAACCAATAAAGAACTGGAGCATTTTTCATATAAGGAAGGGCTGAGGGAGCTAAAACTATTCATTTAGCCTGGAGAAGAGAAGTCTCAGTGGGATCTCAGCTAAGTGTATACATACTTGACAGGAAGGAGTGAAGAACAGGGAGTCAGGCTTTTCTCAGTGGTACCCAGTGGGCAGAAAACACAAGCTGAAACACAGGAAACACTTCTTTTATTGTGAGGGTGACTGAGCACTGGCCCAGGTTGCCCAGAGAGGCTGTGGAATCTCCATCTTTGGAGACATTCAAAACCTGATTGGGCATGACTGTGAGCAGCATACCCTGAGCAGGGGAGTTAGACTAGGTGATCTCCAGAGGTCTCTGCTATCCTTGCCCCTCCTGTGATTCTGTGATCTTTGAAGTATATGAAGTGGAATGATTCAGTCTCTCCCCCTTTCCAGGGATAGAAACAGATTAAAACCCAGCCATAATAAGAATAAAACAGATCTGAGCCTTTATTCTTGTGGATGACTTGTACAATATCCTTAAAAACTTCTGGTTTCTTTTGGGAAATATTTGTGTTTATTTCCTAAATCCTTGCAGGAGTTCCTTTCTGCTAGCAAGAGCCAAGTTGGGAAGAGGTTTCCCAGTGCCTCCATATTTTTAGTCCATGCCAGGCAGGCTGCTTTCCAAACTATGAGTGTTGTAACTGGGCTTCCCATTTTTCCTAGAATTTGTTGATTTTGTTCATGATTTAAAAAGCATCACAGCAAAATACCTTTCATATGCTATTTTTGTGAAGCCTCAAAATTCTGTTTGAAACTCTGCTAAACAGGTTCTTTTTTAAATTCATACATCATGGACAAATGTTAAGGTATGTGAGAATCTCTACTATTTGTTTCATTCTTGGTTCAGGAGAACCACAGAGTTCTGTTACCTTTCCACAATAAACCAGCCACAGTTCTTGACACTAGCTCATACTAGCAGAAGCTCAGGGCTTCCCAGGAAGATAAAATCAGGGCATGGAGTCAAGCATCAGATATAATCTGATTTACCAGGTATCAGAGATACATTCTCTCAGAGGTACATTGTCCCTTTTCCCTGAATTTTCTGAATTCAAAAAGGAAAGAAATCAAATCTTTTACCTAGATGTCCTTTCTCATGTATGACTCCACCAAGCAGCTTCACTGCTTCTGAGGGCAGTGAAATGAAAATTCAGTGTCTGCTGCTCTTGTATCTTTATTATTAGTACCTCTCGCCTTTCTGCTCCTTTTCTCCCAATACCAGTTCAGACAACCCTTAGCCTTGCTATGTCACTTCCTAGGACAAACAAACATGGGAAGTGAACCATAGAAATAAGTGAATGCTTTGGTTAAAGCCTTCTGTGGACTCCTGTTTTGCTAGTGGCTGCTTTGACCTGACTGACTGAAGGAGTTTGATGGCTTCTTTATATTTTTCTTCAGTAAAAATAGACAAAATTTAGGGAGGTAATCCAACTCATAATAAGGCTTACTTCAGAATCATGGACCTGGGTCTGGCCAACCTGGTGACACCCAGATGTCACAAGTTATGCTCTATTCCTCAGACCTCACCTACTTGTATAGAACCTGACAATTTCCATAGAGACTGCACTTTCAAACAAGAAATCACTAACAAATAGACACACAAAGCATTAATGATTGACACAGATTCACTCCAAACAAAAATACACTGAAATGTCAGTTATTAAGCAATAATACAGACTTTTTTTCATTTCACTGTTCAGAAACTTACACTGTAGAAGTAACCCAAGGCTCTAGCTGATTTCAAGCTACTGACTCCATAACTGTAAAGATGTAGGCACTCACCACAGCTGTTTAATACAAAATACTGCTCTGCACTGGCATTTGCAAATGAGTTTCCGTGGCTAACATTCTCTGCTGTATGCCTTAATTTATAATTCCTTCACTTTCATTATCTGCAAGTAGTGACTTTTCCATTATATTTCTAAGAGTACTGCCAAAAAACAAACAAACAAACAAAAACATGAAACAACAAGTGACCATTGGGCAGGAAATGAATCACTCTGTCTTTGAGTGTGCTAACTACAGATACTGCAAATATACAGAACCACTTTGAAAACTTTCCAAGGACAATGCTCTGTTAAAACTATAATGTGTATTCTGATGATCTGGATGTATTATTACACAACTCTCTGAAAACAAAAAAACAAATGAAGCACATTGTAAAAAAAAGAAATCTGGAGATGTGTTTGGATGAGAACTTTTGTTTCAAATGGACTTACATCTACTACTCTCAAACAGCACTCTAGAGCCAGATCTCTGTTCTCCTTTCTAGCGTGGACTCAGCAGAATGAGAGTAAGGTTGGTTCTTGCAAAAGAACTGTCTTTTTCTCCTGCACATCCGTATCATCCCCAATGGCTATTGCAGTAACATGTTGACATATTTTGTCAGAGAACGTGTGACTATTTTTTTTACAAAAGGAGAAGTAAGGGTTTTTTCCATGCCCTGCTGTGACACTTGGCATTTTTCAGGACATGTCTCTAGTCATTGGGCATCATATTGACATTTTACATAATATTTCCAGCTTGATTTTCTTGACTGGATCCCATTTGCTCAAGAGGGCTGAAAATACAGAGTTAAGATCAAAGGTTTCTCAGAACCTTTTCAGTCTCCTCTAGTCCTACATTGCAATCAGAGCAGAATATTGAGAGAGAAGTAGCAAGCCATGGGCAAAATTCAATGCTAACTCATCCTCATTAATTCAGTTTAAGTGATGGGAAACACCAGCAGTTTGGATAGGATCCATTGCTTTCCCAACATTTTACAACACGTCATTAGTAGAAATTATGTTTATTTCCTTATCTTTTTAGGGATGTGCAGAGGATTATCTAAAAGTCAAATAAGATACTGACCTTCTTTTTGAGACTTCTTTGTTGAGACTCCTGTTTGAGCTGCCCAGTTCTGGCCTGGATAACAGGTGACTCAACCAGGGGATAAAAGAACTCATCAAAGTAAAACATCTGTAGTTTGTTTTGAAAACAGCATAACAAATAATATAAAGTGTGAAAGTTCATGCAGCTTTATTTGAATAGCCGAACTCGGATCAAACTTGCTGTGTTTCTTTTCCCTCAAATCACAGCACAGAATGAGTTTTGTCACAGCCATTTGGCCTTCAGCTGGACCTGCAGCTGGATAAGCTCTCAAATGCAGAGTTAGTGGAGAGTTGTTATTTAAAAAAAGCCCAAGAGAAGAAAAAAACAGTAAGTAACAGCTGCTACATACTCATAAGAATATTTTAAATTAAGATATTTTGGCCCTGTTTCAAACACAAGCATGGCAGCAAGAGTAAGGAGTATGCAGTCTTGGTTGCTATTCCAGACTATGGGAGAGGCTGTGTGTTCCTCTATCACATGGAATGAGGAGCGCTGTGTACTGTGCAGCCTGGGTGGAGATGGCCAACCTGCCATCCCACACACTAGCTCAGGTTCCTGGTCAGGTATGTCACCTGTACCCAGCCAGCACTCCTGGCTGCTGTGCAGGATGCAATCGATAAGATGCCTCGAGGACCTTCCAAGACTTTTTTGTAAACAGCCTGGCTTTACTACTCAGCTAGAGAGGGTCATTATCTCACTTTAATGATTTGATGCATGTATGAGAACCTCAAGTTTCACTGAGTGGTATTTGCATGGAATCTGATACTCAGTGTGTGGGCAGTTTGAGGACTGATACGCCCATGCAGGCGGGATGTGATGTGCCATCTGCCTCTAGGTGCTACTGGCAAGCTTCCTCTCACCCACAACATCCCTCAACACAATCCAGACAAGTAAGGATCTGTCATGCAGCACGTTCACCTCCACTGTTGCTGCATGGCCAATTCTTCTTCTGAGAGTGCTCCTGCCCTGGCAGTTCCCAGAAGGATCCAGCATTCATCTGAAGTCAACAAGATGTGGAGAATTCATCTAATAATTGCCCTTGATCAAACACTGTGATCATATATATGATGGCTTTGGCTTCTAGCTACCAGCTCTTGCTGTGTCTCTGGACCTTAATTTTTTTTCCTGTGAAGGTAAATTCAGCATAATCAAACCAGCTTTTCTTTTCCTATTCTGCTTTCACTGCAACCCTCCTCTGTACTTCTCCTGCAACATCACTCATAAAATGTGAACACAGACCTGCACATTCTCTGCATTGCCTCTGCTTTATGCAGAGAAAAATGGTACTCTACTACTCTGCTGCTTCTCCCTTGCATATTCCTTTGGAGTTCACACTAAATCTCTGTGGTTGCTACAGATCAAGGTGGTTCTTTTTGTGCACAATAACTCCTATGGTATTCAAGGGTGCTGAACTACCTGAGCTCAAGGCAGTGAAGCTGGATCTTTCCTTCATCTTATCTGTTAGGTTGAGTTCAGTCCATGGAAAAAAGACACTAACTTCAATATGATGATGCTGATTGGAAAACGGGTTGGTGCAGAGCTTTTAGATATAGGGATTGGTTCTTAAGCTAACTAAAACACTCCAAAAAAGAGATAAAACTAAATATTATTTCTTGAAATATAGAAAGCTTGCCTGACCCAGAAAGAAGTATTTAGTGATGTATATAAGACTGTAATATGACTTCAGGAGTAAAACAGTGGATATTTACTAACTGATATAGTCTTTGAAAAACAACAAAGTGGAGGTTATTAGTTCAAATCTCATCTCCCCGCAGAGCTTGAGGTGTGCTGAGGTTTGGTGCTCTTAGCAGGGGTTTCCCTGCTGGTAATAAAAAAGGAGAAGGAAGGTGGATAGAAGGTGGCAAATGTGCACAAGCAGCTACTAAAAGGGAATTATCTGACCCTCAGAGAGTGGACTAAATGAAGCTATATCTCTGCTGTGCTTAAGGCCATGTATACAGTGCTGAACACTCACATGTGAATTTGAGTATGTATACTCAAATATACATATTCATATACATAAAGGAGACTCTGAAGAAGTCATAACAGCCTCATACCATTGCACACACTGCTCTCCTGTCTAGCTCTGTGCAGACTCCAGTGCCTTCTGCCCTCTCAGAAACCCCTTCTTCACACAGATTGCTCCTGGCCTTTTATTTCACATTTCTTCAGTCTGATACAAAGGTAATAGGTATAAACCTAAGAGAAACTCTACCTGGATATGGTAACCATAAAGATTTTAAACCTCACAGTCTGAAGAAGTGTTTCTTTCTCAACCAGATATCTAAGGAGTGCAATGAAAAAAACTTTGATTTGTAAATGACGACATAAAAAAAAAATTCAGGCACCACTCAAGGTTGCAATTAATTTTATTAGCAAATATTTTCATAAGGAACTTTAATGAACTTCTAAAAAATAAGCCATTTATGCAAGCCTGCGTAATTTCTCTTCATAACCTGGATGTATTGAGATAACAGTAGATAAGCCCCTGAAAACGAGAAAATAGAGAATTTATATGATGCACCAAGAGACAGGAAACCAGTGACAGCTTTCAGAATGAGGTGACAAAGGAAGAATAGCAGAAAAAGAAAATACCTTCCCTAGCAACAGTGATTTGGATAGATTGATAAAGGTGTAGTTCCAGGAGACCAGTAAAAAACCAGAAAGATACCTGAAAAGTGACAAAAATCTAAGGAAGTTTTTAGTAGCTTAATATAGCATGCTAAAATAAGAAGAGCGGACTCTGTGCCAAGTGAAACAAAATCCTTCCAAAACTAAATTACCTTCATGCTAATGTTTTTTCTGAGCAATGATACTTCATAACATGATCTAGAAAGCTCTGACTTCTTCTACCTCTCTAAGTACAAAACTTAGCAAAAATTGGAGTTGCATTGTTTCTTGTTTAAAAATTTTGTATCAAAGCCAGTTTACTAAAGTTCCTGAAACCCAAACTACAGTCAGATCTTCTGATGTTCTTGTATCACTCACTGCTTGCTCATTGTCCTTCTGTAAAACTGGAAGTACCTGATATTAAATTACTGATTCTTACTAAAATGTTTTGATCTGCCAGTACTGTATGGACTGCGCTATAAGATCCACATGGTCATAAAATCATAGAATGGTTTGGATTGGAAATTACTTTAAAAATTGTCTAGTTACAACCCCCCCTGCTGTGGGCAGGGGTAGTTTCCACTAGACCAGACTGCCCTGCCCTTGAACTCTTCCAGGAATGGGGCATCCACAGGTTCTCTGGGCAACTAGTGGCAGTGCCTTACCATCCTCAGAGTGGAGAATTTCTAGTATCCAACCTAAACCTACCCTCTTTCATCTTAAAGCCATTATCCCTTGTTCTATTACTACATGTCCTCATCAAATGTCCCTCTCCAGCTTCCTTGTAGGCTCCCTTTCAGTACTGGAAGGTTTTTACAGAGTCTTCTTGGAGTCTTCTCCTCTCCAGGCTGAACAACCCCAACTCTCTCATCCTGTCTTCATAGTAGAGGTGCTCCAGTTCTCTGTTCATCCTCCTGGCCCCCAGCTCTGGACCTGCTCCAATTGGTCCATGTCCTTCTGTTTTGGGCCCCAGACCTGGACCTCAGGTGGGGTCTCATGAGAGCTGGGTAGAGGGGCAGAACCACCTCCATCGACCTGCTGGCCATGCTTCTTTTGATGCAGCCCAGGATACAGTTGTCTTTCTGGGCTGCAAGTACACAATACTGGGTCCTGTCAAGCTTCTTATCCACCAGCACCCCAAAGTCTTTCTCCTCAGGGCTGCTCTCAATCTTTTCTCTGCCCAGCCTGTATTTCTGACCTGTGTGCTTGACCTTGCACTTGTCCTTGTTGAACTTCAAGAGGCTCACAGGGTTCCACGTCTCAAGCCTGTCAGGTTCCCTCTACATGACATGCCTTCCCTACAGCATGTTGACTGCACTGCACAGTTTGGTGTCGTCAGTGAACTTGCTGAGGGTGCAGTTGATCCCACTCTCCATGTCCCCGACAAAGGTGTTAAATAGCGCCAGTCCCAATATTGACTCTGAGGGGCTCTGGTCTCCACTTGGACATTGAGCCATTGACTGCAAACCTGAATGCAACCATCAAGCCAATTCCATATCTACCGAGTGGTCCACCCGTCAAATCCATGTCTCTCCAGTTTAGAGACAAGGATGTCATGCAGCACAGTGCCAAATGCTTTGTAAAAGTCCACGTAGATGATGTCAGCTGCTCTTCCCTTATTCACCAATGCTGTAACCCCATCATAGAAATTTGTCAGGCCTGATTTTCCCCTAGTGAAGTCATGCTGGCTGTCACCAATCACCTCCTTATTTTCCATGTGCCTCAGTATAGTTTCCAGGATGATATGCTCCAGGATCTCGCTCAGCACAGAGATGAGACTGACCAGCCTGTAGCTCCCCAGTTCTTCCTTTTTCCCTTTCTTGAAAATGAAGGTTATGTTCCCCCTTTTCCAGGCAGTGAGAACTTCAATGGACTGCCATGACTTCTGAAATGTGATAGGCAGTGGCTTAACGACTTCACCTGCCTGTTTCTTTTGGACCTGAGGATGCATGTCATCAGGTCCCATGGAATTCTACATCTTCAGGTTCCTTAGGTGGTCTTGAACCCGATCTCCTACAGCAGGCAGTTCTTCATTCTCCCAATCTCTACTTTTACCTTTTGTAGTTTGGGCAATGTGGCTGGAGCACTTGCTAGTGAAGACTGAGGAAAAGCAGTCATGAGATACCTCAGTCTTCTCCCTGTCCTGGTAACCAAATCTGCCATTTCCTTCTGGAGTGGGCCCATATTTTCCCTAGTCGTCCTTTTATTGCCAGCACACCTATAGAATCTTCTCTTGCTGCCCTCAACATCCCTGTATAGACTTAATTCTGCCAGTGATTTAGGTCTTCTAAGCTGATCCCTGGATCCCTGGAGAATTTTCCTGTATTTCTCATGGTCACTGCAGCCCAGGCTGCCCTTGAACTTCACCTTCCCCACTTTCCCCTCCTTGATGAGAACAAGGTCCAGTATTGCACCCCTCCTCATTGGCTCCTCTGTCACTTGGAGAAGGAAGTTATCATCAATATATTCCAGGAATCTTCTGGAATCCCCTGCTGTGCTGTCCTTCCAGCAGGTATTGGAGTGCTTAAAGTCCTCCATGAGTACCAGGGCTCGTGAACATGAGAGACACTCTGGTCTGCCTGTAGAGGGCTTCACCCTCTAGGTTCTTGTGGTCAGGCGGTCTGTAGCAGACCCCCACTACAAAATTACCTGTCCCAGCCTTTCCTATAACCCTGACCCACAGGCTCTCAGTAGGCTCCTCATCCATCCCCAGGCAGAGCTCCATGCACTCCAGCTGGTCACTGACATAAAGGGCAGCACTCCTTGCTTGTCTTCCGTACCCAACCTTCCTAAAGAGACTGTATCCCTCCATTCCAACACTCCAGTCACAGAACCATTCCACCATGTCTCTGTGATGCCAACAAGATCACAGACCCCCAGGTGCGAGCACTTCTCTAACTCTTGTTCACTCCCCATGCTATACATGTTTGCCTAGAGGCTTTTAACTTGGGCCTCCTATGAAGCTGACTTTCTGGTTGGAGTTGTACGTCAGTGCTGTTAAATCTAAGCAGGAGAAGTTGATCATGTGGGGAAAAAATTTAAACAAATAAGAACAAAATGAAAATTTACAATATCTAATGATCAAATTATCTATGGCATATTAAGTCAGTAGTTAAAGACTAGTTTCTAATGTATTTTAACTAGTTTCTCATGTATTTTGACTAGTCCAAGTTTATATTGCAGATGTATGCTTTTACATACTACATAAATAACCTTTAATAAAATATTTAAAGGCTGTTAAGATGCACAAAGCATGTACAATCAAAATACATTCGCATAATTGAACTCTTTAATCCAGAAGAGAAGATCTGCAGTTGCCGTGTTGCTTCTCTCTATTATAGGCAGCCTGGAAGCATTCTCACCACCGTTGTGTCCCTTTGCTGCTTTTATTTTCCAAAGAAAAACGAAGGGTGTCCAGCAAGGCAAGCTTTGCTCGGGGTTGCAGAGCCATCTAGTGTCAGAAGGACAAGGTTCTCCCATGCATAATTTCTTTCAATTTACTCATAATTCCCTAAATGTTTTGTCATTTCACACTTTAAGGATTTTATCACCAATTTTCAGGCTCATTTTTTCCCTCTACATTACCTTCCTTTCATTTTATTTTTAATCTTTAAAAATTGAGCATGAAAGGACTACCCTCTAACTGTACACAAATGATGGTACGTCCAACTTTCTGTATTTGTTTCTTCCTTAGCATAAAAAGGCTGAAGAAACACAAAAGAAGGAAATACAGGGATGGGGCTGAGCCACTGAATCTTTTGCAATACCTCAGGGTCAATTATACCTACACGAGCACTAATAGATGTTGGTGTGGTCTATTCCCTAAAAATATGCAGAACATTACTATTCCAAAGGTAGGAATTCCTTATTTTCTCTGGCAAGCCTTTTCCCCATGGTTGCTCATTTTCACTTGGGTAGCTTGCTCTCAGGCCTAGGTTTTTGCAGGTTTAGTCTTTGCCTTGGAAAAAAAATGAGGTGATGCCTTTTTTGCATCATTTGCCTGTTGGTAGATGTGCCTCCTCTGCTGCTTTTTCTCTGTGCAAAGCAAGTGTAAATCTTACAGTCTTTTCCTTCCTGGTTGTGTTTGTGGGACCTCTTTCCCATGCTTTCTGTTGTCCCCTGAGCTGTCTCCTTGTCTAACCCTTAGTCCAACACTGATTATGTGTTTTATTTGTATATGTAGTGGTATATATGACCCAATATGACCTGCAAAAGATAGGCAGCTCTATCCTACACAAGACAGGACCTCAAAGGGATGCCCTTTATATTCAATCCAGCTAGAGAAGATTTTAGTGATCCACTTTGGAATCGATGAAGAAATAAATGACAGACAAGCTGCCATCCTAGAACAAAGGATACATAAATAAGCACAAATAAAAGCCTGAGAGGGTCTGATGATAGGAGGGATACAGTTTCCTAAACATATGAATATCCATGTTAGATAAAGAGAGGCATTTACCAGCCATGCGTCTGTTTAGGCATCGGGAAATAACAAGCCCAACAGGATTTTGACAGCAATCTGACAGAAGATGGGCAACCTCAGATTTCCACTTATATTGTTTATTTTTAGGTTGGTTTCCTATGAAACAAAGTGCTTATGATCACACTGTCTGTATCCCACTAATAACTTCTGAACCTGGTAGGCAGGTTTTATGGAAGACCAGCAACCTCAAGGATATGAAATTCCTGTATGTTCCATGAAAATCAGTCACTGGGAGGTGGAAAGAGAATTGAATGAATCATCGAATGAAGTGAGCTGTTCTTGGTACAGTTTGGTCAAGCAGCTGGGCAATAAGTAGATACAGGGTAGACTGTAAATAAATACATGCATGCACATTGCAGACTGAGGCACAGCATAGCACTGGCTGCTGCCTTTTAGGGCTGCATCGTGTCCAGCTGCTAGGTCAAAACTGGTTGTCCCAGGGGGAAAGGAGGATATGAAACAGATGGTGGTACTGGAAAGGGTAGCTCCTAATCACAGATTATGAGCTACAGTTGTTGCTGGTGAGCGGAAGATGCTGGATCCTCTGCAGTATATAAAATGTCTATTTCTTTCTCTGCTATTTTACCATAAGGCACAATTTGTTTAAATAAAATATCTTAGATTTGTCTTAGCTTTTGTTTGTGTTAGCTACCCAGCAATTGACAACTACATTAACTGAAGATTACTTTTAAAAAAAAAAAAAAAATCACTCATTTGCCTCATCCTCATATAAACAGTGTTTGTAAAAACCTTTGGCTCACAACAGCTTTTAGGACATTTTAGTACCCTGGGGATGGATGTGCTTTCAGACAGACAACTGCTTTGTAGATGAAATACATTAGCAGAACTGTAAAGTGAGAGAAATAAAGTGGTGTTTTGCAGGTCTGTCCTCCACTGTCCTGCTTGCCTGCCCTCCTCAGTGCGCTGTGCTGCACAGGCTCTCCGGCTGCCGCAGGTCACTCCTCCAGAGAAAGGAGGTTCTGCAGAGGTGCCGATGACCTTGGTAATATAAGGTTGTGCCAGTATTTGCCTGACAGCATCCACTGGTACATGACAGTATCCATTCACTCCAAGCCTTTCTTTAGAGGCTGTAGTTTCACTGGGTGATTGGGACATAAGTGTTTGACTTACAGTTTTTCTCTTTTCTTTTTTTTTTTTTTTTTTTTTTTTTTTTTTTTTTTTTTTTTTTTTTTTTTTTTTTTTGTGGATTCCTGACTTTTCCGGCTAAAGTGATGCAGAGAAAGTATTCCTAAATCCTTCTATGATTTTTCCTTTGACTAAACTTAACCTGCTGCTGAAGAAAGATTTAAGTTTAGGACCAGAAAACAAGGTCAAACCACAGACTAGTATCTGTAAAACCCTAATGAAGAGCTGCTTGCAATTCCTGGACAAGTGTATGGGCTATTACAAGAATATAAGCAAAATCAATGTGGTTTTTTACTTCTTATTCTTACCTATCCTTGATGCTGCGACATACATGAGGTAAAATGTAATTTATCAATATAAAATCTACATTTCTGCACATGTTATGTAGCATACACGCATGGAATCCCACTGCACCTTCTTCAGTTCTCTATTTATAATGTAACCATGTAATGCCATATGTGAGCATTCTCAACTTTCAAAAAAGATTACAGAAGGTTCTGCTTCATCTTCCTTGGCACACCTGCTGGACAAGCCAGTGGTTGGGAGACCTCTGCAGCCAGCAACACTGCCAGCTCTTGGCTCACTGGTATTAGCCCATGCTGGTCAAGCTGGAAGCTCTTGTGGTATCCAAACTAGAAGAGGTATTTGGATCAACATATGAAATGTCAGCAGTGGTCTAACAATGTGGGTTATGCTTACTGAATGCTCTGCCCACCACAGGTGATTCAGGAACTGGTGGCACAGCAGATACCTTTGTGGACACATTGTTGGTCAGTTCCAAATCCGTCTCTACCTCTCATCTTAACAAAGCTCAGTCTGGAGTTCTTGGTGGCACTGTCAGTGCCCTTCCCACACTTCTGGAATGTGCAGCCACTAATTAAAGACCAATCTTTGATGAATCCTCTTAGTGACTGCCCCCTGTTCTTGTGCTTCCCTACTCTCATTAGCCTGTGTTTCATTCCCCTTAAGCAAACTTGTTCATCAGGTCACAGTTCTGATGTAGCTCCTCTCTTAATTGCTATTTTTGGAATGTCAGATACTTTACTGAAATCATAACAGAGCAAATCTACTAGGAAAATCATCTGTCTTGTCAAAGAAAAATACTGTGTTAGTGTGTCACTACCTGCCTTTCAGTCAACCCACACTGCCTTTTCCCTGTTTGTAGCTTACCTTCATGTCTTAAATTACAGTTTTCTTCTACCAAGTGACTACTCTTACAAGAGTAAAAATCCTGTACTCAGATCAGGCCAACATCAGTCATCACCCCTCTTGTAAAGAATAAGGTTCTTGAGCTGGAACAAATTGTGATATTCCCAGTAATTACCAGCACTTTTGGTCATAAAAAGGAGCTAGTTTTTCATGAAAATCTTTGCCAGTATCACAGCCTGATATGAAAACATTATTTTTCTATAAAATAGTGGCAAGTAGCACTAAGAAGTCTTTCTGCCACTGCTGGCTGGACTAACACATCCGTTTATGTGCAGCAAAGAGGTGTGCATAAACATTTTTCTTTCCAGCAACAGTGGGTAGATGAAGAGGTAAAAGAAATTTATTCAGAAATGAACAGTGGAGATATCCACCAAAACATAGTATGTGGAACAAGACATTGAGATGACAGTGGTAATATAACCACTGTTCACATTGCCCTGTACCACACTCCTGCCTCCGAAAAATGTCAGGCTTTTTGGCCTGTCTGCTATTACTACCAGGCAATAAGAGCCTGGTGTCACCGTGGTGGGTGTCAGAGTTTCCTGGGAATCACATTTGGTTTGCAAACAAAAACTGCTTTGTCCATTTGAGGTCCTTATTGACCTACCAGCAGCAGCAGGTCAACTCACTCCCTCACTGAGGCACATTTCAATTCCAGTATCATACATCTCTGTTCAGAGCCTGGAGCCAGAGTAGCCAGGATGGTAATTTGCTCCTCTGGATGTGTCCTGGAGGAAAGGATTGCTCCCTTTTCTCTGCTCCTGAAGGTTGGGTCACAGCCATGTGATGCAAGGAAGTCTGATTAGGTCATGTGAGATGTTCAAAAGCTGTTTGGCTGATGGAAAAGTCCTGTTTCCCATGACAGGGAAACAATGAGTGGACTATACAGTCTATAGTCTTGTGCCCTTGTTCTCTGTGGGGTATAAGGTTGATAGCAGATCATTGCATTTTTATTAAAAAGCCCAGCACACTGGAAACACCATGTTTTGTCTTTCCAAAAATGTCAACAGCAATTCAGCAGCCCCATGCAATGGGTGTTCCCTTCTCCCAGTACACTGAAGTGATTGTTTTCTCAGTAAGCATATGTAACCAGAGCCCTGAGTCTCTCTGAACTAATAAAGAACTATTGGCAGTGTGTTTCACTGCCAGTCTTCTGTAGCCTTTCAGGTGCCACTCCACAGCAATGTGATAAACACAAGCCCTAGGAGACTCTTACAACTTTTCTACATGCTGTAGCATGTTTTGAAGATCTAAAACGGAACTGCCACAGTGAGGCACTGCCACTGCTTCTCCTACATTGCAAGCTTTTATTGTTTGGTGAGTTTTGTATTGCCCTTCAGTATTTTTTAAGCAAACGAACAATTCTCAAGCATCTAAAAGAACTTTAGTAAATACAACAGACTAGAATCTTGGATTTTTAAATGCTTGAGTCAGCAATCAGGTGGTTGTTGTATACAATGAGAAATAAGAGAGAGATGAATTTTTCCTGACTTTAGGTGCTTCAGAGGCACATCTACATTCCATCTTGGCTGCTAAGCACCCTTTGCAGTCAGCAGAGTTAATGAAGTACAGAAAGCAATTACTCTTGCCTAAAGTAGTCAACTAAATTTGCCCAGGTAAATTACAAGATCTCATTTGACAAAATCTCTGGCAGGATGAGCACCTTGGCACCAAGTTCAGGTGCAGGCAGCTACTGCTGGGGTTGATGCCTAATGTTAGGCAAGATGAACATGGTCCAAATACCTAGTACCTCCTCAAGGTGACCAGGTACAACTGTTACAAGAATAGTAAAGAAAATGCTATTAGAAACAGCCAAAACAGTGCCAAAGGAAAAGATTTTCAGAAAGAGACGATTTCTTCATTGCTCACTGACAGGATTAGGAATCAGAGAGACTGAGAACAACAGCAAAACTCCCAGGGGACTTAAACAGAGGAAGCTAAAGGACTGTCTGAACATTGGAATCCAGTTATTGATAACCCACTGAGAAAATATGTCTCTCCAGTAGCACTTGTGGCATGCCCTCACTTCAGAGTTTGTGCAGGGTGAGTGACAAATAAGGGCATCTCCCTAAAGCAAAGCCCACTCTGAATTTTAGTGCCATGCTGATGAGACCTGTGTTGGTCTGGGGCCACATTCACTGGCTCCCTGGACTTCTGCTGGTCTGTTGCTCTAAGAGGGAGTGACCAGGAGCAGGGGAGGGAAGGGAAAAGCAGCTGGCACTTGGGAGGCATCACCTGTGACCTGGGCACAGGGTTATAGGTTCTGGGGTGGGATGAAGAAGGTGCTGGCCTCTAACTACACCAAAGCCCAAAGAAATTACCCAGTGATTGCCCAAAACACCCACATTGCTCCCAGGAGCAGCTGTACCGATGTGCAGAAGACTCAATAACAGTAAAGAGCAATTATGGTTTTCTCTTCATACGGCTGAACTTTTCTTAGTTGCTCACTAATTGAAGCTCACCCTTCATCACACCTCCCTTTCACAGGGCTTTCAGACATAAGCAGGAATCCCTGCCGCCCTTTCTCAGGAGTCCCCTTCTTTTTCTTTCTGTTTCTGTTGATTGTGGGACCTGCACAAGACCTGAATTAGAGATGCTCATGGTCACAGGCTAATAACAAAGCTGCTTCTTTGCATCTTTTTTTCTTAGACATGTCATTTGTGCTCTGCCTTAAAGAAAATGAACATACAAAACACCAACAACCCACAAGTTACATATATTTATATCTGTGTGTGTATGTGTATGTGCATGTGTGTTTGTATATTCTGAATCCGGAAATGTTCTTCCTTCTTTTCCTCTCCAGATTTTTTACATCCTAGCAAGAAAATAGTTTAAATATTACTAAGCTGTTCATGATCATGGAATTCCAATATAATCACTACTGGACTGTACAATATACAGATCTATACATACATATCTTATTTTTTTATATGGCATACAATGAAAAGTGTATCAAGTATTATTCAGTTCTGTGCACATTCTGTTTTAAGAAACAAGTGGAATCAGACAGGCAGCATTAGCATATTTAGGCTGTTGTTCTAAACAGTATCAAGAGATTTAATTAAGGAAAATTGCCCCACATTGTGAGCAACACTGGAGTATGGACAAACCTAGGCAATTCTTTGATGAATACTGCCTTGTAGGTTACTAATGGCAGATGTATAAATAATGCTATCCCGTGCTCCTTGAAGCCTTGTTTCTCAGTGAGGAGCCTCCCTGAGGGAAACGCTAAAGAAAGCAGTTCAAAGATTTACATAGGTCAGAATGTAAATCTGGAGGGAAGTAACAGATTTCCCAAAGCAAAGAAACAGGAAAGGGAAAACAGCAGCTTTCCTTCTTCTGATAGGGAAAAAACAGATAAAGAGTCCTGGCAGCTCCTGCCAAGTCCTTGCGCCTGCTGTGCTGTAGACAGTCCTGCCTTTCATGGGCCATGAAGTAGTGCCCATTCATTATTAGAAGAGAATTAACTTCTTTTCCTATTCATTTTTTTCCTTTTGAAACTATAAAAACTGTCTCGTGGGACAAGCTAACACTCGGGGTTGCTGTATCCTGCCAATAATGGTCAACCAGCAGCATTCAAAAGCAGCAGCAGTATTACCTTGTGATTGACTGAGCCTTCTCTCACCCTCCCGATAATTATCAGTCTGTGTAGTTTGATAATTGAAGTTCGTGTTCTAGAGAAAGTGTGCATTGCCAGCCCAGGAGCCATGGATCATGGCAGCCAGATCTCCCAAGAAGCCCCTGAGGCCAGTGGGGGAGAAGTTTTGTGACGCTGACGGAGTAAGCTGTCAGAATGTGTGTGTTTCTTGAGAAGCCCTTGCATCTTGATGTCTGGGCACTTTCCCACATACGACACTTCAGTGGAAAGTTGATTCATATCTGTTTACAGCCAAACTTGTCCCTGTAAGGCAGACATATATTAAAAGCCAAAAAAGCTTTGGTTGAAGAGGAGAGTTTCTATTGCAACAGCAAAATGTTGACCCTTTGATGGTCTACTTGCTCTGAAATCTTCTGCTAGTGAAATGAGATGCCTCCCCAGAGCACCAATGTTTTTTGTGATGTCAGACTGCTGAAAACGCTTTTTATCAGTTTCATATCCCCCAGAGGCGATCAGGGCTACTGCCAAAAATCAGACTGAAGTACTCAAAGTAAAGCTTGGTGAGACTTGAATTGCCAGAATGAAAAAATTATCCCCCAAACCGTGCTCCCCAATCTGTGTGCATTTGGATTTAGACTGCACTTCTAAGGCACCTCAGTTCCCCCTTCCTCCTCCCCCCCCCCTTCAAAATGGGTAGGTCAGGGTCTGCAGAGTAAAGTGCGCCCCACAGGGGAGACTTTGCTGCTTTGTTTCTGGAGCAGGCTTGGCTGGTGGTCCTGCAGTGCTCCTGCCTCCCTCTCCACCCTGTGCACAGACTAACCATTCCTCTGCTCTTCCACAGTCATGCAGAGCCTGAACTCTGTCTTCCAGCTCACCCTCTCACCTCTGGCTTTCAATGCCATCTGTGTCTCCATCCCTCTCCATACATGTGAAGCCTGAGCCTACTGTGTCTTCATGGCAGACAAAAACACACTCCAATCCTGTTCAAGACCAGGGGTGGATGGCCCCTAGGTAAACTGGTCTAATGGATGGTGTCCCTTTCTATGGCAGAGGGGCTTGTAATTATGTGATCTTTATGGTCCATTATAGGCCAAGCCTTACTATGATTTCTGTGATTTCTCTGACAGTACAGGTCAGTCCTCTTCAGTTAATAACTAGATGTGCAAACCTTCTGCTCCTCAAAGCACAACGAGGAGTTTCTTAGGTTGCTTTCCAGTGTTTTGCTGTAACCTCATGAAAACTGTGCCAGGAGCTTGCTAATGCCCTTGCACGTTTCGCGGGCTGCAGGCAGGGGGATTTTGCAGAACCTCCTTCCATGCAAGCTCTTGCCACAGAGAGGCAGCCTCCACCAGTAAGACAGAAAGAGGAGGGGGAAAAAAAAGACGCCAAAACAGTGAATGGGAAAGAGGAGCTTGGCAGGAAGCGTCAGCAAATGAAAACAGGGACCTTACGTGAGGCTGTGCCTGCCCTGCTGCCAATGCCCTCCTGCGCTTTCTATTGTGGGTGGAGGCAGCAAGCACATAAGCGAGCCGTTTTAAATACAGTAACAAAGCTAAGCTTTCCTGACCTGTGAAGGAAAAAAGTTCTATTTGGTGTGAAATGACAGAGTTGTCTCTGCACCAGCTGGTTCTCAAGGCCACGACAGCAGTGGTACCTATCTTGGTTTTTGTGACCTCTCTGAACTGTTTGGGGGATTCCTGAGTCCACCTTCTGCAACCAAGGGACCTTGCCAATGGAGATCACCCTGTTCCAGCACGGTGGGCAGTCAAATCAGAGCAAGAACAATAATTTACAGCAGACAGGGATTTACTAAAATGGTAAAAATCATACATAAATATTGTCCATTATGTTAAAAGACAAAGTCAAGGACTTGCTCTTTTTTTCCTAACTAAATATAAGGACCTTTGTTTTTTTCTTTTTTTCTTCTTTTTCTTACTGGGAACTCTGTGATATCAACATTCCTGGAGTCCTTAGCTTTCCACCTGCATGTCAAGGATGTTTTTTTATTAAATTCCTAATTGTATCAATAAGGTTTATTCATTGTTTCAAAGCTACTAGTAACAATTAGCATGCTGATGATCTCTGATTAAGAAAAGAAGGGTTTTTTTCCCCCAAGGTAAATAAATCAACTTAAAAATTATCCCTTTCTGCAAACAACAGCTGCACAGGAAAAGGAAGACTGTTAGCCATCTTTCACCGATGCACTAGGCTGATCCAGTAGATGCGTTTCAAGTACTCTGCGGCTGCAAGTTAATATATCCTACACTCCACAGGAAAGAACCATGCAGGAAAACAAAAAAAAAAAAGGCAGAACAATTGTGTGAACCAAGAGCCCCATCTTATTCTGAAAACATCTGTGCCCCTGAACGTTTCATTCATTCATTTGGTTTATTTGGTGCAAAAGCTGCCCGAGCATTAGCAGCCTGTCTCTGTTAATAATAGAAAAAGCAAATGTTGCTGTAGAGGTTCTTTGCCTTTTATTTGGTAGGACACAGAAAACAGGAACCGCTCAGGAGCTGAGGCTATGCACTGTATGATGAGATTTGGTATGGGGGAGGATGGCTGGGTGTGCAGTACTAGCATTATGGAATGGGTAAAGAATGCCAGTAGTTTTGAAAATACTGGTTTACGGAGAGCCTCTGTTCAGTACAAAGTACAGGAATGATGGAGAAAAAGACTGCAGGGATGAAAGAAATAAATGGAGGATAAAACACAGACCCACAGACTATGGGATGATTTTGGCACAAAGCTTCCAAAAAGCCAGGATTTTACCAGTCTACATACCATAATTTCCAATTTCTGACACACTCAGCACAGGACTTCTGCTTCGGTGCTGAGGAGTATTCTTCTGTAAAGGGTTAATGGTAAAGAGCAACTGCTTCATTTTATGGAGATAACACAACAAAGCCTGGAAATGCAAATGCATTCAGAAAAAGTCTTTGAACAGTTTTTTTTTTTCCTCTGAAAGTTGTTATGTTATGGAGATTTAAGAAAAGTCCTCACTGTTTATTGTTGAGTGTTTATTACTCCAGACATCAGGAATGGCTGACAAGTTTATATAAAAAATTCCGGATCTTAACATTTTCCCAGTTGTTACTTTTCCTTTCCTGCTGCTTCATCTTTGCAGAAGAAACGGATTAAAGGGATGTATTTTGTCGCACTTTTTCCTGCAGTGAATTAACCCTTGGCCAACAACGACACGGAAGACAGCACAGCTCTATGGAAATTAACTTGACAACCCATAAATATTAGAGCCTGTTGTTCACTGGATTTCATTTTAATAGGCATTAACAGGGGTTTGGTGTTAAGTAAGCAAATGGAACTAGCCCTAAAACTATAATTTTATTTCATAACCCTTTTCACAGGGATTAGCTATCAGTTTGAAAGGCCTTTGAGGCTTCATCTAGCTTTTTAATTCAAATTGTACTGAATCCATCACAATTCCCTTTTGCTCCTAAAATGCTACAAACAAGTAAACAATATCCGTTGTGCATGCTAATATATCTTGGTACATGACAGATTTTTAATGAGAAATCTGAGGCTGGAATGGTGCAAATCTGCACTGTTCTACCAAGGGTAGAGGCTGCCTTTTCCCAGAACTTAAGTTAGAGAGAATCTATTCTGCAGTGATAATTTTACTTTAGAAAATGTCCAAGATACACACATGAGTTTAAGGAACAGCCACACCTGTTTCCCCTTTTCACAAATTTTAGGCACAGTTTGTGCCTGGTCTGAACTTGAATTGACTACAAGCTCTCCAAGCTTGAGTCACTCTGCAAGTTAATCAAAACCGAAGTGACATCTCACTACTGACCTTGATGCTATCATTCAGCTCATTGTCCTGCTCATTTACCTTACCTTCCCAGATGTAACTCAACTAACAGCTGGGTATGAACATGAGCATACTGTGCACACTTTATTTTGGGGGTCAAAGAACGCAGAGTAACCACAGTGCTGAAGAATCAACATGAGTGGTTTTAATAATCACTTCTGACTGAGACCAGCGTATAGAAAATTAAAATAATTCTTTTTATATGTGCTCTGACTGAAGTCTTCCAGTCAAGAGAAAAACATAGATCTTCCTAATGGAACAGTCAGGACCTCCCTGCAGGAGTTCCCATTGCGCTCACAGCTGGTGATGGTGGTACCATGCTCTGCACAGAGGCACAAAACCTTGAACACTTTGATTCTGAGCAGCTTAATGGAGTTGTGCCACACAGTGCCTGGCACACTAGAGAGCAACCCCTTACTTCAGGCCAGCCCTGTAAGGGTGAGGATCACACTGTACGGGGCACAGTGACTGCATCCTCCTGTGACCAGGGAACAATCGAGATTGGAGGGTTCTGGGCAGAAGTCAGTCAGTGCTGATACCTGGTGTAGGACTGTACTGGAGGTTGCTCATAATGTGCTACACAGATGCTGCTGAATCAAGCTGAAGAACGGTAGTCAGAGCATGCTGATACCAGAGCATGTGACAGGAGGATAAGTCACGTAGCACTACCATGTCCATTGATACACAGTTCTCAAAGTATTGAGTGGAAGGAATTGGGTGATTGGTGAAAAATAGTTTTCCCAAGGATTTACAATTCCTTTTCATCTACCTTCATGCAATTGTTTGTACAGAAATTTGTGAAGTCTTCTATTTATATGAGTAAGTATTATTAATAGACAACTGAATGTATTGACACCAACAAATGGGTTCCCAGAAGCATAAGCATTCTCCCTCTGGAAGTGATTGCTGTGCACCATATACATACCCATTTACTTGATGAGAATGTGACTAGAGAAGCAAGATGTAAACATACAGGCTGGCAAGTGATTGTCATTTATGTGTCCTGGTCAGGAAGGAAAACAGCTATTTTTAAAATAGGATTTTATAAATAAAACCAAATGTAAGGCATGCTCTAAAGAGGACGAGGAGGAATCAAAGATGCACAGTAGCTTTCCTGCAGCACACAGCTTATTCACCATCCCTATTATAGGCCCAGATCCAAGTACAGTAGAGCCTTTCTAACATCCAGTTAATGTGTTCTCTGCTCTTTTAGTTAATAGCATCAGCACATCAAAAAAGGTCTACAGAAATATGCAGGACAGGCCTTAGCACTTCTGTGGGGTTGAGTTGCAGATTTCTGACTCATGATCAGCAGAAGGGTGGAGAGAGGATTTATCTGTTTTTGTGTCTCGTGCTTTCTTTGATGGATGCTCCCCCTGTCTTGTGGCACACTTGAACCTGAGTGTAGTTCTTCACATGTTGAGCCAAGACAGCAACTCTTCACTTTCTTTTATCTTCTCAAGAATTCAAAAAGATTGAAAGGAGTTAAATTGTCCTAGCAAAATCCCAGTGCAAGCAACTGTGCCTTACGGCTCATTCAACACTCTCAAGTCTTCATCTGTGCCCGCCTGGAGGATCCTGCCCTGCAAACCCTGTAAGAAGGATGTCCTCCAGGAAGGTACATAAACAGGATCCTTGGATGGGCATGTTGTCTGAGAACCAGGAAGCAGAGAAGCTCAGCGTCTAGAAAAGTTTGTGTTCCTGTGCTAAAGAGTAGGAATGTAAATAGCGTATTAAGCTGCTGTATTTAACATCTGAGATCTCAGCAGAGGGGAGAAGGAGGAGGAGGAGGTTGTCATGGAGAAAACAACGCTTACTACCTGAAGGTTCTTATTTCAAAGATTTTTCAAAAATGTTTTATGTGTTATTTGCAAAGTTGTATACTGTGTAAACATGAGCTGAAATATTTATTAAGATACTGCATCTCCCTCTTGGCTCCCTCTCTCAAGCTGCTTGGAACTATTATATCAGCTTTGTGGGGTTTGTGTACAACAAACAGCCCAGAGGCATAATTTTGTGCAGCATTTCTCAAAAAGCTATGACTACAAGCTGTGCTTCAGCAGACTGTGAGGTTGGAATGTAGCAAGATATTGCTGGTTTCGTGTTCCTATCACATGGGTATATAAAGCATGGGAGCTAAACAGTAGTTGGCTATTAAAAATCAATTTACCCCCCAATTTTACTGGATTCTAAAGTGCAGATATCTACCATCATAAGTAATGTTTAAAAAAAATTAATTTTATTGAGGATATCCTAATACATGGACTACTTTTTTTTTTTTTTTTTTTTTTTTTTTCCTTGGAGCTGCAGTTCCTGGAAAAAAAAAGACCTGGGAATATGTTGTGGAATCATTAAAACATTTCTGGACTGATAAAAAGGACACAAATTTTTATTCTTAATTTCCTGCCTTGAAAACATTTTTATGACTTCACAGCCTTTATTAGTGAATTCACTTATTAGTGCATTTTTAGGTTTCCCATTTCTACCTGCATTGACTACATGCCAAAATTACCAATCAATATGATACTTATGTTTCAAGGTATTTTTTTCCACTCTTCCAAAATTTGAAGCCTTGATTTTATTGTCTGAATTAGTTATAGCCCACAGTATAAAGTTTTACTGGGGCTTTTCAATAATTGTATTTTTAATATCTGGTCTCAGTAGCTTAAAAGACTTGAATTTCAGTGAGTTTGGAGATGTTATTTTCCATTGTGGGAATCACCTTCTCTGAACAAATTCTGAGACAGTCTGGGACAAAGAGGAAATATTTGCACTCCTTACTGAAAAGAGATGATGTCCCTAAAGAAAACCCACTGCCTTCATGTTTTGAAGCAATGGCTTACTTTCACACGCACAACCTTGCCATATTTAAATGGCATTATTAAGATGGCAAACTCATGCAAGTGAAAGGTCAGAAATGCCAGAATTATATCAGCATATATTCTGGAAGGTGTCTTTGTGTATTGTGATGTTGACCCTATGGATAGGATTGTGCTATTTCTCTGTAGATGCTACATCTTGTATAGCAAGTTGCTTTCACATGACTCAAATGCATCTGATTTAGTGGTAAATACCGGAACAGAGGAAGTGAAGCTTCTCTCTTTTCTTCTGCAGAGCACTGGCCATACATTTTCATTATTCCTATGAATATCCAGTAGTATTACACCTTCACGTGTCTCCATTTATTGTGAAATTATAGGTGTCTATTTAACACCAGTAATGACATCTGATATTATACGAGCTGGATTATACTAAGGTAAGTAAAATTTCTTTCAAAGCTATTCTAGTTTCACGTTGGTGATAGTTTGGGGAGAGGTCAGCCTTGGCTATAGGCTTCTTCAAGGCATTTCTACAGCCTCAGAGGTCCTTTGACTCATGTGCTCTCCACAATTGTCTCCTTTAGACAAGGAGCAGTCACCACAGTCAGTGGCAGGATATTCTTCCCCTTCCTCTGCACTTCCCAACACATCACCAACCCAGCAGCTGAGCAAAAACTACTGCTGCATGGGAGGGGTTCTATGCCTGTTTTTTTTCTCCAAAAGCAGTCTCAGACTGATCACCAGTCTGAAGAGAAAACTCAAAGCATCTTAATGCAGAAACGGCAGGAACTTCATTCATTGCCAGTTTGAAATGCAGTGAGCCCCCTGTCTCCAGGTTGTGAGGACTATTCCGCTGTGTGTGTATACTGGTTTTAACTGTACTTCTTCACATAGGACATTTTGCATACCTTAGATAAATGGAAAACAAATGCAAAATAAAAGATTCTTGCAAAACGCATCAAAAAATGCTACTTTCCAAATGCCTTTTGATTAGGACAAGAAACAGCAGCAAAGGAGACTGAGGTTAAACTTTATTCCTTATTTTCTACCCATGCAGTGAAGTGCTGCAGTACTAATGTGGGAGGCTGTGGA
The DNA here is from genome assembly GCF_003031625.1 of Empidonax traillii. NCBI lineage: Eukaryota > Metazoa > Chordata > Aves > Passeriformes > Tyrannidae > Empidonax > Empidonax traillii. The sequence continues at coordinate 622,664 of NW_020955360.1, read as the reverse complement.
AACACCATCCTGGAGCCCTCAGCCTGTGGCACTGCCTGGAGTTGTTGTGACCCAAGTGCAGGACCCGGCACTTGGTCTTGTTGAACCCCATACCACTGGCCTTGGCCCATGGATCCAGCCTGTCCAGATCCCTCTGCAGTGTTCTTGCCCTTCACCAGAGTCAATATTCCCACACAACACTTCCACCTCTCCTTGGTTAGTTTTCTTCTTCATTGCCTGTGCAACTGTGGCTATTCATGTGGCACACCAAAACAGAGCCAATTACACTGTGCTCTATTGTGTTCAAGTGCATTCAGCATCCTCACTGATGGGACTGAGTCATCACTACTGGAAACAATTTGGAAGAACGAGAGAAGTCCATCTCACTTTGCCTGAGAACTGGACTGATTATTTTCCTTAACAAGAAAAAACAAAACTCTCTTTCAGGAACTGAATTTCAACCTTTCTTCCATCACATTCCATCATCCCCATGGCCACTGTGATACCTGGTGGTGTAAGGAGGCATAAAAGCCTTAGTTTAACTGCTGCTCTGTGCAAACAAAAGACACTAGTGAAAAAAAAAAAAAGAATAGCTAACAGGTTTTCTAACTCTTTCAAGATCTCATTTTAAGATTTCACTTCTCAACAGAAAAAACAGTGAGAATGTGGCTCACACCGTCTTGAGGGGACAAATGAGCTTAGACAACTTGGCAGCCAACGAGCAGAAGACAGGGAGCTACCGAGCAGGACAGCTTGATGCCAAGAGCAAGCAGGGAGCTGATGTGCCACCAGCTTCATCTGAATATTCAGGGAAGTAAGTTAAATGGTGACACCTTGTCCTGGCACATGTCCTATCCTCTCCTGTAAAACAAACCCTGGCACACAGCACATGTCGTGTCACTTGCCTTTTTTCTTTTGGAGGAAGAGTGAAAAAATTCTGCACATTTGTGAGACATCTGCACTCAAAGCCACAATAGCAGGGTATGTAGATGACTCTACCCTTTGAAAAATAAATCCTGGGGCATATTTTTATGGAGTACTTTGTGCCCTGCCCTTGCTAGACCATGGAGACTTAAGACTAGAGTCTCAAGGATTAAGGAAGAAGCATTGCACAGAACAAAGGTATCTGCCAGACAAGGCAAAGATTTCTGAACTGAGTAAAATCCAGTGGTAACTGAGATTTCAGAGATTTAATAATGCTCCTAAAATTAGCTATGTAAATTTCATGGCTGTTCATGGCCTGGAGGACATGCTTGTGAGGACCAAAGTGGTGCATGTGAATCAGCAGTTCACACCTACCAGAGAATTTGAAGGGCGAACTGTGTAAAAGTGGGATGCATTTGGGAAGCTGTAGGGCGAGGTGGGAGGCATCAAGAACAGATGGAGGAGTGGTTGGGCAGAACACAGGAAGGCTGGCAGAGTAGCCTGGTTCCTTTTTGGAAATAACTCTGAGGTGCAGGTCTTGGTGGGTCAAAGTTCATGCAAAGTGAGGGCTGTGGGGAGGGTGGCAACTTTAGCAGAGTTCACCTAGACCTAAGTCACCTTTCACCCCATCCACTACTTTCTTTTGCAGAACTGGAAACCTGGCACACAGCTGGCAGTGCTGTGTTGCCTCTCACCCAGCTCACCTGGGAGAAGTCTAGTCACCAGCCACTGAAACACCTTCTGTAAATCCTCCCTAACACCCTCTGTGCCCATGCACATCCCTCAGTGCACCTCATGCTGCCCAGTTGGCTTGTGTAGGTGGTTTGACCCTGTGCAGGACAGTCAGTCACTGGAGCCTGCCAGCTCCACAGCAGTGGCTGCCAAGCCAGTGGGGCCACCATTAACAAAGTAGACTGAACTCAAGAGCAAAGAGCATGTTTTCCAAGAAGGTTATTTGGCACTTAGGAGTTTTCCTCTCATATGACAGTTTTGGTCATGGTAGCAGAGACTATGCATTAGCTGACATAAAACACAGTGTTCCACGTGCAAGTTACAGATGAAACCAGAAGAGATGATCAGAAAGACAGACTCCTCAAAACTCAAAGGTCATGTCTCTAGCTTGATGGAGAAGTGATATGTTCTCTAGTGGTTGGTAAATATTTTTCTGCGAAGTATAGATTTTGTGAAACATCATGAAACACAGGGTTCAGGCTTCCCCTAGAAATTTATCCCTCTGGCTCTTTATCCAGGCCAAATCCAGGCTGAGGAAGTGCCCATGTTAATCCATTTAAGAGGGAGGATCACAGCAAACATCTCATGACAGCAGCTGACCTTACAAGAATGCCTCCCTCACTGTGGCAGAGACTTGATATAGAACCTTGAACTTGCAAAACATTTGCCATTTTGAAATGCTGCATGGGGACAAGAGTTCATAGCATCCTTGGGATCCTCAAGCCTTGTTCTCTAATTGCTCTTCAACCTGAAATCCCATCTGTTCAGAAAAATTCGAGTGAATGTTTTGCAGTATTTGTTTTCAAATATTTGAGCTGACTTGGAGAAAGCTGGATCTTTTCATTTCTACAGTAGACATTTCTCAATGGAAATAGAAGGGAGTTACTTTTAAGGTAAAAGAAATAATTGTTTTCAGCAGGTTAATAATGAAAAGAAGTTGCATTCAAGAGTTTGCATTACCAAATCCTCCTATTAAATATATAGAGAGAAGAGTTACAGAGCACAGCTCCAGACTGGGACAGTGATATAGCATTATCCTTATTCCCTCTCTATTACAGCTTTTAAAATGATCTGCAGACTGTACCTCAAGACAGCTTAAGACAAAGGGTCTCACAGAGCCAGTGATAAGCACCATGTTTTATCACTGCAAATTCCTTCAGTCCCCTGCCTGACTCAACTAGATGTACTATAGACTGGAGGTCTAATGTTCATGTACCTTTTGATATCTTTCTGACTGTGTAAAGGTACTGCATATGGGGCATAAGTATAATTTATACATATTATAACCTCACTTTTCATTGCCCCAGTGGAGGCTTGCTAACTTTGAAACTGGAGCCCAGAAAGTTCATATTAATTCACGCATTTGTTGTTTCTTGAAAGTGTAAAATGGCAATTGTATAGCTGAAAATACCAGTGGCAGCACTGTAGCTTCACAAGAAGAGACAAATAAAGAATTCAGTGTTCAGAAAATACCTCAAGGGCCAGTCTCGGTGAATCTGCTGATCACCATAGCGTCTGTCAAGCAAAGTCTTCTCAGAGAAAAAGCATCTGTGTTTGAGACTTCTCATATATCTGACAGCTCAGGAGGTGACTCACACACTGGTGTAGAGTTAAGCTGGCCAACTTTGGTCAAAACCAGATCTGAGAGCAGAGACACAAGTGGGAAGAAAGAAAAATGGCCCCATTGTTACAGTCGTGCCCAGGCTGGGGCCAAGGCAGCAGGAAGGCTTCTTCCACTTTCTTTGCCTCGCCCAAGAAAACCTGGGTTCTATATGTTTTGATTTCCTTAATTGTGGAGCAGCCAGTGCCATGGGGCTGCATGAACATCCAAGTCTGCACAGCCTAGGAATCAGTGGTGGGCAAAGGCAGGTGGTAACCACTTACACCCCTCAACTGCTCTAGCATTTGGAGTTAGTAGAACTAGGGCATGTTTGCATTCGCTGTACCCTAGCCTGTTACCTGAAGCAGAGAGGATGAAAAGAGACCCAAGCGGTCAGCACAGAGTGAGAGAGCATTCCGAGGTCTGATACCGCTCCCCTTAAAGCATCCATCTCACCCTCCTTAGTCCTCTGAACGAAAAAAGTTCATAATTAAAAAGGGATTCTTATAGGCATGCAGGCTAACTCTGCTGTAGTAACAACACATAGATAACTTCTATTTATCTTCTTAATCTTGCATTAATCCAGGAAAGTGTTTACAGTTAGGATTTCTAAGTATCATGCTTCTCATGTGTGCCTGATTTTTAATGATATCTTGAATAATTCATTCTAAAAGCCTCTTTATTTTCTTCTCTCTAGTTTAATTAACCTCTTGGTGCAGTCATTGAGATTTTACCATAAAAGCATAATGCATATTACATTAGTGTACAACTCATGCTGGAAGAATACAAATCCAGCCACTAAAGAGTTAATAGCAGGTTCTGACTTAATGTCATTTTATTATGGATGATGAGTAATAACAGGTCATTTTCTGTATATGGAAGAACACTACCTCAGGTTACCAAGGAAAGAGTACTCATCCTGTCCAGCACCTTGGCACATCTGCCATCTTGTATCGAGGCAAGGGTGGTACCCTGCATTAGTTTTTGATGGAGTCCTCCCTACCCTTGCCAAAAGGCTGAAAAAGGCTCCCAAATTTATGCTGATCCTCTGCCAGATCTTCAGGTGATAAATGTTAGGGGTGATACAATTACGATATCAGGAGGTTCTTGACTGATGTGTGCTTTTGGGTTCCCAGGTAGTGCCATTTTGAATTCCTACCAATGTAGCTCATTGACCATCCCATCCAAAGACCTGGACTTAATCAGCAGAAGAGAGCATTTCTCCTTTGTGTTGTAAGCTGACAGTGATTATCAATAACTGTGCGAGCTAAAGCTCCTTATTCAAGGAGCTAGACCTTGTCCTGCAATAAGAAATCTTTTTTACTTTGCAAAAATAAAAGTTGCTATAACATGGTAGTGGACATGAATGCCCACTTACGAGATATCTTCTTATTTCCAACATGTCTTCTGTTCCAGGGTTTCTAGCTGCCCTGTGCCTTCCTGCAAATTGACCTGCCCAATTTCACAAAGGTTGGGGACACTTTTCTTTCTCTTTTAGAAGTTAAGAAATGTGATACAACAGTGAACAAACAAGTTAATGAAACTGTCCCCGGTTTTGTCACCTAGGTGGGCACACCAAAGAGACTTGTTCCTTGCTCATCCCACCATGATACTTTAAGTGCAAAGCTAGGTTTTCTGCAAAATGTCCTCTGTGCTCATATATGCTCTTAGCAGGTACAGGGGCAGCTCTTGTCTGCAGCTGTTTCAGGAGGAGAAGACCCTCCTGATGCTGTTTTATTCCATCTCTGGGCAATTTTTTGAATCACTTCCTTGGTAGAGAATTATACTTGATCAAGTCATGCTTGGGCACCTTCAGTGCAATATATTCACAATGGACCAACCAAGCATCACTTTGGTCCTGTGGGGACGGATGACACAGGGGCCCATCAGGCTGTGCTGGGCCAGGACCTAGAAGATATGCAAGACGTCACAAAAGCAAGGATCTGTTTTTTTCCCTGGGCTTGTGAAAGATAGCCCATCATTAGATAAAAGTTCATGGCCAAAGATTAGAGAATAAGCCTTTAAATAGGCAAATGATTAAGCCCCTGCTGGTTTGGTCTGAATTAATTAAGGCCGAGTCTTTGTCTAGGAAAAGTGACATCGGATTTAAACCAGCCGTGCAACGTTACAGGAAACAGATTCTCTCGTGCTGCTTTATTTTCCCCCTCAACTACTGTCCGGGTTCAGATTGTCAAAACACGCAGTGGCAGTTATTCGCTGTTAATTATTCGATCCTTTCTCAAGATCCTCTTATGCAACTGCTTCGTTGTGCAACCGAACAGCAGCAGGTTGCCACACACTCGGGGGTGCGAGGAAGCCGGACGCACCTTAGATAAGCGGTGGGGGTTGGTGCAGCAGAGGGGCCGGGGGTGCTGGGCCTGGGTGAGGGGGGCAGTGCTTCCTATGCACAAGCCACACCAGCGCTTCGGCTTCCTGAGCATCTGCGGCTCATGGGACAGGCAGGCCTCGCGGCTTTCCCAGTAAAGGCCTTTTGCTTCCTTCCCACCCAGACGAAAAAATAATAAACCATCTACCTCTTGCAGTGGGGCTAAACTGAAACTTCCCGGAGTCAGGGGGTTTCTCTTCTACCTCTCCTTGTGTACGCACACGTGTGTATGCAAACAAACACACTCGAAAGAGTGCAGCATAGCGGTGATCTTCTCTGGTAGTATATAAATTTAAGAAGAGACAGATCCATTTCTACACCGTTTTTCTCAGTTTGAAATCTTTTAAAAGTCTCTTTACCAGATTTCTTAGATTTTTATTCTTTCTTCAGTGCACAATGCAGATCAAACTGTAACCAGAGGGGCAACTGCTGCCTTTATGAGAGAAGCAATTACTCTAAATTATTTTGGTCCCAATGGTTTTTGAAGACATTTGACTGTTTTGCATCCTGGATTTTTCTGAGTGTGGATGAAAAGCCAGTGCTTTTGGAGTCTTTGATATTGCAGATTGCAAAATGTCCCCCATATGACCAGAGGGGCTCAGAAAGGAACAGAAATTGCACTCTAGTGGCTCCATTCCCTGTGATTTTAGGGAGCTCCAGAGAAGGGATCACAGAAGCTGCCTTTTCTCCTCAGGCTCTCAGCAGAGTGCTCTTTTACCTTGCCCTGGAAAGCAGCTGGTGATGACACCCCATCTGGAGATGGAGAAATCTTCACTGCTTGCTGTCAGGTGTGCTCTCCTGTCATGTAAAACCTGGTTTGCAGCTTTTTTAAGGAGAAGTTTGAGGGATAGGTTTTACTTGTGAAACCTGCTGTGGTCCCCAGGCACAAGCTCCTGCCTCGATCCTCATAGGAGAACGTGGCCAGCCCAGGCACTCCTGCTGGGAACCAAATGTTTTACGGGGAAAGAACCAGCAGATGGCATCTTTAATAGTCCCTGGCACTTGCTTATCACACTAATCTGCCCCCACCTGAATTTGTGCCTCTCAGCGCCCACCCTCCTGAGAGGAGAGGACATGGGGACATGTTTTTAGCCATGGGCATTTGTCCAGGTATGTAATGTCAGGGGTTAGTTTGCTAGATTACCTACATGCTTTAAAAGGCATTTTATTTTAATATATTTTAATACTTACCTAAATACTTACAGATTTCTCCAAAGACTAAATTAAAACTTTTTTTGCACTGTATAGGAAGGTCATTGTATAGTTCCACAGAAGGGAACATATTCATGAGGATGCTATAATAAGCTGTCTCTTGGTGTATCTCAAATAATTTTTGGTAAGACCTTTTATACTGATGCACATTAGCTCAAAAAACTAGTGTCCTGCATCCAGAGCTTCAAGTTAAGAAAGTATTCAAAGACTATTTGCCTCTGAGAGTTTCAGTATGATCCCAAGCAACAGTTCTCTGAGAAAATAAACCAGAGGTTTTCTAACATTTTAAGTAATCTTAAAATTTAAGGAAGCATAAAATTTAAGGGACAAACTCATTGACTCAGACCCATTAAAAGCTGAATTTTGATATACATATACATAAAGATATATATTTCTTTAATTTTTTTTCCTTTTGTCATCAAGTAAACATTATGCAGCCATAATTCAGTCTGGTTGTGGTTTTGTCTTGTAATAAGGTGCTATTTTTTTTCCACAGCATAGTAGCATACCAGAAGTATTGCTTAAATTCTAGTCAGTCTAGATTGCTTGTTCTTGTTTGTTCCAAAGCTTCATTCTCAGCCAAGAAAACTAGATTTCTGTGTCCTAGTAGATTAGTAGTAGTAGTAGTATTTGTATTGTCAATATTATTTGCGTTGAATGAGAACATATAGGAAATGCAAATAGCTTGTGGGCTTTACAGATTGCTATGGAGGAAATTCAGTGTACAATCTGTCCAGCTGTAACTTGCTATGTGCTGAAACCTTTATATGCTAAACATATGGTGTACGGTTTAAGTCTCCTCATGCTATGGATAGCACATCTTTGAAGGTGTGACTTTAAAGTGTTCCTTTGCTTGGGAGACTTACCAAAGTGCAGCAGCACTTTTTGAGCTGATGGTCATTGCTGGTCTTTATCAGCAAATGGACTGGGGAGGAGGACAAGCTCAAACCCTGTGTTAAGGTGGTTTACATGCTGCAGGAAAATCCTATAGCCCTGGCAGGGACTGTCCTATGGAAAACCTCAAAAGCTGAGCAGAGCTGTTGTTTACATACCGAAAGTGTGAATTTTCAAGGGAAAAAAGAGACTCAGGAAGTTTCTATTGCTGAAAAGCAAGTTTTCCTTACCAACACATTTGTGCCAGCATAAACACTGCCATGTTGTGTATTCAGAGGTTTTCCAGATCACCCCAACATGAACCTGCTTTCTGAATTTTCTAGCTGTGGATCTGCTTTCCAAACTCTCTAACTACTCCATGCATCTCTTTATGGGATAGTGTTGCAATGTTACAAGAAAAGTCATCTGAAGAGAATCGTGTAGTCCTCCAACATAAATTATATTAGTCAGTCTTCTGGAAAGCTGAATTGCCAAGGGCAAAACATCACCTCTCTGTGTCTGTCAAACTGTGGTAATAATAATACTTACCTATATCACAAGGGTGCATTTAGGATTAATTACCCCTCCTCATGCCAAGGATGAATTTATCCCATGGTGTTTGGTACTGCCACCCATTAGTGGTAATTTGTATAACTAATTACTGTGATGCCTGCCTGCCAATGTTTTCAAACGCACACACACACACACACTACAGCAACTTCCTTCTAGTAGACTTTTTGGCCCTAGCAGAAGTTCTGAGCAGATCTTTCCCAGCTAGGTCTTGTTCGTGTTTTCTTTATCTTTAAAGCAATCTTGACTGATGAGTTCCCAAGCAGTCTGGGCTATTTGTCCATAGTATTTCCTGGTGACATTTTAGGACGCACTTACAACTATATTTTAGAAAAGGAAGCAGAGTAGGATGTAGAGAGATCAAAAAAACAGGCTGTGAAATTTGCTTCTAGATGGTGACATTAGGTTATTGCCTGCAGCTCAATGAGAAGACTGTATTGCTTAGTTGTGTCAGGGCTGAGGTAACTTTCTTTCCAAAATTAACTGAAATAATAATTTTTATTTCCACAAGTCACTTACAAACTGACTTTAATGTTCAAGGGATTCACCTCCCACAGTTTCAGCAGTATAAAGGCCAGCTTTGTAAACTTGAGTGATTCATCCCATCACAGGGTAAGCATCCGAGACAGGTGAAAGAGTCTCTCTATTTGCTGAAGAAATAAACTGGGGCAGGAGCTTGGCTAGAATGCCTAACATTCAGACTGCCCAAATTAACTGAAATTAATCCTTCTTTAAGACTCTTTTGAAGATGAGAATTAGTCTGTAAAGTCAATGCAGCCCAGAACATCAAAGGTCAGTGAGCACCTCACTTGGGCTCTTTTCCCAGCTCTGAAAATGCTCTGTCTTCATCACATGAAACTCTGGTCTCAGTGAAAAATGGTTGCCTGGTTGTGTATCTGAACTTGTGAATACTATGTCCTGTATATAGCACAGCACACTACACTGTTTGCATTCATTAAATCCTTTTCCCCTGGAAAATTGGCTCTCTGGCTTTGGATATGCATGACACATAGGAAGGATGTCTGTAATCACTTACACAAATGTCCATATCCTTCTGTTCTTACTGCTCCTTCTTTGCTGTCTCTTATGCCCAACCAAACTGCATCTTAAACTGGGAAATGACAAGCCATGAAGTAGTTTCAATCAGTTAGAATTACATCTGGGTCTCGAGTATCATAAAAGCCAGAAAAACTGCATTTACTGAAACCTTTTTCTCTGAAAATGTATTAATAATGTATGATCATACTTTGTAGATAATGCAGTAATTGCTTGCTTGATTTTGTAGCCAAAATAATCATTTTCAGAGATGCTTGATTTTTGCCTGGTGACTGCATTTTGTAACATTTTCAGGGCAACAGATGCTCAGCTATTTGTTCTGGTTCAAAAAACAGTCCTAAATTGAAAGTGAATTACTGTAAGCCTTCCACAGACATCTAATTTTACTTTAAAAATACATGCAGCCTAAATGGTTCTTTTACTCAGGAGGGGGAAATCCACACACAAAGCCCATGTTCAAAGAACTCAGCACACTACAATTAGCATCATACTCTGCTAAAACAGATGAATTACGCATCCAGAGAGTAGGCATTCACACACACACATGCAAAAAGATGTGCTGTCTTTCAAATCTGATTTTTAAATGTTGATTCTGCTTCTTTGTCCCTAAATGACAGTATTTTATGTATGTTTTTTAAGAGTGTGCCTATTTAATTAAATAATTAAATAAAGGTAAATAAGTAAATAGATACATAAACAACAGTAAATAAATAAATAAAAGTTAATAAATAAAAGTTGTGATCTTGGATAGGCTGAAGTGCATTTGGGAACCTGTTTGGGTAATGATTTGGAAAGTAGCGGACTGTGCAAAACCTGACCTCTAAAACAAAACCAATCTGAACATTTATCTAGGGATAACAAAATATTAAAGAAAGTTTTAAAAGAACAAAAAATAGTGAAGAAAAGGAAACTTTGAACTGACTGTTTCCACTAATTGTTTGGGTTGAAAAAGACCTTTAAGAATATCCAGTCCAACCATTAACCTAACACTGCCAAGACCATCTCTAAAACATGACTCTGAGTGTCACATCAAGTCTGCTTTGCTCATGATAGTAACTGTTAAGTGATCATCCTGTCTTTATCTCAATCTATAAGATTTTCCATCTTATTTTGTTGCCATTTGTCAGTACCAACATGACCAAGACTTGGTGAAGGTCCAAGTTTACAACTTTGTCCAGACCAGCTTTCTTTCTAAGTGTGTATATGTGTATTTGCTGCTCAAATTCATCTCTGCAGATGAAGCTTTCCCATCTCTGACCTGGTGCTGTGCAACAAGAGCATCAAGGAGAGCCTGCTGCTGGTGGGCAAAGCCCATGCCGAAGCACGGCACAGCTGGTATGTCACCCAGTGAAGCTGAGGCTCCAACTATGGCATGGCTGCCCCAGGAAGGAGACTATTTGCAAATCTGATCACACTATGATTTTTTTACTGAATTCTGAAAACTTCTGTTCTTGGTTTTGCCAGCTACTTTTTATTAAACATCAAACAAAGTGTTTTAATTGGGTACATTGCTTTCTATTTATCTTCTCACTTGCTCAAGTATATTTTCACCATGTCAGGCCTGAGATAGGAGGCAATTTAGTGCTTGGGAAGAGAGTTGTGACCAGATGTAGCCAGCAGTGTAAATGGGCTCCCTTCTACTCAGTCCCACTTATCAGATCCTCATTCAGGGTGTTGCAATTAGATGAAGTAATGTCTGAGGCTAAAAGAGGGAGAATGATCTTTTCTAGGGATAGTTTTGTAAATAAGACATATAAATGAATACAAGGCAATGTTGCCCTGAAGAGGAAAATAGAAAAAAGAAGTGGCCCATCTGGTTAGTGAGAGACTACTTAAAATCTGTTTCTAAACAGGAACGTGGGGTGGAAAAGAGGAAGAGAACATCCCAAAAGATATGATTGGTCATGGCATGCAAACTAAAGATAAGCATCAAAAAGAGAATCTATGCTCAGCAGATGGAAGAGGTTGGTGCTCAGAAATTACCTCACACATTTCGGGTGGGAGGTGAGGAAGAGACATTCTCACCCCTGCTCCTGCAGGCATCTGTCCCAGCCTGGTGGCACCCTGGTGTCTCCTTCTTGTGCTGTCTCTTCCAAGTCCACTGCGGACATCAGAAAGATTTCAATAAAAATGCTAAATCCTGGGAGACAAAGTTAAATAAAATAAGAAAATGTAGAAGCAATCTATGCACTTATCAACCACATGAATTTAGGGGTAATTTTGTAGTCATTATCTGCCTGATTTCCGATGTTAGAATATAATTAATATGGTTAAAAAATGTTCCTCGAATGATCTGCCTCCAATCACAGCCACAGGTCGCTGTTTCCTGAACAACACGCAAATGTAGGTTAGGAAGCAAACAGGGAGGCAAGAGCTATGATACTTCTTGATTTCAGCTTGTTCTTCATACCATGCAGCACAAAATCCTACCTGCTCAAAGACCAGATGTTGGTTTGTGTGCTAAGCATGAACTGAAACCTTCTTTAAACAGAACATAACGGGAAGTACCTCTGTTTCAATAAGGCCCTTAATGGAATGGTGCAGACATCGGTATTAGACCTGGTTTTATTTAATATATTTCATTATTCATGATTTAGAATTTTACAAAGTAGTCAATTAATTGTAGCAGCAGAACAAACAAAACTGGAAGGTACTTACTATGTTGCTGCCAGTAGTTAAACTATTTCTCTGCCAGAAGATTTTTTAACTTTCAGCCAAAATTAGCTATGCAATTATCCCAAATTGCTCTGTCTCCTTGTCCCCAGAGTAATTCCTTCAGGCTGTGGAGCTGGGTGCCATCCCCATGGAGTACCTCCCAAGGGAGCTGTATGTCTGCTGGTGGTGCCTGTGCCAGACTGTGCCTCGAGCTGTCTTGTTCAAACTGCACAGACAAAATAACACAGAATCCATGCCTTCCAAGCCCTTAGCACATCTAGCCTATCTACTTTTATCCTTCCTTTATGCTTCCTCCCACAAACTTCTGTGGTAGGGCACAGAGCAGAAGAGCAGATGCGCAAGGACTACAGGTGAGTGCTGGAAAGCACTGGTAAGGATGAAAGGAAGAAGATGCTTTGGCAGCAGCTATCCTAGTAACAGTGAGCATCCTCAAAAGCAACCAGTTAGTTTAGCAAGTTGCATCTGCAGGCAGTTGGTAAAACAGTTTTCTTGATAGAATTCTCAAAAATAATCAGACCTTTTTTCATGACGAAAGGCTTATTCTAAAGTATTTTTTCTTCTTGTAGAGTCTCCACAGTTAGTCTGTCATGCATAGTCATGTCATAATATGCATAATATGCATAGACATAGAGCTGGCTGTCACAGCAGCCCTGTAGAGCCCACTCTCTACACTTGGGGTAAAATGCTAAAGTCTATTGCAAAAGAATTATATTAAGTCTGTCTGCTTGGAAGTGATAGACTTTCTGAAGCTATACTGATGTTCAGGAATGGTCTTTTCAAGTTCAGCATATATGTAGTCAGGAGAGAAGTTTTGGACATTATTAGACAACATGAACCATATTCATATGGTGTTTATAAAATACACTTGGTTGTTATTTCCCACTGCAGCAGATGGTACCCAAAATAAGAAATGACCTGGAACCTCATCACCAACTGCATCAAGTCTGCACAAAACTGCTCAGTGAAGTCGGAAAATATTTGACTCATTTTCTTTAGAAGAAGGCTTTGCTTATTTTTGGGCTCTTAAAAAGAAATTTAGTGTAGGAGACTCATCACACATGTCCACTGTGATACTAGGGAGTGTGGAAAGTTAGAAGAAATATCCAGCCTCGTGGTGCAGGGTACCAAACATCAGTCCCTGCCTTGGGTTAAGGGGACACATCCCTGACATGAGGAAGCTAGTCCCAAGGTGCAGGTGATAGCTGACTTGTTTCCAACCTCCTCTGAAGCAGCTGGGGCTGTTGTCCAAGACTGCAATGCTGAATACTAGAATTAATTTTCCAGGGAAACAGCTGAAGTTTTGATAGATGATCAGCTTTGATGCTGGATCGGCTCATGATTTGGGTCTTTGTTGGGTGCCTGACACCACAGACCTCATTGTCAGGTATGGCTCTTAAAACTCAGCTTTGTTGCAGGGTTCCTTCACTCATGCAAACTGTTGCTGGGTTGGCTTTCCCCTTCACGTGAGTTTGCAAAAAAGTCTGTCCTGGCCTCCCCACTGAAAGACCTCCAGCTACACCAGAATTCATGGGAGGTACAACTGCCCCATGAGAGGCTCAGCCCAGCCCAGCCAGTTGGCTCTGACATCATAAAGTTTGGCTTTCCTCCCTCTTCTTCCCACTTCTTGATTCATTGAGTGGTTCCATATTTTGGAATTTGAACCTAGACAAATGTGTGCCAGTGTGTAATTCATGTTTAATCTTCCACCAGAAAAAATTACTCTTTTCATTTAAAATAACCATCTATTTGATAGTTCAGCTCTTTAGTAGTTTAGCTGGAAGAAAAGTCATCTTAGAGAATAATAGTGCTTCAGAGTATGAAAGCTGATTTTCTACTTTCTAATCAGCTCTAATTTTTGCTTATCGGTGGGCTTATGTGTATATCAGGCTCTGCTTCAGAGAGGCTTTTGGTATCAGAAGAAGAAATCTTGAAAAGATGATGAATCTGCATGCACTATCTGGGCTGGCAACACCAGCCACATGTTGCTCTACAAGACTTGCAGGCATCAGGCCAGAAAACATCCTTGGTGATGTTATTTCTGAAAATATTTCTCTTGTCATATAAGTGATTCCTTGGACTGTCCAGATGCTAGACAGTAAATAAAAGCATTGAAATTCTTACTTTCTAATTGGTTAAGAGACACTCTTTTCATAATTTGTAACAGCCCTGCACTGCATAATGCAAAACACTTTGATGTTCGATCAAGACCCTCATTTTTCTCTAACTCTGAACTAAGGGTAAAGTATGAGGAAGCAGATGTGATATTTTCAGTCTGAATTTGTTTTCTACCATGAAAAACATGACAAAACATGGCTCTCCTTCCAGCCTTCCCATTCCCTCTCCTCCTTCCCTTCAAGGGGAAGGAGGAGTGCTCCTTGCTTTGAACAAATGACAAGAGTAGGTCCACGTCACTGTCACATGGTCCTTCAGACAGGCAGTGCTTGGGGCAGAGCTGACAGCACCACTCTGATCCCAAGGAGGTAGATCCATCTATTACTTGTGATTAGAAAAGCGCCAGGGTGGTGATCGGCACACATGACCATCACATGGCCAGGAGATCCTACGTAATTGCAACAATAGCTTACAAAGGAGATTTGTTCCTAAAAGTGTTTTAAAAAGAGGCCAGAGGAGTTTGGGACAAACTGCTCTGCCTGCCCCGGCAGCGCATTTGCCTGCAGGACAGCACTTACCGCAGCTGCCCTACGCCAACACACACACCACACACATCACAGAGAGCGAGCCAGAGACTCCCAGCTGCTAGAGAGAGGCCTTGAGCAGTTTGCTCAAAAACAGAATCTTCACCAATGTTGTACTGTTTCATAGAAAAATCAAAAATATTGAACACTGCAAGAGCTGAGGCTGGCATGGCAACTTTATTAAGGAGCAATTAAAAAAAAATAAAAAGCAAAGAGGGAATAATTTTTTTTTTTCATCCCAGCTGTTTGGGATAGAGGCTGTAAGGCAGGTAAATGCTTCCTGTTGGGATTAACTGGTAGAGTAACAGAGGCCACCTGGGAAGCAAATCCTCTGGATTAACTCCTATCACTCGTGGGGAAAGTCCTGTCCCCTGTCAAGCGCTGGTGGCTTCTTTGCAAGGGGTCAATGGGGTACAGTGCAGATGTTCTTCTGGACCCTAGAAGTGCCATACGTGGCCCCAGAGAGAGGCTGGCTGGTAAGTGCTGCTGGGGATGCTCATCCCTGTGGCAGAACCCCAGTGCTCTTGCTGCCCTGGGTCCTACTACTGGTGCATCCCACAGCGGACCACACAGGAGAGTGCAGACAGTGCAATACTACTTGTAGTCACAGGTGGGATCCATTTTTATGATAAAAAAGATGGTTTTGTTTTTCCACTTCAGTGCCCAAAATCAGCTTGTTTCTTTTTCCTGCAACCCTCCATGTGAAACCCAAACAACTGCTGCCACTCAAAGGAGCCTGAGAAATCCTAGGAATCTCTACAGAGATGACAGTCAATGGCCAGAAGTGATGCAGCAAGGCTCTGGTCAGCCATGTCCTCTGGGCTCCTGCTGGGGCTGCCTCTCTGCAACCCAGGGCTCTTTTGAAGAGTGACTCCCCACTACCAGGCTCAAGTAATGCCCCAGGCCTCTGAATTCTCCAGCAACTTAACCATGAACTTTTGAAAAGTAATCATAAACCTTGGGGTTTTTAAATTTCAGGGGGGAGGAAGGGTTACCACTACTGCTCATATTTTTACATTTGTTCCATGCCCCAAAATGCCAGAAGCGCTAAAAGAATAAACCTTTAAAAATTAGATAACTAACTGTAGTGAAGCAATTTGATTTTATCCTACCTAATTAATTTCATCAATATAGTTCAAAGTATTCTGGTAAACATGCTCTACAAACATTTTTCATTGTTAAAAGAGAAGCTATTCTAAAACACACTTGATCCCATGTCATGGGCAAACCCATGATACCCTCCCATCCTTTTTAGTCTAAGTTTTATCAGACTGAATAGCTAAAGTGTATTACACAAATAATTTCCTCCTCTTTCCTAAAAAAAAAAAAGCCACTTGCACATATTAAGATTAGTGATGATACTTTTGCAGACCTTCCTTATGAAGGGATAAATCCAATAATTCTGAGGTTGATTCAGTTGGATGGAGCATGGTAGTATTAATGCCAAGGTTGTGGATTTGATCCCTGTATGGACCATTCGCTTAAGAGTTGGATTAGTTGATCTTCATGGGTCCCTTCCAACTCAGAATACCCCTGTAACTCAGTATTTCTTCCTCTGCTGTTGCCAAGCTTGACTGCATACTGGTATCCAGCCTGAAAGTCTCCTCGGGCTTCTGCTGCTCTTAGCAATGCAGCAACTTCAGCGTATCCTCGGGCAGGTAGAGGGCTGTGCAACTACCTACTGCTTCTGGTGGAGCATTTGCCACTGTTGATCTGTTGCGTGTAGTCCAAGGAGTCCTCCCCTTGGTACTCTTTCTTCTGAAGATATACATATTCGGGGGAAGCCAAAGATTGTTTTGCACTTTTTGCAGCTAGAGAAAGTCCTGGGGTAATTTGTACTACACACTGATGTGTACTGATCTATAAGGAAAGCTACATGCTGTGGCGACCTGATGGTTGGATAGTGTTAAACCTGCCACACAAAACCCTTATCTGATGTGAGGTTGCTTAGCAAGGAGTGCATCCTGAAAGCTCAGCAGGCCCTTTGGGGTCTGCCAGTTTCTGCAGCCTGTCACAGCCTAGCTAAAATGATTTCCAGAGCATGGACAGAAAAATTAAGTGATTGGACCTATTGCTACTAGTAAATAATCTCTGCTGCCTGGTTGGCAGCTGATAGATAATAATTCTTACCAAGAAGAATGACCAATAATCAATTTATGAAATATGGACAATCTTTCAGAAAACTTAGCCTCACAGCAATTTTTGGTCACAAAATTACTAGTTACAGAATAATCTTTTAATAAATTAGTGCTCAGTAAAAAACATGGCCATTAAAAGTCATCTGTAACCATTACTCACAGTTACAGAAGTTTCTGGAAACCACAACTGAACTGCAAAGAAGGTTATCACATTTTTGTTACAACTTTAGCACTAAACCAGAGGCTAAAGTCTATGCAACTGCTCCTTCTCCTCTGCTGAGACTTAGATCTCCCCAGAGGAAAAGTAGGAAGTTTCTTAATTCATGTTCAGGAAGAGGGAAACATTTCACTCTCTTGGTTTCAGCCTACAACACAGTAGAATTAAGGATGTTGTTGTCCAAATTCTCTGGTGATCACTATGAACATTTTGGTCCAGGGTGTGACTGGTCGTTCCCTGGTAACTTGGCCCAGGAACCTTATGTCTCCATTTACCTTCCCAAAGGCCCATATGGCATACAGACGTGAAAGAGAACCAGAAACAAAGAAATCTGGTGGTGGTGATGCATATGATACTGGTCACTAATTCCACATATACCCTAGAGTTTCCATGATTTTTCTTCTTTTCTCCCACAAAACCCACAGGTATTTGCTTCTCTAGTTAGTAAAGAGGACAGAGGACACGTCATTCTCTACTGTTCAGCATAAGGTGAGAATTTTCTTTTTTACTTCTGGCTAAGTGCATGTTACAGTCAAGATTCTCCAAAGTGCCCTAGCTGATTGCAAAATCACAGAAGGGTTGATGCTGTAAGCCAGGTCATCTGGCCCAACTCCCCTGCTCAAGCACGGACACCTAGAGCCCATTGCCCAGGACTATTTCCAGATGGTTGTTGAGTATCTCCAAGAATAGAGACTCCATAACCCCTGGGACAATCTGTTCTAGTTCTTGGTCACCCTCACAGTAAAAAAAAAAAAAAGTGTTTTCTGATGTTGAGAGGGAACCATTTGTACCACTGCCTCTGGTCCTGTCACTGGGCACTAAAATCAATGACAATTATTTCAGTGTTACTGAAAAAGAAAAGTGCCTGAATCAGTCGTCTTCGAACCTTCCCTTCAGATACTTGATCCGTGATGGTCCATGACCCTGACGGTCCACGTTAATAACATGGTGCTGGTTGCTCTTTATATCTGGGCACAATAACGCTTTGAAGGACTGATAAAATACATATTAAATGTTGTACTGATACACTTTTTCATGTAAGCTATTGCTTAGAACTGGCACAATAAAATAATTCGGGGGAAATGGGCTGCGTGACCATGAGCAGGAATGGAAGCAGTATTCACTGTGAACATTGTAATAAGAAAATGGAGTAAGATTCTTTCAGAAAGCAGAGATGCCATATCCTAGGGTGTTTCAGAACGGGAAACATTTCAGGAAAATAAAATTAATGATGTGCTAACCAAACAAATACATAAAATAGCTCCTTTGGCTGAGCTAAATGAGAACTCACAGATTATTCGTACAATTCAGCTACCTGAATCCCTCAGTATGAACTCAACTTTGCTTGAATGGGGGGGTGGGCAAGACAGGAAAAAAAATGTTCCAAATCAGATACAATCTTGGTATCTTCTGAAGCATTGATAGAAACAATGACAATGCTAATCGGGACAAAGCCTGCACCTCCTGGTTCCTGGCAAAAATAGGTTTTAATTTCCTTCGTTAGTTTTAACAAACATAGTGAAGACCTGGGTGGAAGAAAAAAAAGGGGAAAAAAGGAAGCTGTTTAACAAAGGAAAATAAAGGAGGAGAAGTCTTCAAAGAGGTCTGCTGACAGAAACGTTTAGGGACCAGAACAGCTGAGGTCTGTCTCTCATATGAAATAACAGGGGTTTTGGTATCTAGAAACTTATGCTCACATGCTCTGTATCTCCTATTAGACCATGCACCAACCAGGTTAATGAAAACTCTTATGCACCACATGAACAAGCGTGAGTAGGGCACTCACAGACTTCAAATCTGGAGTAACTAAAGCAGAGGGTCTCCACTAAGACACAACGTACTTGCTCAGCAAGGGAAGCATCCAAAGGGGGGTCCAAAGCAGCACCAGTTATTTCCTGCTGCCTCCCCTGCAGTGTTGCACTTGGTCAGCCCAGCTTGAGCTTAGGCCAGCGTGCAGGAGAGGACAAGAGCATGTACATGTGTTTGAGGAAGGGGGAATATTCAGTATCACTGCACCCTTTGAGGGGCTTCAACTGTTCCCGCAACCATACTCTTAATAAAACCAAGATATCTTTGTTTTAAACACTGTTCACGACACACAGACTGCATCAACAGGATCAATCTTTCGACTGCAATTTTTTTTCCAGAATAAAGCTACATCCAAGTTTCCAAGTATTTGTCCCATATATTCACAGGTAAAGAACTTACATAACAAAAAACCAATAAGGTTTACTGGCACATATTTGCAAAAATGTTTCAGAATGCCAAACTTGACCTGTGTGTGGCCAGACACTGAGATTTTGCTTCAACTCAAGAATTTATTAAGACTTACATGAAAATAGTCCATCTTAACATAGGTACACATAGGGAGCATTTGAATATGTATTTACAGATTTATTTGAACTTTTCTGAACTGCAATTCTACAACTGAGCAACATATCCATAAGTGTTTCATAAACTTTCAAACACGTTTTTATACATATAGTTTTTGCATATATATATATATATAAAAAAATATTTTTGAGACTCAAGGACTGAGAATAGTCAAAAGGACATTATTGCTACATTTCCATATTTACAGAAACAATGCATAAACTGATTCAAAACACCAAGCCATTGCAAAATAAGTTTCAAAACCCCCAAAATTATAAAAATATAAATTTCAAGAACGAAAAAAACCTCAAACCTCTTTCAGCTAAGTGTCTGTAAAGTACCGAGACATTTATAACAACTAGTTTGTCTACAATTGCTCTGAAAGCCAACATGTTACAAAAGAGCTTTTATAGCAATCAACTGAAAATGCTCAACAAGTATGCACAGGAGTGCATCCAAACAAATGGCTAACTTTGGAAAGGTGCAACAGCCTAAGTTCAGTGCAAATGGCTAATTTTTGACTAAACTCTGAAAGACAGATTTCTGTAACAATAAACCAAATGCACAGTCATTAGGAGGAGCGTGGTATTCAATGTAACCCAAAATATACCACCAGTGTGTGTATTTACAATTACCTTGTATTTGGGCAGTTAGTTATACATTTGAATTGCATGTAAACTCAACCAAAATCCTGGTAAAGTAAAAGTTACAGAGTGCTTAAGTGCATTGTAAATAAATAGGTACTCAACTAGTACTCTGCCTCTGATGAATGCTTCTCTCAATGCCATTACATATTTCTAGGCGTCAGAAACAAAGGAAGAACAGAGAAGAAAAAGGCTTAGAAAATACTTGAGCCCAACCCTGGGCTCAACAGATGCTGACCCCAAAGCCTCCTGTGTGTCAAGAAAAACTGAAGGGATTCTTTCTCTCATCCCATTTATAAATTCGGCACTTCCCAGTTAGTCTCTTCTTTATTACCCTCTCTGGACTACCATGGAAAGATCAAACAACTCTGGGTAGGGGAAATAGCCCTTTCCAGTCAGCACCATCCAAGACTGCCTGTGGGAAAAGATTCACCTGGGTAGGACAAGATAAAGAAAGGGCCCCCAGGAGAGAATTTTTGGCTCTGCTCTGCCTTAGATAAGATGACTCGTTAAACGGCCTCTCCTCCAGACACACAGTTTATTGGAAGGAGCCCTCCTCCTCTATTTTGACCAATTTGGCAGGGCCCACTAATCTTTGGTGAACACTTTTAGACATAACTATTAGCAAAACAAACATCAAAGTCCTCGGGCTCTCAAGACAGGAGGGCACAGGAATGGTTCAGGCTCCATGGTGGAGTGAGACCCACTGATGGGCAGCTTTATCCTGGCAGGGAATGCGCCAGTGGGAAGTAGTGCATATATCCATGGAAACCTTGCAACTGGTTTGCAAGGCTGACAGTGCAGGTGGGAAATAAAGACGAAGATCCATACTCTTTTTCTCTTCTCCTCTGGTTCAAACCCCAGAAACAGGAGGGTTTCCAGCTGCGCAGATCAACTTTGGAAGGGTCTTGGTCCATTCTCCCCTCTTTCCCAGGTACATACAGCACCCTCATCAGCCTCCAACCTACGATATCTGCCAGGGAAAGCCTCTCTGGCTTGGCTGGATGTGGAAAGGGGTTTGCAAAGCCATTAACTTAATATTTGTTTATTTCTTAAATTCAGCAAAACAAGATTAACCAGAAAATGACTGTACGCATTCCAGGCACAGATCCAGAGAAGGATCACTGCAGATTTGGTTTGACCTACATTCATCTTATTCCATATCCTGGCTCAGGATTTCTTTTGTTGGTTGGTTTTTCCTTCACATCTGGCTCTTTACTGCAAATACACACAACACAGCAAAATATATACAGCTTCAGTTAACACTGTAACGATGCCTGTAACCGTGCTCAGAAGATTAAGTTTATGTGTAACAGTGCATGGTAAAGGACAGTATTACAACAATGTTTCAGCTACACAGTGGTAGTAGTGAGTAAAAGTAAGAGAAAATATTGAAGTCGTTCCTCTTTCACCCCCTGCACAATGCAAACAGATAATATATCTGAGCTCCTCTTCTTCAGAGGAGCCACTCAAACATCTTCGCGTACCAGGAGAGGTTGAGTAGATGAAGCACTGCTACCCACTGAGTTAATCCTCACTGAGTGATCTGGAGCATTTCCTTGACTGGAAGGTGGGGTTGAGAAGTTGGCGTAAACCTGCAGAAGCCAAAGACTGATGTCAATACTCTGCAGACTGCTTCTTTCATGCATATTTGGAGGCTCTCCTTTCCTAGCCTTTTCACACTACACACCGTCATGGAAGGAATCCAGCTCAGGCGTTTCTTTTCAAACCAAAACAGTTTCAAAAAGGTCTTGGGCTTAACTGCTCTTTTAAAGAAGCAAGAATCTCAGTCTCGCTTACTAACTACACCACAGCTTCAAACTGCAGGCCAAATTTCAACTGAGCTCGAGAAAACACAGCTCAGGTTATTACTAAACTCCCCCAGCAACCTCACTAATACTTCCTTCATTTTCTTGCTTTTGTTTTAGTACTGCCTGCACCTGCCAAAAATACGCTACAGGATGCAATTGAACACCAGCAGCTTTCAGTTTCCTCTTTTCTCAAATTGTCAGGAAGCCATGTACTCTGTGCCCAAACAAGGCAGCCAGAAGGTAAAGGGAAGCTTTATTTTTAAACCAGGTTTTAAAACATCCTTTTTTCAAACCAGAGTAACACACAAATTTATGGAGAGAGAAAACCCAAGATTATCATGTGCCTCCAATTTTTCTTTAAACTGTTTAGTCCAGTTATCCACTCAGAACAAGCTTTTACTCAGGAATGGTCAAAAGAGTAGCAAATATAGTTTGTCATTTATATATCCTCCAAGGTTATATAAATAGAACTAGGGGAAGCAAGTGAGAAGATGCAGAAGCACACTTAAAGCTCCACCTCTTCATGCAGAAAGCATTTCTAATAAAAGCTAAATATACTTAATTTCTGTGTCCCAGATTAACAGAATTTTTCATAGTTCAGGATAAGAAGAATTTATGTAGTACCATTACATGTTGTAACATCAAAATTGTTGTGACAAGTCTATTTTGAGTGAGAAACATGCAAAGAGTCTCCTCCAGCTGGAGTCTACTCCACGCATTTTTGGTGTGGCCTCAGACAACTACTGCCTAATGACACAGCTAAGCAGAAGTGAGTAGCCCAGACATTATTCCTACCATTTAAATTGACAGTGCAAAGCTACATAAATGATACTGGAAATAAGTGCCTGGGCTCTCTGCTCTAGTATAACATCTTGTTTGAAACTGCTTGATCCATAACTTACCCGGGGGACATTATCTGAAAGCTGCTGCTCTATCATCTGTACGATCTGTTTAAATGTGGGTCTCTGTAAAGGATCAGCATCCCAGCAACTCTTCATTATGTCATACCTGTAAAGATACTGAAATTAGGTACTGCTCATGAGGAAATCCTTAAGAGCTTTTATCTTGCCTCCATTATTATTTTAAAGGAAAGTGTGACTCAGTCCCATCTTATTTAAACAACTTTTAAGAACAGGAATGGTGTTGCTAACACTTGTGCTTGTGACAAGAGAGGACTCAATACTAATAGGAGGCTATGGACACAGTTTTCTTTGACAGCTTGCTAAATGCCAATCCATTTACAAAACAGTGAATTAGGGACGGCTAATAAAGAAGATCAGTAGCCAGTCCTCTTGCTGTCAGGAAGTACAGCACAAATGCAGATGCTGTACAGTCTGGTTATACATCTCACTGACTTCTTTATCTGAAGTAAAAATGTTTAATTATGTACTGTGATCTGTCAGTAATTTATTGACACAAAACAGATGCCACAAAAAAGTGATCAGATGGCAGAAGGCATGTGCGAACTTCACTGATTGTAACACAGGCATGTATTCTGCTAGTTAGAGTACATGAATTACTTAAAACATGAAAACAACTTTAAAAAAAAGACAATGGGGCAGTGCAATGAGCCTTAATGCAAGAATGCACCATTACTGATGTTTGGATGATTAGAGGTGCTGTTTGCTCCCTTACATTTCAGGAGGTGCGCACTCAGGGCTAAACATCCTGTATCCCTCCTTGATCATTTTATAGAACTTGGAGTCCACGGGTATCCCTGGATAAGGGCTGCTTCCTGTTGAGAAAGCAGATAAGCAAAATGATTTCTGCATCTCCAGTAAACCCCAATATGAAATAGATCTGAAGTGCAGATCTTCAAGGAGCTTACCTAAAGAAAAGAGCTCCCAAAGCAGTATCCCGTAAGACCACACATCACTCTCAAAGGTGTAGACGCAATTGAAAATACTTTCGGGTGCCATCCACTTCACAGGAAGACGAGCCTTTCCAGGGAAAAGGGAATTAATTAAGACAATGGGCATAAGGCAGACAGAATTTACAAGATAAAATTAATCTTTTCTGTTTTTTATGTGCTTTAAATGCTTGTAAAATCAAGAAGTAGAAATATCCAACCAAAAATGAAAATCTTAACAATGTAGAGTCTCCAAGTGCTGCATCACTACTGATCTATCCTTCTGTGGGTCTACTGAATTAATGCAGTTCCTTGCACTCTGATTTCTTGAATACTGTTGGATTCCCTCTGTCCAGTTAAAAAAGGGTATCAGGAAGTCAGAGGAAAATAATATAAATAACCGTGGCACGGTTCTTCAATCAAACAAGTTTTGCCAAAGCAAACTGAGCCTTCTAATAAATATTTTGCATGACTCATCAGTTCTGGGATTCCCAGTGCAAGAATGACTATGACATGTTAGAGCAGGTCAGAGGAGGGCCATGAAAATGATCAGAGGGCTTGAACACATCTCCTATGAAGAAAGTTTGAAAGAGTTGATGTTGTTCAGTCTGGAGAAGAGAAGGCTCCAGGGAGACCTCACTGCAGACTTTAAATATATAAAGGGGGCTTATAAGAAAGATGGTGAGGGACTTTTTACCAGGGCTTGTAGTAAGAGGACAAGTTTTAAACTGAAAGGGCATAAATCTAGATTAGAAATAAGGAGAAAAAAATTACGATGAGGGTGGTGAGACACTGGAACGTGAAGCCCAGAAATGTGGTGGATATCTCATCACTGCAAACGGTCAAGGTCAAGTTGGATGCAACTTTAAGCAATCTGGTGTAGGAAAGTATGTCCCTGCTTGTGGCAGAGGGGCTGGACTAGATGATCTTTGAAGGTCCTTTCCAATCCAAACCATTCTATGATTCTGTAATTCTGCGAACTCAGGAAACTTAAAGGATAGCCTAGACAAGTAAAAATTAATTATCTATAGCACATTTCCCTCCAGAGCTGCTAGTCTGAACTTCCAGAAGCCTTTGGTGATCAAGAAGTTCCTGACCTGACCCTGAAAGCAGCTTTCTTACACTAAATGCTACCCAGTATTTCATCAGGGCAGCCATTCCTGAATTATTTCAGCTCCTATTGTTCCCTAATCCCAACTTCTAAGCAACCAGTGGCTGCTGCCAACATTGTTCTGAAGAAAACTAATAGACCTGTCTCTTCCATAGCTGAAAACAAGGGCCTGAGACATCAAGGCTTGCTGGGTGACAGCAGAAGAACAGAGATATTTCAAACACCTGAGGTGCCATGGACTGACTCAAGTTGAATGTGGCACACGCCTCAGGTGTGGGATTTTCTCTCTTTATCAGCTTGCCCAAAGCCAGGCCACTTAAGTTTCTGATCCTTTATTGTCACACTCATAAGTAATGACCAGCTGCTGCTCATGGAGCCCTCAGCTGGGCTGGGGAGGAGAGTGGCCTTGCTGAGCATGGATCTTCTCTTCTTTGAAAATCAGTGCAAGTGAAAGCATGTGTAGTCTGAAGGCAGCAGCTGGCTGCATCTATATGACACAGACTAGGAACAGTAATCCAAGCAGCATAAATCAGTTTGAGATGCAAAATACATACACTTCATATGCACTTCTCCAGCTTAACGACAGAAAAGCTCAATTTTCTTTTGTAATAGGACTCTTTTTACTTCACTAGCACTTTAAAGAGGACTTCAAGTGCTGCCAAGGTCATCTGCATCACTTGAAAGTGTCTTTGTACCCCTCCAGAGGTTTTGTCAGTACTCATGAGATTAGTACTCTTCTACATGGGAAATTTTAAACTTTTCTCATCAAAATATAATGTCTTGTTCCAACCCTGTAACAGAGATTGAACTATAGTTACAAGTTAAAGATGTATTTACACATATGAGGTTAAGATCTCTGCATGGAATCAGAGAAAACTAAGGTCTTTTTGCCTAATTTATGCCCTAATTAATAAATTCACGCTTAAAAATTCAGTTTCTATTGTCTGAGTGATCTCTTACAGAAAAGAATAGGCTGCAACACCCTGATTATTTAGATATTTTTAAAATAAACTATTTCAGTAATGGGCAAATAGAGCAATGCTCAGAGAAAAAGTTTTCTAATAATTATATTTAGGATTGGGCTACCAGAATATTTCTATGACAAAACTTGCAATTATTCACAGAGCTGTAACTTTTAGTACATTTAAATACAATAGAAAGACTGGACATTATATTAGTGCAGCAAAAACATCTCTTCCACTACAACATACATTCAGATACCAGCACATGTTTTCCAGTATAACAACACATATACACCCGGGGTTTTGTCAGCACATTACGTCAGAAATTGCGCCTCCTAACCTTCCTGACAAACACGGATATATACCACAAATCTGGGGAACTCAGATTTCCATTTAACTAAGAAATACTGTTCTTTGCCTGTCCAGGCAACAGGAACTCCTTTAACTTAAAAGAAGTGGATAAAGTATCATAATACTTACATTTCCTTTGACCACATAATTTGAGTCATTCCTTATATCTCTTGCCAGGCCAAAGTCACAGATTTTTGTAATTCGACCATGAGTTAGAAGAATATTTCTCGCGGCCAGATCCCTATGAATGCACTAAATAACAAACAGACAAACAAACAAAGCTATTTTACAGTATCTTTAAACGGCTGTTGCTTGGTTACATGTTTGCTTAGCTATGTAAGTTACTGCATTATGCATTTTATGGCAAGCTGAAAGCCATGTGCTAATAAGCTTACTTAGATGATTAAACATTCTGGTGTAGTATCTTTACAGTCATGACATTGATCCATGCATTTATTTTAGAAAAGACCACTTGCAGTCACTTTGAATTTTTCAGAGTTCCACATTTTCAGCTAAAATATAATGTATTTTCTCCCTCTTTTTTATCAAAATCATCAGTGGCTTGCTTCCTAATAAAGGAGAAATAGGGGGAAAATGTGGTTTGTTTCCAAAATAATTCCAATAGTCTATTAAATAACTATTTTGGTTGAGGGAAAAATGCTGCAAAGCTGAAAACAGGGAAAATTATGGTAACAACTTCAAAGCACACAAACATTAAACTGAATCCCACTTCAGAAATACTTCTCTGGAAAACCTGAATTATTAAATACCTAGGACAGTTTTATAAGTAGACCTAAGTATTTGAAAACACTGGAAATTTTCACTTTCCAGTGTCTTTCAGTGGACAGTCATGCATTCTGTGACCTAGCTAGCTTATATTCCAGTTTTCACTTGAGAAGTGGGCATGTGTTGATAACTCCAGCTCCAGAAGAGTGCCTGAGTTTCCCAGAATTTGTATTTCTTTGTATGCAACTGTGGAGCCCATGTGTGCCTGGTAAAGAATGGCCATGGTTCTCTAACAAAATGATTTCTTTCTGCATCTGGAAAGGAGAATATTAAGCTTCTGCTTTACTAATAGCATACAGTACACAGGTGACATCTGCCTAAAAAATAACTGAAGATAGTTCCTTTTTTTTTTTCCTTGAAATACAAAGCTTTCAGAATTCCCTATGAGAAATGACTTAAAATATCAAGAGTTACACAAATCAAGCTCAGAAAATAACTGCAGACTGCATAAGCAACCTGCAGTCACTTTACCGTGCTTACACAAGGAACTATTTTTAATGACAACTACTGTCTCAGTGGACTCTTGTTCAGCTCCTTATGCAACATATTCTGCACTTTGCATATATAAAGCTGAGAACATAAATGCTCTGAAGCAGGATGGCGATGGAATGGCCAAGCATTGGTATGACTCTGCCTTGCTCCTCCAGAATCAGTGCAGTATGCATTGAATAAAGACTTTGTCCAACAGAGGAAGCCCTGTCTTATGATTAAGGCACCATGTGCTTAAGGCAATTACACTCCCAGAACAAGCTACTACATCGACTCCTGCACAGCCTTGATAGGCATGCAAGTTGCAGAAGTGCAGCTGGGTACTCTGCACTGCTGGTCTGCATGGACCCTCCTTCCTCAAAGACTTGAGGCGATCTGAGGCACTTTATCCATCAGCCCACACTGCTCTGCATTACGTAGCTGGAGCTAAATGCATGTATGTACACAGCGACTGAAGAGGACCAAGCAGACTAACATGTTAGCACACTGCAACTTAATTCTTGATACAGTTGTTAATTCTGCACTGCCAAAGCACATTACTTCCCAACCTCAAGGTGATGTACATTTATTATTGCCTTTGCTCCTCAATGCCATGGTGTCTGTTTGTGAAAATGGAAAGACTATGAAGAAAAAGTCTTCTGGGAATGATACATAGTGAATCCTGGGGCTACTTTATAGGAAAATAGAAGAAATACAGAATATGTGTGCTAAGCACCAGATGTCCTGAATAGTGAAGGATGTAGGAGCGTGGTGAACACCATTACAATCTGTAACATAATATGTTTGCATGTCAGGCCTGTTTTGAACCTGTTGATAGATGAAAAATAAACTAAAGAGAAGTTTAGGGTTTGGTTTGGAAGAAGGAACAGTGGGAGAAAAAACCAAGTGCAAAAGCAATTTTTAATGTGCAATTTCCTTGCAGTAGAATTTGAGATGTATTTCCCAATAGTGACACAGGACTCCAGGATTACCTTTCTTTCCTTAAATTGCCTAAATTTGGTTTTGCATTTTATCCAAGGGGCACCTGTATTATCCTGTGTCTACATTAGTTACAATGTTTACATGTTAAATGGCATTTTTCCGATAAAATGTGAGAATAACCATTGGAAAATCAAAATTATGCTGTGCTTAAGACTTCTGTTCTTTATAAATTCCTTTCTGTTATGCAATACCTCTCCTAAGAAACCCAGAGAAATGTCTGTTACGCTCAGCATAGCCAAAAAAGATTCTCTGTGGGTCTCTCGGCTGATTTTATCTTTCCAGAAAATTAAACATTAGGACATCTCCTGTGAATTAAGCCATGCTTACAAAAAAAAGCACACAATGTGATAGCTCCCCTGTTTATGGCAGTATTCTGAGACAATACATGAGAGAAGTAGCAGGTGCAGCATTGTTTAAAACTCATGCAAGTAGACAGTTTTGCACTGATTCTACTACTGAACTGTGGATATACAATTGCAATGCTTCACATTGACTACTGTGCACCCTATATTCTGTTTTATGGGATATAAAACATCATTTTTGGCCAATAAGCACAGTATGGAACTCCACCATTAGGTAAAGCTTCAGGTATGAGAGGGACTGTACCAGTTCGCAGTGCTTATTGAAAAGAGCATAGAAATATTTGGCATTTAAACACATGGATCATATTAGAACACTGAAAGTGATCCTAAAAAAAAGAAAATTAAAAAATCTACTGTTTTTGTCCAGCTCTGAAAAATTCTTAACTTACATTTTTGGAGGCAAGGAAGCTCATGCCCTTTGCCACCTGGTAAGAAAAGCTTAGCAGATCTTCAACATCTAGAGCAAGTTCATCATCTTCCGGCATAGAAAGGGTAACATCCTGATCAGTGTAGGATCCTGCAGAATATAAACAACAACAGCTTTTGAGTTAAGCAAGTGCAATCAAGTAGAAACAAGAGTTGTGTTAACCTTAAACAAAACAGTTATTTGAATAAGTACCAGTCTAGAGTCACATAAATAGCCCATCTCCAAAATGCAAAAAAACCCCCTGATACTCCATCTAAATGCGGAGAAATACAACACACTGTAATTTAGCACACTGTTCTTTTTCAAACCTTCTCATACCAGTTACTGGGTTTTAATTGTCCCCATTCATCAGAGACAAGTACGATAAAACTGAAAAAATCCACGAAGCCCCTCTTTCTGCACTCCCACCAGTAAACAGAATCCTTGTCACTGAACTCACCGGACTTCACAGGTCGTTTTTTATCAGCCTTTGGTGGGACTGCGTATGACACTCCTGGTTTCATGTCCATGTACTCATTCGCAGCATCACTGTAGAGGCAGCAGATCAAAGGAAACACAGTTTAGTGAAAAAGGTCTCAACAGCCATCCAAACAAAAAGCCAAGTCGTGCCAACCTTCTGAATATACTGCTTTACAAATCATCAGTAGATTGGAAACTAATGCGTGTGTGAAAAAGATGAGGAAATGCCTGTACAGAAAGAGAGGTTTGACAATACAGTTAATGATACATCTCAAAGTTTGGAGTTTGGCTCAGGTGAGCAAACAAAACCCCTCACATGAATACTGTTTATACAGACTTCATTCTATAAAATAACATCCAGATGTTTCACAGGATCTGCTAATGCTTCCTTCTTCTGCTTAGGTCAACTTCTAGCAGAATATTTCAGCAGCTCAACTGGCAAGTGAAATGCAGAATACAAACAATAAAAAATATTAAATTCAGAGATTCCCAAGCTCCATTGGGGATTCATATGCATTTCCAAAAATCAGCTGAGGCTTGGGACAGCCATCTACCACATTCTTTTAAGTCTCATTTTTCCTGATGCCCTGTATAATTCAAATGTACAGATTTTCATACTATATGATTTACAAATAAGCAGTCAGGCACCTTTAGAAATGATGGATGTACTTTGGCATTTTTCACTTCATTGCCATTAGAACTCATATACTTCCTTAGCCTGACATATCTGTTTAGTTTATGACCAATAAATGTAGCCACAGAGCTAAGACAGAAAGGAGCAATGAGATCACCAACAGTTTTAGTTACCATCAGAAACATATTATTCAGCAGCTATAACTTTCAGTAAATACTAATACGAGAATTTTGTAAATAATCTGCTGTTAATAATTCAATTTATAACATGTGCTCAAACAGTGAGATTGATTCCTTCACTGAAGAGGGCACACCTCCAAAGGCAAATCACAGCTTTGTGTTCATCACCCCAGTGGACCCAACCCCTAGGGGGTATCCCAGCTATCCATCTATTGCCATGGCAAAAACAGTACTATGTTACTGGGACAAAGGACTTTACCATGCCCTATGGGTCTGCCTGGTTCTTTTGTGTCTGCCAGCACAAAGTAATGGGCCCACTATGGCAATAAACAGACTAAGAATGGGCAGGTATTGTAACAGCCCCTAGGTTCTGCTAAGTTATTTCTCCTTCACTTTGCAAAGGGAAGGAAGTCTGCTTGGAAATGCACTTTGAACAACCCTGGGATGGTATCTAAAATGGAGTAGTTAAAAATATACAGATAAAGTAACTGGAAAAAAAACAAAGTACAAGAGCAACCTCAGAATTGTGACAAAAAGTTGTTTCATCACAAAATGTAGTGAGTTGTCAGTAGTAGCCTGCCTCAGACACTGTAAGGCACTGATTTGATTTTGTAAAAGTCATTTCTAAAGGCAAGAACTTGGTAGAGCTCAGAGTGCTAACACCCCAACACTGGAGGAACTGTAATTCATGCTGCTAAATGAGCACTGCCAGTGTTAAATGGGAACAGTAAACACAAATACATATGAAGACTGGAACCAAGGAGGTGCATAAAATAACTGCAGGAAATTTGATCAAGAAGTAAAACAGAGAGTGTATACAATCCATTGCACTCTGTTAGAATAAACCATCCACTGTACAAATTATCTCTTAATTGAATTGTTTCCTTGTGCAGCCAAGAATATTCAAAGCCTGTTTCATGAAAGGTTTCTCCACACCTCTTATCTCTAACAAACTTAGATATCTCCTCCTTCCCAATCTTCTAAAAACACAAGTACATTTCAGCAGGTCCGACTTACGCTGCAGGCTCTGCCTGACGCAAAATGTTCTCATAAACTGCCGCATCTGCATGTTCTTCATGTTTGGGGCAAATAAATGAATCTCGTTTCCGTCTCAGAAAATTTAAAAGATCACCATAGCAGCAATATTCTGTAATGACCAGAGTGGGACCTGTAGATGCATGTAAGGTTTATAAAGCTGGTGAGTATTGTTTTTAAAGCAGTAAACCTTAAATAAAGATAGCATTCAGTGAAGCACAAAAGCTGGACTATTAATAAAAAAATCACACTGCCTAGCACTGTCTAGGCTTGAAAAGTTACAGAAATGTAACCCAGTATCTTCCCTTTCACAAATTAACAACTATGGTCCAGCTAAAGCTGTGTCCCAATTAATTTTCTGCTCCTCAATAGCATTACACTGTACAAAAATTAAACAAATAAGTCTTTTTCTCTTTCTTCGTGTGATAATGTTTCTGGCCAGACACATCTGTTTGATTTTGCTCACTTCCTGAAGGAAGTTATTTGTTCCAAATGTTAAGAGTAATTCAAGCTTCAAACATTAATCCTTTTGATTCACTTGTGTTTACAGTAGAGCTTCACACTCCTTCAGTAATGTTTTGGAAATGATGTAGAGTGTTATATTCTGCAGTATAATAGGAAAAATCATTCAAACAGAACAGCCTGCTGCGACAGAGAACTACATTGCACAAGGTCTTAGAATATTAAAATGAAATCAGAAAAGAGAATCAAGTCATCTTCAGCACGGATGTTTATAGATCAAATATGTGTCTTCTGAGTGAATGAGTCCAGCTATGGATCTTGAATATGTAATTGCACTGTGTGTTATTTCATCTCTAAGTTTATTCTGTACCATTGTTTCCTAACCTCACTAGTTTATTTCCATTTTTTTTGCAGTTAAAAACTATAGATTTCACAATAGCAAAACCAGTGTTTCTGGTAGGATTTTCTTACAGACACCGCATTTTTTCAGCTGAGATGCATGCACTTAGGCCACTTTGTTAACTGCTTGAATAAAACTGTTTCATTCTATTTTTAAATCATTACATGTGAGACATGTTTTGTGTTTGTCTAAAACTATGATTTTTTTACAAGCTCCTTTTCTTTGAAAAATTAACCAGAAACTTAAAGAACACATATCTGAGTAAGAAGAAACATGACTGTTCATATTAAAATGCACAGCTATTAAAAGTACAGGTCTCTATCATTCTGTATTGACACTTCAGATGTTTTGTAGCTTTTATTATGTATGAAAACAAACTTATTAAGTTAATATTAACTGTGAAACATTAGGGTTGTGCATTACTTTATTTGGAAAATATTTTTCTCAACTTTCTGCTGCTTAGAATTTGTAACTTCAGTGGTGCCTTAGCAGACACACTTGCAGATTAAACAGAAGACTGGAAGACTATACAAGATAGGCCTGTTGACTTCACCTTGGATACCAATAAGACACCAGTTCTCACTAATGAGAAAGAGCGTGGTGGAGGAAAAAATTTGTACCGTACATTTTGTCATCTCTCAAGAAGAAAGCACACAATGGTTCGCATGAAAGAGAATAAAAGCAACCTTCCTGTTTAGCTGCAACTACAGTGGTCTTACTACTGGTTTTAGGATGAACCTAAAATCTAGATTCAGTAAATCTCAGGTGACAGTTATGATGATCTGCAATCTGTCTAAGCACGGAATGTATTTAAGATTTCTATACTTATAGCAGCACCTTGGATTCTTCTTCACAAGGTTCATCTTCCTGGCAACAAAAAAAGGAACAGAAAAAATCAATTATGTGTTGATAACCCCACCTCCAATAGTGCAAGCTCCAAGCAGATTCACAATATTAATGTGGTTTCCAAGGTAACTCAGCACTTTAAGCTCTGACATCAGGGCTTCTCTTTCCGTCAAATGGGCACTTGCTGCAAGGCAAAGCAGAGTGTTCAGTACGTAACACACCGACCAGATAGAAGAGAGAAAACATTGGTGAATATACTACAGCAACTTACTTTTCAACATCTTTACTGCGACTGTCATAGCAGCATCAGATTTAAATAAACCATAAGCAGTGGCTTCAACAACTTTTCCAAAAGCTCCAGCACCAAGGGTTTTACCTAATAAAGCAAACAAAATACTCTGTAACAACTTGCAGTACTTCCTCCTGAAGGGCTCAACATTTTATTTTTTGATATCAAGGAAGCTACTGCAGAGGCACCTGCTTGCTTTTTGTCCCAAGGTAAGAATGAGCAATTATCACTATCTGCATTATTGCACAACATCTTTTTGACAAAACCCTGCTGTGTTTGACCAAAGTCTCCTATGAGACCTGAAGGTTTCACCTTGCAGATGAAGTTAAATAAATCTAAACTAACCAAAACTCAAACGGTTTCTTGGAAATTCCCACTTGTGATCATAAGGAAGTTGTGTTGGGTCTATGTAAACATAGTTGTTTCCATTTATTTCTTCAACAACTTTCCACTGAACTTCGTACTTGGGTTTCTGGAAAAGAAGGAGATTGGCTGTCACTACGGAAGCCTCCACAGGCAGCTCACACACTTTTCTAACTCAGGCAGAAGGGCTTCTGAATTACCTGCAAATATACGTATACCAGGATCATGACTATGATGCACATCAGTCCTGCAGCGACTCCAAATGCAGTTAGTAAAGGGGTGAAAAGAGTATGGGTGCGGATGTGCTCTGGAAAGAAACACAGAATTCTGCTTGAATACTGAACAAGAAAAACGATATTAAAAAGATGCAGGTGAAAACCTTTCCTTGTTTCCTTTTTGTGAAACACAGTTTAGGGTTTTGACTTTCCCAGATGTGCTCCAGGTATCAGAATGTCTTTCCTCAATGAGCTGCGGGACGCGAAGCTGGCACAGAAACCACTCAGTTTGATGCCTTTGGATTCTCTGGTTCATCAATTCAGGAGGTGTAACACCAAGATCAGTTAATGCAAGGGGTCTGCATGATCTCAGTCAAATTAGGTTAAAGACAGAAGCTTTTTTTCTGAAGACCTAATTTCTTCTCTTCCCCTTCACCCTCCCCCACAAGTATAATTTCTACAGCAGAGTCTTTACAAGTAGAGGTTGTGCCGAGTAGCAAAGAAATACCATTCCAGTACAACCCATCTGCCCCAAATCTGGTGTATTTGTTTGTATGTTGTATCTGTGTGTAACAGAGGAAAAAAAGAAGCAGAACATTTGGTTTCGCGAAGAAGAGCACAGCTTTACACACACATTTCGAATCATCTACGTTCTAGTGTTTTTTCCCCCCACAAGCCCACAGATACTGCTAAAAAAACTCATAAGCCTTTTTGCAGTATGTTGTTGTTACTTCTTTTACAACAGCAGGACCCTTGAGCTCCAGGCAAGTTTGTGACTGCTTTTTTCCCCGAGACATTGTAAAAACCTAAAATAAAATGCAATCTTTCTTTGAAAACAAAAAGAAAAAAGGGATGACCCATGTTTTATGGTCTCTTTCACCCCAGCCATTACCTTTAATAGCAAAGTTGAAGAAAGCAGAGCTCCTGTCCCCATTGCTGGAGGCCTCGCAGCACACGGTGCCGGTGCTCCTGAACATGCTGGTGTTAATTGTGCTCTCAACCCGGATTCGTTCAAATGATGGTGCTGATGAATTTGTGTAACCGCTTTTGATAAGCATGGGAGATATTGTCGGTGAATCAAAACACCTGGGAGAATCAACAGTGACAGTTATGTGCCGTGGATTGGTACCTGGAATGCCAGACCAACAGGTAACTGAACAACATTGCTCTACAAAGGGATTCAGCTGAAGGTCTTATCCTCCAAACAGCTTACTCACGGTGTCTCACTGTCTTTAATGAAGTGGGAGAAACTGATACATACACCCAGCCTGACCCAGCTGGAGACCAGGATGACCTTGCATTTACTTTTGGTTAGAAATACCTATAGGTCTGTAACTTCAATATGGGTTTTATACCATTCAACCCGCACTTCCAACTTCAGCTTCAAGCAGTCACCTACTCCTGAAAACTTTCCCCAAGCATCACCTTATTACAGAAAAAAAAAAGTCCATGATGTACATAAAACACCATCAAGCTTTTATGCAGTCAAAAATTAGCCACTTCTTTTCTCTTAAGATGTTGCTTCTCCTTCATATATCATGTATTGATATATGAAGCACACATTGACACAGGAGCACACATTTAAGATTTTTAGAAAGGTAATATTTAAAACAATTAAGGAAATAACAATTACTTTACATATGAAACTAATTATCCAAGTGGGAGGGAGACCCATGACTTGTTAGTACTATGCTATGGTGGAAGTAAACCAGAACCTTAAAACTTGCTTCACAAATGTTCACTTCACAGTGATACTCTACAATTTTTTCTTAAAACGCGATAACTAAACATCAGGTTTTATTCATAATGATCTGGACTTGTATACTTGTCATATGTTTCATGTGAATGGAAATCTAATTACATTATGTCTTGAAAAATTACTTCATTACACAATAAAACAAATTATAACAGCCCTATTCACAAGTAATTCCATGACTGGCATTCTGCGAAATTGCATAGAGAACGTGTGTCATTTGGGGCCAAACTGACCGAGACCACAGCTAGCTTGCAGCAGAAAGTTTGCCTTTTATGCAGCAGAAAGTGTTGGTTATTCCCTTTCAAGGACAAAATGCAAAGGGGAAAAATGAAACCTATCCCTGCCTTCTCACAAACCATTGCAAATAATGCGATACCAAAAATTATGAAAACAGCGATGCAACGTTCGAACGTAACTATTACCAAGCCATTTTATGTTCCTAATTCTTAATTAGAAATTGGGTGTGTTGCACCTTTGGAAACTCCTGTTCACTTAACTCACCTCTGCTCAGTTCCTGGGCTAAAATACCAGTATATGGTAGGGGCAGGAAATCCAGCTGCTACGCACTGGAGAACACCATTGCTAAGTATATCCAGAGTAAGAATTTCTGGTTTCGCTGCAATAAACAAAAACAAGAGTCATCCATTAGGATCACACAGAATTTGCAGTACCATTTGCTCTGCATCCCAGTAACCTGTGTGCATCATCATCCATGGAATCACTCAGGTAAGCAAGAGCTTCTCATGCTCAAGGATGTCCAGGTCTGAACTGGTGTCCTACAAAAACCAAACATCTATGAAAATATTAGTTCTTACATTGAATGTTTGGGCTGGATGTCAGAAGGATACTTTATCTCCCCTGAGTATTTGGTTTGATGAAAGATCCTAAACCAGCAAAGCTCAGAGATTAAACAACCCAAAGAATTGTGTGCTTGAAACAACAGTGCAGTTCCCATTTCTGCACAGCATGACTTTACCCGCCTGTAAAAAGGACAGTTTCTCCACCGTTATAATTGTACTAAATCTGTCAAACCACATCCCTCTTACATCTGCCCTGTGTATTAAATATTACCACCGCAGCCAGAAAAGGAACTACAGTGCAAGGCAACCAGTGCAGACCCCATCCCACAGAGGACAGACATCCCTCTAAGATATTGCTAATGAAATGCCCAACTGCCGGATTCTCTGAAACACTGCATGTAGAGGAAATTAAAACTTGGCTGAATATATCAGCTTTCCAAATGAGACTTTGTGATTGCTCTGGTAGTGTACAAAGCAATCCATCCAGCCAATGCCTTCTGCCACATCCTGCACAGGAGTTAGTCCTGCAGTTGGTTCAGGAGCTGCTGTTTTAAGTACGGGAGGAAACCAGAGCAGTCAGGTGGACTTCAGTCATTAGTTCAATGTCATAGGCTTCAGCCAAGGGCACCACCAATAAAGTAAGATGTTTTTCCTGGTGAAACTTGAATTAGTTTTATTTCCCATAACTACCCTAACTTCCTTGCAAAATGGAAAGAGAAAGCTGTGATGCTGCTAACCTGATAGGTACAAGTTAAGAGCCCATTAGCAGTTAATACAGCTTTATAGAAATGTAAGATGAACTAATTCTAGAAAGTAGTGAAGCTGTATAGACTGCAGTGGAAAAACACAGATTTATTTCAGGTAAAATCCATGTACAAAGACTGCATGGTGTTCATTTTTAATGAATATTCTACTCACTGATTAAATTAAAAGCAATAACGCACATGTATATTCTCAATCACATATCATCTCCTTGTGACTTGTTACAGGAACCAAATGTTCTTTCATTTCTAAATCCACATGTGTTTTATGCAAAGCACCAGGAACCAAACATTGTTGTAAAATGTTGAGACTGATTTTTAGCATTACTCATTCGGTGACGAACTTTCTGAGAGCACACAGCATCTCACCCAGACTCAGTGCTCACAGAACACATGTAAATTCACATTTCTGAAACTCCAGTCAAAATGGCTGGATTGTGAAACTGCAATTAGCGAAACTATTACCCATGTGCTATTTGTTTAGGCATATGCTATGTTTTAGGCAACATTATAGCACAACATAACTCAAGAAATGAGACACATGACAAGCCAAATATAAGAGGGGTATGAGCATTAAGCCCTGTTAAAAATATTGTGCGCGAGTCCGTCTGCATCTAACATCATCTGACTTTAAGCGAGGGAAACAAAAATGCCCATATTAGTCAGGCTCTTTCCATTGTTTAAACCTAGTGCAGTAAAAGCCTGTCCACATGGTGAGGATCTCGTGTGGACTCATTTTGCACCTGTGGTGGGAAACAAGAGGCTTTGCAGGGTTAACGCCTCCAAAAGCCCAGGCAGAGTGGTCCAGCCTTGGTGTCATGGGAAGCTGAGCTGCAGCAGCCTCTGAGGACCACTGACCCAAGAGCAGTTCTACCTGTCGTGTGCCTGGTGAAGCACTTTGCTGTGGCAATTAGCATGATCAGCTTCTCCCCACCAGCACTGAGGGCTCCCAAGTCTCCCTGGCTCAGAGGAATTAAGGGATGCATTTCACTTGAGGTAGCCAAGAGCCTCCTAAGCCAGTAGCCGAGAGGAGCGAGACGGCTGCTACTGCCACTCTCCAGGGTGTGCCTTTGCCAGCTCAGGCCACTCGTGTCTCAGCACCTGCACCCCTATCTGGCAGCCAGAGCATCTTCCTCAACCACCAATGCAGGTGCTCCAGGGGATGCTGGAGCAAAGATCAACTAGCTTTTGCAAACAGATGCCAAGCTGTCACCAAGCATCTTCTTTTTACTGTGCAAGATTTTATGACTTTTACACTGCCTTATTACCCCTGCCATCAAACAGACTCTTAATGACTAGACTTTGCTTACTGTTTTGGCTTTAACCCTTTAAATATTTAACAATTCACTACATTGCTCAGCATATGTGCATATTGTCTTCTGTAATTGGTCTTTAAATGTCTTAAACTTCTAATTTCACTAAGTATTAACTGCTCTTCGGCTTTTATTGATTCTATTGATTAACTGAGTCTAAATGTAACAAAGATGACTTATAAGAGGTCACTTGTATTTTAATTCAATGTACTGTATCATGAATTGTGCATTTAATTGCTTTTTATTGCCAATTTCCCATTCTTCATCCTTAACAAAGTGAACGTCTAAAAAGTAACACTTAATAGGTATTGTCAGTCATCCCAGACAAAGAGAGAGTGCTTTCCTCCGGGATCTACAATTTCTGGACTGGAACAAATCTTTTTATAATATCATGGTGACTCCTCATTTTTTCACTGCAGAGTTCAACAAGAGGAAAACAGCTGAGCTTGGCTTCATGTGATCTATAATACCATGTCCAGTTTTCTCTTTGCAGCATGAGCCCCAACTGCACAGATAATATTTTGTTGACTACAATTAAGCTCAGATATTATTTTGCACTAAACTGAGTTACTACTTGGAAGATTCCTCTGCTAATTGCTAAACACACCATACCTTGCCACTCTGGAGATTTCTACAATTTCTTAATTGTAACTGAGTACAGTATGCTGCACGTCAAGCTGTAATTTTCTTTTCGACTCCTGATTTCAGAGCTCCTTCCTTACTTACTTTATGTCACATTTACTATGAATTACTATACTATTTCATAAAGCAATTTAGTATTATTTCAGACTAGCATATGTAATTGCTAAATATGTTTAAATCCAAGCAAAGTATTTCTGCACTGGGTTTTTCATGTCTTTCAGCAAATGCTTTGGCATCAACTTTTGTTTATGCGAAGACATTCTCTACTGATTATGTATCCTGTTTTACCTGTTTGATTACTTTCTGCTGATTACTTGCACCCAAGCCAGCCGTGTAAACACCACGATCTACATCCAAGAAATTTATGCAAAATCCCTGACAACGATTCCAGGTCAGGACACACCAAAAGATCAGGATACAACCAACCCACACATAACTTACCTTTGGCAATTAACTCTGCTATGTCAAATAATATACTATGTTGTCATGCAGTTTGTGTCTCATACCTAAATGATGAGCATTTTACAAGCCAGTGTAAACAGGTTATTTTTGTTTAAAACAACCCCCTAGAAAGACCAATCTATTTATCTCTTCTTTTCAAAATGAAAAAATTGTTTGCAGTAGCTCAGTCAAAATGCCAAAAGAAACTCTTTTCTAGTCAAGTGCCTCAGATCCATCTGCTTCAGCAGTGGCTGCAGTCTGCCCAGTGCACGGTAACATGGGCTCCATGGGACTGCTTAAACGTTCTCATGGCATCCCAAGACTGATCTTCCTACTTAAAAAACCAGTAGTTAAAGCAAGGAAACAGACTTGCTGGTTGTACAGACAAGCCATTCAGAACTGTCTATGCTCCCTCTTGCCTTGTCCATCCTGCTTCACCACCTTCTTCCTAGTCTGGTTTTCTAATCATGATCTACAGGGATTTTCAGCTTTTATCAAGTAGCACATACCTCAAAAGCAGCAAGATGGAGATCTGCATTGAGAACTAACACCTGATAATGACAAAAACAGGTTATTTTTGGCTAGTTTTTTTCTTTTTTTTGTTCTTGTGCCCAGACTATGCCCGAGCAGCCTGCAGAGCCTGGGAGAGCTGGGAGAACCATGAGCAGCCCCTCACTCCAAGCACATGTATGATGTTGCGAGTTGGAAAACACCATCCAACTTCATGTGAACTAACAGTTCCACAGGTAACCTGGAATTTCTCCCATTCCTTTGCAGAAATTCAACTTCTGGCTCAACGTTTTGGTCCATTAATCTGTTAAATACTAGAATTATCCCTCATGACTGTAACCCACACTCATTCACTGAGACAAAGGGCATCTGAGGTCACCAGTGCCCTCATCTCAGAAATCACAGCTAGGAAACAAAAAAGGTAAAATACAAATGACAACACTCAGCAATGAAAGAAGAAATATCACGTTCT
Source organism: Empidonax traillii (assembly GCF_003031625.1). NCBI lineage: Eukaryota > Metazoa > Chordata > Aves > Passeriformes > Tyrannidae > Empidonax > Empidonax traillii. Next base: position 581,882 of record NW_020955360.1, on the reverse strand, counting down.
GAAAGGAGCTTAAGTGACATTTTTGACTCGAACTATGTCACTGCATAGAGATGCTACAAATGTTGATCTACAGTGATAAATGAGAAAAATTCAGAAATTGTTGTCTAGTATTTGATGCATTTGTGAAAATCTTGACAGTCCTCTTCATAAAGCAACGCCTGGAAAAGGACACACTGCTACTAAAGCATAGCAGCAACACAAAACTGCATTTACAGTTTCTGCATTTACTTTCTATACAGTTCCTCCTGCTGGGCTCAAAGGCATCATTGCCTACCTCGCCCTAGTTTCTCCAGCTTGCCTGCAGTCCCCTCTTGGTTTAATTTTCCTTAAGCCTGGCCTTTGGCAGCTGCCAATATCTGTCTGCTGAGAGCATGAAATGCTCTAAGTGGATAGCTCTGCTAAGGACAGGGTTTTCTGAAGGTTTCATTGATTTAATTTTGAAGTTCAGCCTTTGTCTTGAAGAATGTTATTTGGAACTGAAGCCAATGCTCATTCTTAATAAGTACGTCCCAAAGATGACAGCACACATATTTGTAAAGCTATGCAGATTTCTCTAAAACAATAGTGATTTATATTATTATACAGAAGTATTTAGATGCCAAAAGGCATTTAAATGTAATTCTCCTGACAAGCATTCAAACTCAAGTCAAATAAATTAAGAACAATTAATATCTTTACTTGGTTGACAAAAATGCAAATTATAATCCCTGTATATCCTACTCCACCCCAAATTATAATAGGTTTATGTTACATACTTATTTTTGAGATCGTGTTTCCAGGTGCTACAGGGTTTTTTTCTGTATAAACTACCTAGCTGCTCTCTGCTAATCTCTGGAATATGTTTGCTAGAATGTAAGGTCATGCTGGATAGTACGTCGATTTGTGTAAATACTGTGCACTTTAATATCTTGACATTTAGTTTTCCAGCATGTGCTTCACTTCAGAAAGCCTCTCATATGCTGAACCACACAGTGACATCTTGTGCATACATTATGTTGTATAAAATACAATGACTGTGATAATGAAATATTTCAGACTGTTCACTTTACTTACTTTTCACATAGACATTAAATGTTACAGAGGAGCTGGCATCAGAATTGGACACAAAAAACGTGTAAATGCCTCCTTCTGTTCCTTTTAATCGTGTAAGGTGAAGTTCACTTGTATAACTGTAAAGAAAAAAAATAAGCATTACTAAGGCACACAGCTTGCTGCAAACACTCTTATCGTACATTACAACAGCCCTTGCACTTCTAACACCCACAAGTTTTGTGACTTCCAACGCCCAGATGTGTGCCTGGTGACAGCTCAGCACCAGGCTCAGACCTCATGCAGGCACCACCACCTGTTCCTCTTCTCACTGAGGAGGAAACTCAGATTTACAACCTAGACTACATGTGCTAGGTGCTTCACTGGATTTCTGGAGGACCAGGGATCAGGAAAGAACAGTGCACAGCAGAAATAAAAGTATTAGCTTTTATCTAGAGCACTGTGGTCTGCTGAAGCAGTGGAGGGAGTTTCTGCACACAACTTCAAATTTTCATTGTTGCTCATTGGACAGGAAGGTAGGTGAGTAGTGAGTATACAGCATGCTGGTCTTCAGATGGTGTGGTTAGCTCAATGTTATTTCACATCTAGGTTAGCAGACTTTGCACCAGTTACTGTGGCAAGCCACATGTACTGAAAGATCTTTTATAGTAACAATTTTCTCACCATCTCCACTTTCCTCTTTCCAGAGCAGACTCTAGTTTGCTGTTCCAAAGTCAAATCAACAGCACTTACAGTCATGCATATTACCTGTTATTACCCACACTCCTAAACTTGACATTATGGTCTGAGGAATTCTGTAATGTTTCATTCATGAACATCCAGACTTCTTCCTTCGGTTTTGGATATGCGTCATATTCAACTGTTAAGTTTCCATTTTGTCCTGCATTTATATCTATTGTGGTATTCATTGTTGCAAACAAACGGACAAATCCTTTAGCTGTTGGTCATAAGAGGAGAAGCAAAACAATTTCAGGGCCATTTAGAAGATTGACAATGCTCTAACCACACTTAAAATACTTCAAGATCAGTGATCAAACATCCAACTGTGAAACAGAAAACCTTATCTGCAAAGCAGAACTTGAACCCTCACGTGCCAAAACCAAGGCCAATAGCTATATATAGCAGTGAGGCACAGGCCTTAAAGCAGCCTTAGTGCCTTAACATCCATAATTCCATCTTCTGGTGACAAATATCCTCTATTTGCTTTTGTAAAAAAGCAAGGACACGTTTGATTCTACTCAAGTATTTATATTTTTCCACAAATCAGAGTTGCTAACTGTCTGGTAAAAAAGAAGCACTAAGAAAAAAGCAAGATAAAATCATTTATGACAATATACTAGAGTATTTCATGTTTCTTTGTCAAGTGTAATTAAGAACAACATTACAAATGAAGCTATTAAAAGCTGTAATTAGAGAAAAATGTGCTAAGTCCATAGGCCTGGATACCAATCGTCTTAAACTAAGGCATTTCTGTACATCTGCTGCTGGGTCTTAATCTTTTATTTGGCAGATACCATGTACCATTGTGCAGTTCCGTTCCAAAATATCATGTCTAATAACATCCTTGCTGTAGCAGTTTTAATTTCATTAATAAAGTCATCAGCTTCAGGATTTACTTTGAAAAGACAAATTTTTCCATCCTATTACACAAATTCATAAGGGAATTATCAGTTTGATAGGCACATTGCAATTAAAAGGAAACACATTTACTGATAGCTTGAATTTAGACCTAAAATCAATCTCAGATCCCTGCTTCTTCCCACTCTTTAGTAATCAAACTGCTGTGGCCAGCTGGGCACCCGAGCTCAGGAAATCCAGAGCCAGTGGGGCTTGGTGAAAGCATATGGAGCTGCCAGAGCGCTTGACAGGTACTTTGGAGATGAAAGAATGAAGTAAATTCACAGCAGGCAGGTATGCTCCAAAACACTCTCCTTCATTAGAAAAGAGAAAAAGGTTTCAAATCTGGAAACTGAAGATTTGTAGTTCCTTTGCAGAGTTTTTTTCTGTTATCTGTATAAAAAGAGGATCCTCTATGCATCTATATTCAAAATCAGATGCAAGAGCTTTCAAATAAAAAATTTTATTATGATGCTATTGGTCCCTAGAGTGCAGTTCTAGTAACTGTCTACAGTTAGATAAACTAACTGCTAGAAAAATTAATTAGGAAATTTACCAAAACTACACATTATTTCCTATAAATCTTTTAGCTAATGTTAAAGCCACAGTGATTTAGGATTTGATGTAATCCCAGGATCTCTCCAGTACACACCATATACCACTTCCCAGGACCCTGGAGCTGCACAGCTCAGGTAAATATAATCAGTCTGAATGAATGGTGAAAAGTATCCAGAAGTTGGAGCTTAAAAATTTTAAGTCAAATTCGAGAGGGTGGGGGGAGAAAAGTGTCTCAAAAAGGAAAGATTCCACCTTTTCTCGTGCATTTTGTAATTAAAGACAAACTTACTAAATAAAAACTTGCTACTTTTCTACTTTTTCTAACGCCATGCTTTATTTTAAATGCCAGACTTTCCAAAGTCAATCCTTTTTAAAGGATTGTGCACATTTGCATATGTAGTACTACTAAGAATTTCTGCAGTCAAGAACTTCCCTCTTCTTACAATAGAAGCTTTCACATTGATTCCCTTGGGGAAAAGATTTTCTTTCATACTTCACACTGTTTCACTCTTTTACATATGAATGTAGTCTCTTATGTAAAAAAAATGAGGAAAACATCTCTGTAGTTCTGAGCCCTACCCCCTACAATGGCAGAGCAAGGTTAAGGGCACTTAAACCTCTGTGGTTCTGCTGAAGATCTGACGCACATAGGTCAAACACTTCTGTTTTCTTTACACTACCAGGGAAAGCAAAACAACACTGTTGCAGCGGTGTGTGCCTGTGCAACAGAAAAACGGATTTGAAAAGGAAAAAGGATCCAAAGCTACACTTCCCTCAGCTACTACACCCTTGAATAGTACGGAACTGAAACAGTTGTAGCCAATAACGCAGACCAGAATGATATTATTAACTATACCAAGATGTCCTTGATTGTACTTAATTTATCAAATGAACAGGTTTCAGTAGCTTTAAACTTCACAAGGCACTGTGTGTCATCCAAGTTAATATATGGGAGTTTGCTCACTGTTTAGGAGCATGATCCAAAACATGTAGATGTGATAGATAGTGGGTTTAATAGGGGGGTGACCTCTGGAACAATTTCATGCCATCTATGCACATCACGACGTTCCTCAAAGCATCATTTTTAACAGAGGCACAAATATAGCTTTTACGTAAAAACAGTGACACACTGTCAGTGAAATTTCCCATTCTTGGAAGGCAGGTATTAAAAACACGTTTTCTGCTTGTGCTGCCAAATTACTTATGCACAGGGACAGCACCAGGCAAAAGTAAATCACTTGCTTTGTTAGAACTGGATTAAATTTTAAATTAAACCAGGAAGGATGAGACAAACCAGAGAGATGGAAACACTGTTGGGTAGTTGTTCTAATACCACTTTCCAATAACATGAAAAGGGTTATAGAAATCAAAGTAGTCATACACACCACAACACTTCCTGAGCCATCCCATATGGTACCAGTCAGAAATAACCTTTTAAGAAAAGCAACTTTACTCACTGAGGTTTAGGGAAAGGGAAAAAGAAGGAAAGGAAGACTCCCCACTGTTCCCACTCTTAATCTCCTTCTCTTAGAAATGTTAAGATTTCTACAAGAAGCATTTACCTAGTGCTTTCAAGGTTACTGTGGCATTGGTTTTTCCGAAAGGGTTTTCTGCTTGGCATATGAATTCTCCAGAATCATTAACTCCCACTGAACGGATGTTCAATGTTAATTTCCTTTCGTATCCATAATCACCCAAATTTCTGCTTTTGCTTGTAACAATCTGTCGGTAAAAAACAATTAACAACTAAAACACTGTGTATGCATCATCTTTCCTAGATAAATTAAAAATAGAAGTAATTATAACTTTGCTATATTAATATTCATAACTTTAAACTGGAATAATAAGCCAGCATGACAAACCTGTCACTAGAATCTCTCCATGCAAAACAAGTGTGTGATCAGCTGCCTTTGGGAGATAATGTTCTCTCTCCTAAGTCCTATCCCCTCCCCTATTGTTCTTTTTTTTTTTTTTCTCCTCAAGTTCCCCTGTAAGGCAAGAATGTGGGGTGAGTTGAGTATGGGGCTGTGCTCACCTGCCTCAAGAGAGCCAAAAGGGGAAGACCAGCCCAAGCCAAGAAACTAAAACTCTAGTTTCTTCAAATGTTTCCATTATGTGATGACAAGGGTGCTGTGCCCAAGGTCAGGCCCAGCTTCTTCTGGCTACGTTTCCAATACTGATGAAGGTCAGGAACCATCAGAAGGTTTTATTTGCACCAACAGTGCTTCTAGTTGTAGGGCTTAATGCAACATGACTGGGTCCTGACTTTCCTAATGCTCAGAAGGTGCAGTTCTTGTATGAAGTTATTGCAACTCTGAAGTGTGGTTCACCACTTATGTGGTGCCTGAAGTTCACTGACTGCTCAGTTGGTTGCAATGATTCCATGTGAACGAACATAAGAGAATTTAAAGTGCTGGGGCTTCATTTTAAACTGTGTTTCTCTACGTCCCAAGGCCGCAGCATCTTCTGATTGCAGGCATGCTGCAGAGAGCCCTGCTAGCAGCAGGCTTTACACAGCATCATTCCTCTGGTCACTTGATCCTTAGCAACGTCTACTTAATACTCTTAATCCCAACTGGAAACTTCATTCTCTTAAGTATAACATGACCCTATAAATACACATAGAAAAAAATTATTTCTTTGATGTGTTGACTTTAGTTTCTGCAAGAACGTTGTGTATGGTTGGAAAGACTGATAAAATTTACATTGATTAATCCAAATGAAGACCTGCACTTGTTATGATTTTCTAATTGAATTATTTCAATTCTTGGAAGCTCCAAGAGCTTCTAGAAAAAATTAAGGCTTCTCAATGCGATTTTGATTCCTCCTGAGCTATAATAATCACAAGAGAAGTTTATTTAGTATGGGTGTGCTTGCTTATAAAAATTCTACTAATTTTCAAAAGTGGTGATAACTTCAGTCATGCACAGAAAAAAGCATTTTGGTTTTTCTTTTTTCCTCTCATAATTTCAGGGCAAAATCCTGAATCTACTTAAATATGAAATTTATGTGTTCTCTCTCAATACAAAATTTTATTTGATAGTATTTAAAAGACAGCATCTCCTGCTATTTAATAGAAAAAGTAGAACGGTCAAACTTATTTGGTCAAAAATACTTTCCTTGTAGCTTTTACTCATAAAGGAAAAAAATGATAAAGCACAAAAACTGAAGGGAAGACCTCGATTTCATCACATGTAACAAAGCAAAGGGAAGAGAATGAGAGAAGAAATGAAGCTCTCAAATGAAAGGCTTGCAATTGACCTTGGCACAGGACCAAAAATGGATCGGCATGTCCCATGTCGCCTTCATGTCACTTAGACCTTATCAGCCTTTAGAGCTGTGAGGTGGGATTTCTGGAGCAGAGAGCACTTAGCAAGAAGAGCTTTGCCAAAGCTGGTGGATTAGCTAAGCATGGCATGCCTAGCCCCTGGGAACGGGACTCCTGTTCATTATATGCCCAAGGAAATGTGATTTATCCAAACATCACAGAAGTCTTTTCTTTCACACACATGGACTGAGAATTACGTATTCTGCTCACTACCATTAGCAGTAAAAGACCAGCCAATTAGCATGGTGGGAGTTACTAAAAGGTCTTCACAAGGGCTTTTAATTTATTTAAATTTCAGGGTATACCCAGAAGACCTAGAAGCATTCTCAAAAACACGCCACTGCCTGCTGCTCATTTCAAAGGCAGAGCTGGCAGCATGCTGGCTTACCACAGAAGGGGATCTCTCTGCCCCTCTTCTGCAGAACAGTTGTGCTGCTGGTAACTAACTCTCCTGGAGCACTTAGCATGTAACTAATTTAATTTGGTGATGCCAGTCAGTAACCTCATCTATCACTGGCAGACAGAAGCCACTTCACCGGTTCATTTTTCAGAACTTTTCCAGTTAGTGAGGCACACCATGTAATTCAAATGAATTAATCATTCCTGTGAATGCTTACTACTATTCCTGTCACACACAACCCTATGCTAATTAGCAGGTATTTTACTGTTAATGATAACAACTAGAATATGTAATTTGCAGTCCATGTGCTGATATTTGCAGCTCCCATTGATTGCAATATGATGTGTAGGCACTCCATGCTTCCGTATTTAGGAAGCCCAACAGAGGTCACCTAAAATTCACATTGAAGAGCCTAATTTTAATTTCTGTTTGGGAAGAGAAGTCTGTGCAGATGATTTTCCTCCCAGCTGTCCTCATGGGCATAGGACAGTTGTTGTTGCTTCCTCATCAGTCTGTGGGATGCTGGATCTTTGTAAATGCAACAAATACAAACTGACATAGCATCAGGTAGCCAAAAAAAACATGCGAATGTCTACAGAGAGTCTGTGAACTGTGCTGAAGTATACATGATAGAATTAAAGGAACTTACGGCACTTTTGTGAGAAATCCAACGAGCCTGTACGCTGCTATCCACATCCGTGATTATGCATGTAACTTCAAATTCTTCCCCTTCTTTAAGGAGCTCATAGCTTTTTGATAAGGTGATGACAGGAAGAGTTTTGTGAACTGGAAAACAATTTAGAAGTATATTATTTTTCATTAGTCTCAGTGCTTCCAAGGGGGGATAAAAATCAACAGTCATTAACTTTCCAATAAAATCAAGGCTCTGAGATGTATTCAATTTTTTCTAACATATTACACAATTGTTCCTTTACAACAAGCACAGTTCTGCTTCAAACTCCCTTCAAACTATACTTAAAAGTTAGATAATATTTGTTAGAGCAGAGTAACTTGCATGAAGAAACTTGACCGATATTGAACCATCGATGAGATGATTCATTCCATGACAGTGATTAAAAAGTAGCACTATGAAACCAAAAACACGGTGAGGATCAGTCAATGAAGAACAGCAGCCTAGCACTAACTGCAAATTTTAATTACAAAACATTACAGCCAACAGAAAGTACTGTCTGACAGGTCCTTGAAAAACTCCTGATGGACAGCCTAGGAAGGATAGGTAAAGCTCAAGGACTTCTGCATACCTTCCTCTGAAAGCACCACAACCTCTGCTAATGGTGATGGTTCATAGAGTTTGTCACCCAAGGAGTAGGTGGTTACAAGTAGCTGTGGACTAGCTGTACCCCTGTTCTGCTCTGGGTGTCTTTTGTCAACAGTGAAGTGTATCTGAGGACTGTGTGTCTCTTGTCTCCACAAAGCTCTTCAGCTCTTCTCCTGTTGTTCCTTTCATGGTTTTTCTGTTTTCTTCATCCCTTTTTCAAATTTTCTTATTTTACTAGACTCCAGTGAACTTCTCACTAGGGCTTTCACACAGGGAGACTCACTTTCAAACTGTGAATGCAACATCTATTAGGTAAGGTCGTCCAGACTTTTCCTGCCTCTGACACAAGTTTTGTAGTTGTCTTAGGTAAATTGTACGAAACTTAGGAAAACATCAGGCTTTTCAAGCATTAGTACTTTAATAATAATGTTTTCCTCATGTTGCTGTAAGTGGCTATAAAAGAGGACAAAGAAACGTTGCTCTCTTCAGATATAAAGGCTCACACAAAAATGCACACCAGCATCCAGCAGTACCCAAGAGACAGCAGGAAACTGGTGAAGAAGCCATTCTGTGTTCTCATCTGCCAGAAATGTCTATGGACATCCAAAAAAAACAAGTCCCAAGTCCATAAAGCCCCTCATTGTTTTGAGAAGGGCTGGACAGAAACACTCCCTGTGCCGTTGTAGTTGATGTGAGTCTGAGTGCGCCTGCACAGTTCCGTATTTCATGGATGCCTCTTCTGGCTTTCTGCACCTGAAACTCAGATCTGGGTGTCTAAGCGCCTTGGCTATAGCTAGAAAAACACTACCCCTCAAATGGTCTCCAACACATTTAAGTGTTGAGTGAAGGAGAAAATGGGAGTTTTAGTTTTTTACCTTTTAACTCAATGAGAACTAACACTACAGCATAGTAATTACAAGGCTGAGAGTAACAATGCTGTTGATGGACTTCAGCAGATGCTTCCACTTACTGCATGCTTCCTCCCTGACAGAGAACGTGGGCAGAGTGCCGAGGTGCCCCCAGCCACCTACGGTGCCCACCATCAATGGGTTGCTGGCAATGGTGCCAGCTCAGCACTCTTCCATTTGAAGTCACCACTGTATTGAGCAAGTACAAGCTTTTATCCATTAAAAAAATTAAAAAGTCCAATACTACAACTTGCACCCTCCTTTGTCATAGAAACATCAGTTATGTCAACGAGCTGGTTTCTTTCTTTGGACATCACTGAAGAAACAAATGAAAAAAACACTTGTTACAGAACAAACAACAGAGACAGCAAGAATGGACTTGATTTTTGTTTGTTGAAGGCAAATGCCAGAGATGCCTGCACTGACTCAACTTTCGTTATCTTCTCATTAATTGAAATTTAGTACTCCTTAGAATTCACTACATCAGAATTTCCAAACCACCAAGAAAAAAAGACTTCTTAAATTTGCCACAACAAACTCCACACTCGAGATGGTCCCCACTGCGCAAGTCCTTGCCCCACCACCAAGGAGCACGTCAGTGGGCAGGTCACACAGCCCCAGGCAGGTCACATAGCCCCTGCCAGGAAGCAAACAACAATGTGTGCCCTCATCACACCACGGGGCAGCTCTCCTTCACCAGAACTAGGGGCCATGCTGCTGATGGCCTGGTCTCAGCTCTGAACACCTGGCACAGTGCAGGCAACAAGGGAGATGCACACCAGCTCGCAGGCCCAGCCCTCCTTTGGCAGCAGCCTTGGCAGCACCACTGGGATAGCACTGCTGACAGATGGATGCTATGGAAGCACAAAGCCAACCAGCACAGCCCCCATGTGCTGCTCTCCTTTCAACAAAAACACCCCAACCAGACACCTGGGCAGAAATGCCCTTGTGGCCAAGACAAACTCCTAGTGCACAGCCTACATGTGTGCCCAGACAGGGGATGCCCCTTCCCCAGACCCCACTGCAGCCTTCACATCACACACATGCCTTAGCAGAGACACACTCCCAGCTGCGGCGAGGAGGGGCTTCATTCCAAGGGCCCAGAGCTACACAGACAACAAACTCATTTATTTGCCCCTTAGGAAACACTGAGCCAGCCTGGCTTGATGAACTGCCCCCTCCACTTTCCTCTTGGAGGTATTTATACAGCCAAATAATGACACACAGGGTAAGTGTAGGCTCCAAACTACCCAGACAAAACCAGCCTATAAAGTACTGCAGACAGGCATTGGGCTTCTCCTCCTTCCCAAACCCACCTAAGCATCCAACCCTAGGGCACAAGGGTGTGTGGAGGTCGAGTGTAGGCTATCACCAACAGGTTTGCCAAGCTCACTGGTGCAAGTAGCAGCTCAGCCACAACACATTTCTCATCACAATTTGGGCACACAGCTGCTGTTCTGATCATCTTCACTCCCAAATATGGAGACAAACAAGGACCTTTTGCTTCCCCAAGTTCTGCCTCTCCACCAAATCCCTCTTCTTCAGTTCCATCAATCAGTTCCTCCTGCTGTCACTTGTGGGCGACACACATGTGAGTCAGGCACTGAAATCTCCATCTTGCTTGCACAAACCTGTCCAAACCTCAAGGCACAGTTTTGTCCTCAGAGTTTAACAGCACAACCCACATTTATCATAATAATGAAAAAACCTCCTGGAAATCACTAGGAAGAGAAAACAAAACTGATCATGGCCAAACCTTCTCACCACAGCTACCAGCTAAGTGTCATGAGATCAATGTGTCCCAAAACAATTTGCCCAGAGCACATTTTCTAAGCTCACCACTTCCCTTTGGTCAGTAGTGTGGCTTCACAGCCCCTCCCATCAGCTCCCTGCAAGGTGAAGAGTAAAACCAGGTGCTGTACAAAAAGGCAAAAATCCCATGTTACCTGGTCTCACATTCAGGAAAATGTTTTCTGATATCTTCTCAACTCCATTGTGCTTGGCCAAGCACTGGTAGCAGCCCTTAAATGACCTCTGGACGTTCTTTATAACAATGCCTTTCTGGGGATTGGGAATGAATGTCATATTTTTCGGGAGACGTTTGCCGTCGCATTTTCTCAGTGTGAAATTCGTAATATTTGGATCTGTTAGCGGGCACACTAGCAGGATGTCACTGTCTTCTTTTCCATAAATCAGAGAATCAACAAGGAAGAGCACATTTGGATCTGTGAGGAAACACAAAGACCTGTCAGAAAAGCTGGCATTGCACAGAGAACTTCTGATGACCCTAGAACTCTGCAATTGGGCACTTACATCAAAGAAAGTTTTACTTTCAGACAGTAAAACTGAGTATTGCCCAACTCATGTTTACCAAGAGAGATTAAATTTAGTCCTAAAAGAGAAGCATGAGAGGAGATACGCAGCAGCATTCAATACCAGACACACTAAAGAATCATGTGCACTAAAAATAATCCTACTGCTTTTATATTTGGAGATAGAGGGATTTTTTGCCTTGTTTAGCTTCAAAATATCCTCACAACAGTAAACAGATTTTCATAGACCATTAAAAGTAATTTGCTTTTAGCTAGTGGCAGGGCTGTAAGGTTTCATGCCCACAGGAGGATTTTGAAGAAATTTATGAGCAAATGGAAGTTGAAAAGCACCTAGATTATGGTTTTCACTTCTGTAAAATACATAATCTAAATGAACACACACTACTACCAGAGGAAGCACCAAACAACTTCTCTCTTTCTCTCCCCTCCTTGAAAGCAGGGATTATTTTTAGCCTCCTTAGAAGAAAAACTGAGCATACAAACAGCATATCTGATTGAAAAATCATCATGCAATCTTCACAAGGTAACTCTTCTAAAGTATTTCATCTTAGCTAACCACAGTACACAAACATACAGTGTTTTTACTTTAGGTACTTTAAAAACATTACAACCAAAGTTGAAGCCTGTGATAGGTCATGACCTTGAAATGCTAAGAACCTGGCAAACACAAAAATAAAAGAACATGTGATGACAAACCCTCTGTAAAAGCTTATTTTGGATTCCATCTGCCCTCCCTACAGAGTAGAATGAATTAGAAACACAAAAACAGAGGGAAAAGTTTTCTTTCTTTTTTGCAAACATGCTTACAACTTGAATGATTAGAGATCAACGAAGCATGACTTAACAAGGAAGACTAAGAGAATTTGGTTTCAAGATTTTGGACAATGTGCATTTGGTTTAAGACAACAAGTACTAGGCTGAAAATGAAGCATGGGATGTTTATATAAGCAAATCACTAAGTCAGGGCTGCTCATCATTGAACAGAAAAGTTACTGGCTGGTTTCCAGCTTAGAGTCAGCATGTAGCTTCAGCCTCATTTTATACTACCACCCAAGATGCCCCCACAAACTATGAGTTTTGAAGTATCAGTCTAGAAATAGAGGATGGAGACTACTAACAAATGAAAAAAAAAAAAAGTAAAGCATGTCTGAACAGAAACAAAATGTGACATTTTGCACACAGAGATACTTAGACAAATGCTGTGACTAGATGTCACTCCTGAGTTGGTGTTAACAGAGACTTAAATGATTGGTTTCCACTCAGTCCACTTTTACTCCAATACGAACAGAGCCAAGATATCTTCATTATGCAGAAAGTATGGCTCCCCAGGAGAAAGAAAAAGGATATTTTTTGACAAGAGCTGTTTGCTAACAGCTGAAATTGTGGGGAAGGCCTTGACTGGGGCAAGCAGAATTGTTGAGGTTCTCCCCTCGCATCTTCAATCCCCCTCTGGAAGGGACATATCACAGTGAAAAGACATGAAAAAATTTCCTGTAGGGAATCCACACACAAACAAACCTGTCCAGAAGAACGCAAAGTATAAATAGATGCCATCATTTTATGTGTCACTTGGGACTGTGCAGGATCAAGGTTCTTGGTAATCATGTTTAGTGGGAGGATTGCCTGCTGTCCTGAGACGAAGGAGTCACTCTTTTAATGGCAAGCAAAAACTTCTCTGTGATCATAGCTGTCTGAGATAATTACCATGACCTTCAGGAACACAATCATGGTAGATAAAGTCAACATTGTTTGCCACGTAGAGGTAAAATACATGTCAGATTTATTTTGATCATAGTATCAGAGAAACATGCATGGCTATTTGGACAACTCAAGAGTGGTTAAAAGAGCATTTGCGTGGCCACTGTGCCAGATATTTTCCCTTGGGAAAATACGCTTTGCTGTTTTGGTATCTCCCTGTCTTGGAGAACAACCTTGCAGTAATTCACAAAGGACTGGAGGGTTTCAGAAGAGGTTCTTCAAGACACCCCCACTGGACACAGAATGCTGTCTCCAAGAAAGGATGCTGCAGGACTTTTTTCCATCAACAGGGAAGGAAGACCACAAGAGCTATGTGAAGAAGAAGCAAAATAATCACTTTCCTTGGAAAGTAGAAGGGAATGCCGGGCATAATAAACTGATAGCTTGAGGGCAGTTGACGAAGCCAGAGATCAGGAGCCAAAAAAAAAGGAGAAATCTGAAGAAAACTCTGTAAACAAAGAAGAGTAATAAAGGATTGGAAAAAATGTGTCAGAGCAGAAGCACTTTTTTTCCTGTCTCAGACATTTCTGATCAGTCACAAGGTATATCAGAAGCTGGAGGCAGAGGAATCATTGCTGTTTGCTGGCTTAGGCCTGGAGCACGGCCTCAAAAAACCCAAATCCTTCAGGCTAACTGCCTCAGTAAATCAAAAGCTTGGGACCAAGCCTTATATGACTCCCTACTGATGGATGGCATGTAATTAAAAAGACATTTGTACATATTGCTTGCTTCCTCACAGTACAACTGACTCGTACAACAGACTCGGGTCACCTGGCTAGAAAGCAAGCTTTGGTACACTTCACAACAAAATAATGGGGATGTAAAGAGGCACTCATCCAGAACTTTGCTCTGGTGACAAAGGCCACTGCAAGCAAAGCCAAGAGTGAGGTTTCTTCCTACTGGACAAGGAAGAAGATTTCCTCTATCACACTACGTTCTCCCTCTGTACTTCAAATTCATTCCCTCCTCCAACAGTATTGTCCTATTATTTTGGGAATGGGAATGGGAGCAGGGAGGAAGCAAAAATAATGCCTTCATTGATATTTACCTTTAACAAAAACATAAAAAGAGGTGACAATACTCCCTTTGCTTCTGCATATGTATCTGCCTGTGTCTCTGACTGTTGCATTTCTGGTGTACCACTCTTTTTCATTAGAACTCCTTGCTTTTGCCGATGGATCTGAGTTCTGGAAATTCCAAGTCACAGGTCCCTCCTCATTGCAACTCAGCCTTAATTCCTCCCCTTTATTCACAACCACTGAAGACTCTTCATGGGGCAGTGAACCACCTGGGGAAAAAAAAAAAAAGCACAAAACAGAAGGCTTGTCAATACAACACTCTATAATGTTCCATTTTTTCTGCAGCAAAGTTATCATATATAGTTGCATATGGGCAGTTAATATTTTAAGAGCTACTTCTTAAAAAATACTAAGCTGCAGTGGCACTATGCAGTTCTACAAAAACCTTTTGGCTAGTAGGACCTTTGGCACACAGAGAAAATAACCACTGCAGATGGAAAAAAGCCTATAAAAAACCTTTTGAAACTAAAGTTTCAGATACACCACTTTCTGCAATGTTTTGGCTTTGAATGAGAACAGATCCAAGCTATTTAAAAATTATATTCAAGAACATATGAGCCTGATTCTACATGGCAGCACTTTTAATCATTCTTTGTCATTTACTCAGTATGTTGCCAAGAACTAAAGTCTCCTTGCTCAACAGTGATCTTTTTATAACCGCTCTCTCATGTATTCAGAAGCTCCACTCACATTCTTACATTAGCAGTGTCCACTTTAATGTAGGCATCAGTACATGCTTTCCATACCTGCCTATTTCTTTACCTGAAGTGCCAATTCATAATTTCCTACATCAGAAAAAAAAAAAAAAAAAGCAAAATATTCAAGCTTCCATCCCAATGCTACCAAATTAGTTTCACTGCAGCATCAATCTCCCAGTCACCAAAGCTGCTCTAAATGACCATTTAGCTTCTTTTTCACTGAACATGCCATAACACGAAGTTTTAAAAGTTCTCACAAAATAAAGCTCTGTAAAATTAGTAGCTCTAATTCACAATTCCCAACCACTTCCCAACTGCCCACATGGAGAAAGGAGGACATTCAGGGTTCTCTCACTCCATTGTTAAGATAAACCAAGCAGGGGGTTGCTGAGTTAGCATACCTATGATGTGAAAAGTGTAAGTGTACCTTCAAAATGGGAGTTCATACCCAAAACTCCAGATAAATTCCTTTTTTTTATGGACCTACTTGTACATCAGGAGAACATACGTAAATATAGAGGTGATCTTGCAGGAACAAACCCTTCCCTTTTCAGAGTAGCTCTTTAGTCCTACAAGTAACCCTTAGCCTGCAGTAACTACGCTGTTAACTCATGTCACACAGTTGTACAAGACGGTACAACATCCGTGTGTAGTAGCAGAGCCATGCCAATGAAAATACTACTTGCATGCAAAAACACACTCTGCAGCTCCATTCAGAGGCTGAATTTCCCTACCCACGCAGATAACAACAGACGTTCAAGAAAAACAATCGGATAATTAGTTGGCATGAGGTTAGCCACTCCAGACTTAATTCACTCATCTCACAGCTTTAGTTGTTCTTAAGGTATAGACTGGATTAAGACCAGGTCAGGTAACTGCTCCTCTTCCTGATAAATCCACCACAGAGTAGGAAGCAAAGGATGGCGGACCACCTGTGGAGTCTAATTACTTTGTTTGTGGTCTGGAAGGAGCCTTCTTTTTCTACCCATCTCCTTCAAATTAGAATTTATTTATCAGTGCTAAACTCAACTGGCAGTCATTTTTCCAGTGTCACCAGAAATTTTCCACATGAGTTTCACTAACCCTGCACATATGCTTCCAGGACTGAAAGCATAGACAACCACCCTAGAAATAAAAATTGCCAGAAAAAAAAAGCAAGTTTTAATTTCAAATCTTGCCCCTCAAAGTGGTGGTGTGAGCCTGAGCTGTGATACAGCAGCTGAAATGAGAAGAGTGAAAGTCCAAGGTCTCAGAAACACAGGTCCCAGCCAAGAGTGGCTGGGCAGGAATAAAAGCTGGAAAAATCCTTTGCTCTGGACAAAGAAGTGCCTGACAGCAGAGTAGAGGCAAGAAGACCTCTGATTTGCAAACCCCTCAGGTTAGAGCCAGGAACTTTGGCACCTGAGAAGGCAGAGGGCAAAACCCTCTAAGAAGGTCTCATGAACAACCATGCAGATTCTTCATGGGAATGTCTTTGGAAAACCTCTCTGCTGCTTCCCACAGACCATAGTGCGCTTCCAAGCGAAAAATCATGAGTTGCATAAAAGTGCAACATGGTATATATCTAATCTGGCAGTAGCTTCATAGATGAGTCAGGGAAGGTTGAGAAAGGAGAAGATCTGGATAGCCTTCAATGGTACCACTCTACACCTGCAGCCAGCAAGGTCTCAGCCTGGGGCCTGCCAGGGAGGTGCACGTGTGGCTGGACTGGGTTGGCCCCACTGCCCACCCCCTCAAGAAGCACAGTCCTGAGAAGGTCACACAGCCCTCACCATGCAGCAAACACCAAAGTAGCCCCTCATCACACCATGGGACAGCCCTCCTTCACCAGAATTGGGGCCATGCTGCTGATGGCCTGGCCTCAGCTCCCAACACCTGGGATGACAAAGGCGGACACGCTCCCAGCTGCGGCGAGGAGGGGCTTCATTCCAAGGGCCCAGAGCTACACAGACAACAAACTCATTTACTTCCCTGGAGGAAACACTGAGCCAGCCTGGCTTGATGAACTGCCCCCTCCACTTTCCTCTTGGAGGTATTTATACAGCCAAATAATGACACACAGGGTAAGTGTAGGCTCCAAACTACCCAGACAAAACCAGCCTGTAAAGTACTGCAGACAGGCATCGGGCTTCTCCTCCTTCCCAAACCCACCTAAGCACCCAACCCTAGGGCACAAGGGTGTGTGGAGGTCGAGTGTAGGCTATCACCAACAGGTTTGCAGAGTAAAAGGGACACACTGGAGGTTGCAGTGCAAAGATTAATAACATAACTGACCTATTACATGAGGATGGACCTGTCCAACCACACACATCATTGTGTTGTGTGTAAATGCTGACAGGTTCTGCAGCCACAACCCCTTCCCCTCATGAATGCTGGCTCAATAGTCCTGTAAATACAGATTGCTTCATGTCCCTCCGATACACAGCACAGTACTGCACAGCTGCACTGGACATGTAATGGCCCTGCTTGAGCCGAGGCAAACATTTCTAAAAAACCAACACCACTTGCATGCAAAAACACACTCTGCAGCTCCATTCAGAGGCTGAATTTCCCTACCCACACAGATAACACCAGACGTTCAAGAAAAACAATTGGATAATTAGTTGGCATGAGGTTAGCCACTCCAGACTTAATTCACTCATCTCACAGCTTTAGTTGTTCTTAAGGTCTATACTGAATTAAGACCAGGTCAGGTAACTGCTCCTCTTCCTGTCAAATCCACCACAGGGTAGGAAGCAAAAGATGATCAGACCACCTGTGGAGTCTAATTACTTTGTTTGTGGTCTGGGTTTTGAAGGGAGCCCTTGGTTCTCTCCCCATCTCCCTCAGATGAAGATTTATCGTGCTAAATCCAACAGACAGTCCACCAGCACCTGTTTTTGCAGCGCAATCCGAAATTTTCCACATGAAGTCCACTAATCCCCTGCACAAACTCACATGACTGAACATATAAACAAGCATCCCACAAAAAATAACTGCCAGAAAGATTAGAAAAACATAATTTCACATTTTTATGGAACATTTATGAGTCTTACCTACTCTGTCCCCTAGCTCTCATCCTACCCATTCAGGTTAGGAGTTCAAAATTTTGCAGCACTCATTATAAAGACTACATAGCAAGTTGTTGGAAAGTTTTTAGAGGTGGTAAACAACATAGCAGAGCATGACTCTCTCCAGAGGTACAAGAAATACGTTATGTACTGGAGCTGGGGAAAAAATGGAGAAGAGAGAAGAAGCACACTGTGGTGAACTATCACTCATCTTTCAACATAACTTTGGTTCCTTGTACGCAGCCTATGAATTCTCAGCAAAATAACTTACAAATGGAATTAATGCCTTGTGCAAAGAATTGCCACAATGTAAAGGACTTTTCTTCCTCTTGCCTTCTACACTGCCAAGAAAACTATGACAGCGTAAGGACAACAGGTTGCAAACGCAATTACTATTACATCTGCTTTGTGTTATACACCTAAATATCAGTCTGTCTTTAGAAAGAGAATTAAAATGGTGTTTAGAAAGATGAGAATGACTTCGTACCTTCTTTCTGGAGGAATAATTAAGCGACAGAAATCTGAGAGTTTAAGCAACAACTCGTAATCCAGTGTACTAATCCCCACAGCATGTGTCCATCTGCTCTCTCTTTATCTTTTCTCAGACTCAGATCTGAGACTGCTCCATTTGTACAGTACCCAAGTGTTGGGCCTCTTCCAGACCCGCTGTTGCTCTTGGGCACTCCAGTAACATCAACCATGTAAACCACGACATTAACACTAGTAATTCAGGAATTGGTTGTGTTGGCAAGATACATGCCAGAGACAGTAAGAGATCTCAAAGTGCCAAACCCCATGGGATACAATGTCTGCTGCCTCCTCCCAGGGCTCTGTGTTCAGCCCAGGCAGGACCGTCAGTAGCGACACTGTAAACTTTCTGAGCAATGGGATGGAGGAACACACGCTATGTCTCCCTTGAAGTTTTCCAGGTGTGGATGTTTTCCAGGTGTTACTCTGTTGTCTGACCCACACGTGGGCATGCCTCCACCATCTCTCTATCTCCTTACAACTTGGAAAAGGAGATGCACTGCTACTTCAATATTCAGCTGAGTGTCCCCATCTCAGTGAGGGGGACACCTTACCACAGGAACAACTCAGGACGATGAGAAGAGAGGAAACCCATCTTCTGCCCACATGGCTCCTGTAGGCTCAAGGGGGTTCTGTGATCCCACTGCCAATCACAGACTGTGGATCCCACTGCAAAACATCCAACATTTCCCATACACTGCACAGCCAGAGTACTGCACTAGGGTTCCGGAGGACCCACTAGAGTTGTCCTCAAAGGACAACTTGCAGGTGTAGTTATTATCTGCTAACAAAAATAGGCTGAAAATAGAAAATATTTCATAATTAACAATTAAAAAAAAAAAAAAAAAAACCACCACATAAATTGCCAACCTCAGAGTTGGATGGACAGCCCAAGATCCATTTTGGATGTATTATTTTGTGTCCCACTTCCACCACCCTAGCTTCTCCTCGTAATATAACAAATTTGAGTTAAAAACTACAGTGCTGGGATCACTTGTAAACAAGGCTGTGTAACTGAAAAAAAGAATATATTAATATATTACAAGCAGTTCCCTGAGCCCTAAAAATGAAGGGAGAGGGAGGAAAGAGGGGGAGTACAGCAGTTGTGACTTCTGCATGCAGAAGGAACATCTGGAAAACCAGACTGAAGGAATTAGAAAATCAAACAGCTCTATATAATACTTATAGGAAATGCAGGTCAAATTGCAGGGACATGATTAAGGATAGCAGAATGTTCCTGTAACAATTAAGGGATGTGCAAACAAAAAAAGCTCTGACTAAGGAGTGCACCATCCTGAGGAAAAAATATGGTTTATGCGGGAGCTTTTCGGTCTCAACACAACAGTGCTGTAGCACGGAAAAGCATATCAAGTGCAAGTCCACATCACACTCATAAGCAACTGGAAACCATCTCCAGCTGCCAAGCAAACAAAGGATGTGAGAGTGCCATGGAATAAGATGAAGAGTCAAGCACTGTGGATTTTATTCCCAGCTCTGCCACAGATTTCCTGCACAACCTTAAGCCAATAGGTTAGTCCCTCTGTGGCAGCTTCCTCTTTCAACTCTTATCTAAACATTAAAAGGAACAAGAAGTTTGTGGCAGCTCTATAACACAAGCTTCCAGAGGAAAAAA